>NW_027361717.1:25952500-26315000 GCF_039654945.1 Dendrobates tinctorius
GAACCCTGACGTTTTTCTCGGTCAGAGATAAAACGAGAGGAGTTCCTGTCAGAGTCACCTGACTCTTTGAGTCCAGCGTACCAGGGACTCCTTCCCGGTGCAGCATCACAGTACACACCTGTGGCCAGTCATTATCAGGAAAATACATGCCGCACTCCTCAAAACTCATACACACACACTGCGGTTCCCCAGACATACCCACTGAGGCAACCAGTGCTGTCATTTCCTGAACCACCCCAATTTGGTCGCCTCCCCCTTCTGGGACTCCATCCCTTTTTGGGTTACCACCCCAATTTGGGCCACTGCCCCCCTCTGGGACTCCACCCCGATTTGGGTCACCGCCCCTTTTGGAACTCCACCCCCTTTTGGGCTACCACCCCGATTTGGGTCACCGCCCCCTTTTGGGATTCCACCCCCTTTTGGGCTACCACCCCGATTTGGGTCACCTCCCCCTTTTGGGACTCCACCCCTTTCTGGGCCACCACCCCGATTTGGGCCACCGCCCCGTTTCGGTATTTCCGCATGTCAGTTCTGCAGAACTTCTTATGCCACAGTTCACACAGTACAGTTTATGTCTTTTTGGGCTGGTACTGGCCCTTTAAGCACGACACCACACCAGTTCCTTCTGGCGCTGCCACAGCTCCTGCTGTCACAAATCACCGACACCACCGGCTGCTGTTCACACACAGAGGCTGGTGTCCTCTTCGTAACCCCGCCGAGTTACAGGAAGCCGCTTATCCCCTTCGTAACCCCGCCGAGTTACAGCAAGCCGCTTGTCACCTTCTTGACTCCCACTGAGCCACCGCAGGCTGAGTTGAGAAGAGAAGGAAAAAAAAACACACCACAAAAAACTCACGTGTCCTGACTGTGTGTGTTAGGAATCTGGGTCATTCTATACATATGCAGCAACCCAGATTCTCACATTTGTCTCCAGAGGCTGTCCTTTTTCCCTGCTACTGAGCATGCTCACGGGACGAGCTCTCACTGGAGTTCAGGAGTCAGGTGCTCAGGTCCTGCTCCTGATTTGATTGGTTATGCTCGGGGCTCTGGAGATTTCCGGCAGGTCCCGTACGCTATAAAAAGTGCGCATGGCCGCTATGCCATGCGCTAGTATTTTCTATACTTGCTGCTGTGTGTTTGGTGATGGATGCTTGTTCTGGTGGATGACTTAATATGAAACCCCTTCCCTCTGATATTACGTTTGTGTGAGTGTTTGGGTCAGCCAGTATTGCGCTAGCGCCAGCGCGCTCAAGCATCCTCTATTGCAGCAGCCAGCGTCCTGCTTTGCGCCTGCTATATCGCGCTGCAGCCCGCTCTTGGCGTTCGCAGTTGCGACGCCGTGCACACGCCTATTTACGGTAAGTCCATTTGGTTGTAGTGCCGTTCTTAACTACTCCGGCTTTGGCTACCGCACGTGTGCCGCTGAGTGTCTGTGAAGTTAATACAGACTCAGCGTTTTTGTATTTGTGTTTTTTGGGTACAGCTCTGTGAGTTCTAACGGAGTCTGCTTTTGTGCACCAGGTACACTTCTCCCTGTGCACATTCCCGTCCGTGTGCTCTGCCTATTTTAGTAGCGGTTATTACACCTGCCGCACGGTGGACCCCGGGCGGCGAACACGTTTATTTATATTTTTTTAAGCGTGTTCCGCCGCCGTAACATAATACTAGCGCCAGGGTCTGGCTAAAAATGGCGGATCAGCAGCAACTGTTGCAATGCGTGCGACAGCTCGAGGCTCGCTTGACCACCCTTGAGAGGGCTCTCGCAGCTTCGCAAGCCACGGATGCTGCTGTCCAGGCACTTACGGACGCAGTGGGACGTATGTCCTTGTCCGCCCTTGCGCCGACAGTTACCCGCCTCCAGTTACCTGAGAAATATTCTGGGGATGGCGCCTCCTGCAGGGGTTTTATCAGCCAGTGCTCGATTCATCTGGAGATGCTGGCTGCGCAATTCCCTACAGAATGGGCCAAGGTGGCCTTTATTATCTCCCTACTGTCGGGCAAGGCGCTGGAATGGGCAACGCCACTTTGGGAGCGTGGTGACCCGGATGTTCGGACCGCGGCTAATCTGCTTACCGCTATCAAGCAGGTGTTTCTTGGTCCACGGGTTACCCACGATACCTCTCTCCAATTGCTGGCCTTGTCTCAAGGATCACTCTCAGCAAGCCAATACGCCGTCCGTTTTCAGACATTGGCGTCTGAGTTAGAGTGGTCTGACAAGGCACTCATCCCAGTTTATTGGAGAGGACTAGCTGAGCACGTGAAGGATGCTCTCTCCACTAGAGAGATCCCTACCACTCTGGAGGAATTAATCGCCATCTCCTCCCGTATTGACCTCCGTTTTTCGGAGCGTGGTTTGGAGCGTGCTCACACCAAACGTAGAGGTACTCCGGCTCCCAAATTTTTTGAGCCTTTGGATCTGTCCGAGCCAGAGGTTCTACCCCCCGAGCCCATGGAGGTGTCTCGCACCATTTCGGAGACATGTCCGGCGCAAGAGACCATGTGCGGTTGTCACCATCCGCCTGCTGCTTCTCAGGAAGACAGCGCCCCGCAATGGTCTGATTGCAAATCGGTTGGCGAGACTTTTGTCCCTCCTCGCCAGCGGCCTAAAGTTCTCGCGTGGGCACACGCGCCCAATGCGGATGGCCATCGTGGCTATATGCAGACCACGAAGTCACTGGCCGGTTCGTATTGGTGGCCACACAGAGCCCGGGATGTAAAGAAATTCATTTGGGCATGCACCCTATGTGCTCGGGATAGCCTTCCCGAACGGAGAGTGGCTACACCCACCGATCCACGGCGGCCTTCTCCTAAAACTCCCACTGTCTCCCGGGTGTCCCTCCTGAGACCTGGTGATCTGGTCTCCCCCGATACCGTCCGCATCTCCCGGTTCTCGGTTTCACCTACCAGGAGATCAGGCTCGCCTTTTGATGAGTCTGAGACCTGTGCTGCTGTCGGGCACAGGCTGATGGATCGGAGGGTTCAGGGAGGAGGGGGCCCTAGGAGGGGGGGTAATGTTAGGAATCTGGGTCATTCTATACATATGCAGCAACCCAGATTCTCACATTTGTCTCCAGAGGCTAAGTCCTTTTTCCCTGCTACTGAGCATGCTCACGGGACGAGCTCTCACTGGAGTTCAGGAGTCAGGTGCTCAGGTCCTGCTCCTGATTTGATTGGTTGTGCTCGGGGCTCTGGAGATTTCCGGCAGGTCCCGTACGCTATAAAAAGTGCGCATGGCCGCTATGACATGCGCTAGTATTTTCTATACTTGCTGCTGTGTGTTTGGTGATGGATGCTTGGTCTGGTGGATGACTTATTATGAAACCCCTTCCCTCTGATATTACGTTTCTGTGAGTGTTTGGGTCAGCCAGTATTGCGCTAGCGCCAGCGCGCTCAAGCATCCTCTATTTCAGCAGCCAGCTTCCTGCTTTGCACCTGCTATATCGCGCTGCAGCCCGCTCTTGGCGTTCGCAGTTGCGACGCCGTGCACACGCCTATTTACGGTAAGTCCATTCGGTTGTAGTGCCGTTCTTAACTACTCCGGCTTTGGCTACCGCACGCGTGCCGCTGAGTGTCTGTGAAGTTAATACAGACTCAGCGTTTTTGTATTTGTGTTTTTTGGGTACAGCTCTGTGAGTTCTAACAGAGTCTGCTTTTGTGCACCAGGTACACTTCTCCCTGTGCACATTCCCGTCCGTGTGCTCTGCATATTTTAGCAGCGGTTATTACACCTGCCGCACGGTGGACCCCGGGCGGCGAACACGTTTATTTATATTTTTTTTAAGCGTGTTCCGCCGCCGTAACAGTGTGCTATTCAGGACGTACCATCTCCGCCTGAGACCATCCAACACACAGGGCGCACCGGGTGCTATTCAGGGAGCCGACCTTCCTCCCAGGGTTTCCCAACACACCAGCCTCACCAGGTCCAGGGACTCAGCGGGTGCTCTTCAGGACATCCGTCTCCTCCTGAGACTGCCCAACACTCATGCCTCACCAGATCCAAGGTCATACCACGTGCTCCAGGGATCCGATTCTTCTCCTAGAACCTCCCAACACTGACCCTCCAGGACCTTGTTCACTGAACCCTCTAGGTACACAGTCTTACTCACTGACCCTGGTCAGTACAACACGGATTCCTGTCCGTTACCTGCTGGTGTCAGCCACACAGGTTCTCGGGTACCTCTTCTCCGCAGAGGCACCCTAGCACAATTCACAGTCTCTTTCTCACTGACCCCGGTCAGCATACCACAGACTCCCATCTGTTACCTGTTGGTGACGGCCACACAGGTTCCTGGACGCCTCTTCTCCTCAGAGGTATCCCACAAATATCAAAACAGTCACTTTCTCAGACCTCGGTCAGTATTACTCACGATTTTCCAGACCGTCTGCTCTTCTGGCTCAGAGCCGCCAGTACGGCAACATGTGCTTCTTGGAACCGCTGCCCGCATTCTCCACCAATTGTAGGGATTCAACTCGCTCAGGAGCAACGGGAGACAATCAGGAGGCACGTTCCTTTAAAAGTTCATACGGTTTATTGCTCCATAACCCAGCACATAACATAAGGAATAGCCTTTAGCTCAGACGAAAGCAAGTATAAGTGTCCATGATTTCAGGCTCAGTCCTGGAGCCTCAGCAAACACAGGAGGCTTATCCCTCCTCACATACAGCCAATATACATAGGCCTCCCCAGGTCAGCAGCCTCAGCACGTGGTCTTCTGGAAGGTAGCACACCTTCCTCCACCTAGGCCTGTCGGGACCTTCCACA
Source organism: Dendrobates tinctorius (assembly GCF_039654945.1). Classification (NCBI taxonomy): domain Eukaryota; kingdom Metazoa; phylum Chordata; class Amphibia; order Anura; family Dendrobatidae; genus Dendrobates; species Dendrobates tinctorius. The sequence continues at coordinate 25,957,263 of NW_027361717.1, forward strand.
TGACCCAATCAGATCCATGCACTCTCTCTCATGTGACCGGACCTCAGGTACCTTATATGGTCCATGACCACACCCACAGGTGATCACATGGCTATGACCTCACTAAAGGTCCTATTACACACAGCCACACATATACTTTATTATGACACTCTTAACCCCTTCACGACCTTTGACGTCACGTAGGCATCATGAAAAGTCGTGCCAGAACGACCCATGACGCCTATGTGGCGTCATGACTTTAAAGCCCCCCTGCGGGTCGGATGACCTAGGTCACTGAAAGGTCACCCGACCCTCAGATACAGGGGGTTTTGTTCTTCACCACAGGGGGGCGTGGCTTCGCCCCCACGTGGCTACGATCGCTCTGATTGGCTGTTAAAAGTGAAACAGCCAATCAGAGCGATAGTAATATTTCATCAATGAAAATTGATGAAATATTACCATCCAGCCATGGCCGATGCTGCAGTAGCATCGGACATGGCTGGAGACCGTGATCCGACCCCCCCCACCGGCTCACGGGGCCGATCGGCCCCCAATACCGACTGACAGCGGCAATGTGCCGCTGCCGTCATCATCGGCTCCCCTCCCCCTTCTCTGTGCTCCCCCCACCTTCCAACCCCCCCGGTACCTCCGCTGTCCCTCTCCGCCTCCCGGTGTCCCGCGGTCCCGGATCATGGGCGCCGCCATCTTGAAAATGGCGGGCGCATGCGCAGTCCGCCCGCCGGCTGCAAGTTCCCTTCATTCTATTATGATCACTGTGATAAACTCTCACAGTGATCAAAATAGAATGAAAAGTAAATAAACCCCCCCCGTTTATCACCCCCATAGGCAGGATCAACTAATAAAATAAAGAAATTATTTTTATTTTTCCATTAGGGTTAGGGGTTAGGGTTGGAAATAGGGTTAGGGTTGGAAATAGGGTTAGGGTTGGAATTAGAGTTAGAGTGGAATTAGGGTTAGGGTTGGAATTAGGGTTAGGGTTAGAACTAGGGTTAGGGTTGGAATTAGGATTAGGGTTGGAATTAGGGTTATGGATAGGGTTAGGGGTGTGTTGGGGTTAGGGTTATGGTTAGGGTTGGGATTAGGGTTAGGGATGTGTTGGGGTTAGGGTTGTGGTTAGGGGTGTGCTGGGGTTAGGGTTGGAGTTAGAATTGTGGGGTTTCTACTGTTTAGGCACATCAGGGGGTCTTTAAACGCGACATGGTGCAACCATTGATACCAGCCAATTTTGCGTTCACAAAGTCAAACGGTGCTCCCTCCTTTCCAAGCCCCGACGTGTGCCCAAACAGTGGTTTACCCCAACATATGGGGTATCAGCGTACTCAGGAAAAATTGCACAACAACTTTGGTGGTCTAATTTCTCCTGTTACCCTTGGGAAAATAAAAAATTGGGGCCTGAAAAATTATTTTTTTGGAAAATAAATGATTTTTTTATTTTCACGTCTCTGTGTTATAAACGTCTGTGAAGCACTTGGGGGTTCCAAGTGCTCACCAGACATCTAGATAAGTTCCTTGGGGGGTCTAGTTTCCAAAATGGGGTCACTTGTGGGGGAGCTCCAATGTTTAGGCACACAGGGGCTCTCCAAACGTGACATGGTGTCCGCTAAATATTCCAGCATGTTTTCCATTCAAAAGTCAAATGGCGCTCCTTCCCTTCTGAGCCCTGCCGTGCGCCCAAACAGTGGTTTATGACCACATATGAGGTATCGGTGTACTCAGGAGAAATTGCCCAACAAATTTTAGGATCCATTTTATCCAGTTGCCCATGTGAAAATGAAAAAATTGATGCTAAAAGAAAATTTTTGTTGTAAAAATTAAAATGTCCATTTTTTTCTTTCCACGTTGCTTTAGTTCCTGCGAAACACCTGAAGGGTTAATAATCTTCTAGAATGTAGTTTTGAGTAGCTTGAGGGGTGCAGTTTTTAGAATGGTGTCACTTTTGGGTATATTCTGCCATATAGACCCCTCAAAGTGACTTCAAATGTGATGTGGTCCCTAAAAAAAAATGGTTTTGTAAATTTTGTTGTAAAAATGAGAAATCGCTGGTCAACTTTTAACCCTTATAACTTCCTAACAAAAAAAAATTTGCTTCCAAAATTGTGCTGATGTAAAGTAGACATGTGGGAAATGTTATTTAGTTACCACTTTGTGTCATATAACTCTCTGGTTTAACAGAATAAAAATTCAAAATGTGAAAATTGCAAAATTTTCTAAATTTTTACCAAATTTCTGATTTTTTCACAAATAAAAGCAAAAATTATCGACCTAAATTTACCACTAACATGAAGCCCAATATGTCATGAAAAAACAATCTCAGAGTCGCTAGGATCCGTCGAGGTGTTCCTGAGTTATTACCTCATAAAGGGACACTGGTCAGAATTGCAAAAAATGGCCAGGTCATTAAGGTCAAAATAGGCTGGGTCATGAAGGGGTTAAACACACCCCTGAGTGGGTTTGTAGGTAGCCAGCCAATCTCTCTAGTTACCTGGAGACTTCTCCCTTATACATTGAAGCAACACCTCAGCAATATCATTGCTGAACAATACACAAGTGTCCATCCCGAAACCCCCACTTTGGGATACATAACGGCCATTTCGTATTCTGCCATTCAACCTTTCTCCTGGGACATCCACACAACGCCCCCTAGCGGACTCAGTGGTTACTACACCACACTGTTTAGAAGTGTTTCTGGGCTATTTTCTTACCATTTGTATTATCCGTCTCTTTAATTTGTCATCAATTTTCCTCCTGCGGCCACGTCCAGTGAGGTTGGCTGCAGTCCCATGGAGCTTAACTTTCTGAATAATATGTGCAACTGTAGTCACAGGAACATCAAGCTTCTTGGAGATGGTCTTATAACTTTTACCTTTAACATGTTTGTCTATAATTTTCTTTCTAATCTCCTGAGACCACTCTTTCCTTCGCTTCCTATGGTCCATGATGAGTGTGATACACACCATGTCACCAAACAGCACAGTGAGTATCTGTAGCCCTCTAGACAGGCCACTCACTGATTCCAAGATTGTGGACACCTGTGATGTTAATTAGTGGACACACCGTGATTTAACATGTCCCTTTGTCACATTATTTTCAGAGGTACCATCATTTCTGTCCAGGCCTATTTCATGAGTTGTTTTTTTTTTAATTCTGTGGAATTATGGTTGAAAAGCAATGTCTGACTTTCACTTTCATAGATTTTTTAGATACTTGATACTTTTGTCAGATTCAAGTTTTTTCTGTCACCATTGTGGTTTTTTAGTCATTAAATGAGGGGTACCAACAATTTTGACCACGTCTGTATTCATTGACACCAGCAGGTCAAACACATATACATGATATTTTGCTTATACATCTACCATGAATTTATTACGGATTATAACTGCCTATCACCAACAACACATAAACTATACCAAAAAAGGTGAACACAAGGCCAGAATAACATATAAAAAAATACAATTTTATTAAAGCATCTAATAAAATCCAATCGACAGGTATATATGGAAAAGGATGTAGAAGAACGCACATATAATGGTGGTACATAAGCACATGCAAAGGGACGTACACATCCAGATTAATGTATTTTAACAATATATACAATAATCACACAATTGTGATTAAACCCCAATGGGGAAGAAAAAACCACTATGGTATATAAAATCAAAGGGAAAATCATGGACACACAAATGCACAACTGGGATATATACCACAATCATTTCCCTTAGCCATGTCCATAAAGATCCCACCCAGCTAGCTTCAAGTGACCTCCATGTTATTAATCACTACCCAAAGTTACTAATCAAATGAGGAGTTAGATTACCAGCAAGTCGTGACAGCAGCAGGGACAGTGGTGTAACCCGGATGAGCACGTCAGCCCCGACGCGCGTTTCGATCCTCCTTCATCAGGGGACATAACTGCATTGATGACTGCCTGTCTTTTTATACCGCCTGGTCAAAGCGCGTTTGAACGCGCGACCGGAAGTAGCGGTCCCGGACCGGAAGTGACACGCACCGTTGTCAGGACACCAACGACGCAAGCCAGCGTCGGCGTCATGCTGGAGGAGGAGCCTCAAGGGACCACCAACGCATAGAGACCGCCGATAGCAGGCGAGCGCAGGAGGGTGATGACAAACAGGCCGGGAGAGCTAATCACACAGAATAGACCAATGTAATTAAAACATACATCAAGGTGACTAGAATGTGAAACTGGAGTTATCATAAATAAAGAATTATATAGAAAGTGTACAGGAAAATTATATAAATAGGTACCCCATTAAATACAGAAAAACGAAGAAGGACTGAGAAAATCCTAATACTCAATAACAAGATAAACATATGCATGGATATCAATCACTTCTTCATCAGCGCTTCCAACACTGATCATAGGGCGTAGTTCCTCATACGTTGTCAGAAAAACCGCTGATCCGATACACATCCAGCACACATAGGCCATCATCATGATGATAATTTTACTAAAACATAAAATCAAGAGTTAAAATATGGACCACACAACACCTGGGCGTTCTCCCTAAATCAGAACCGTGTGATCAAAGGAATGGGGCAAAACTAATATGTTCATTTAATCCAGATGGATGGACAGTGCCAAGTGTCCAAATCCACCTGGATTCTAACTGGGCCAACCTTTTGGTCGCGTTTCCACCCCGAATACCAACATTCAACATGTCAATGCCTCTAACCCTGAGAAGACTACCATTGCAGTTATGGAACCTCCTGAAATGACGTGGGATGGTTTTTAGCGATGCGGGGTCCTCGGTGGACACCGCTGCCTCGATCCCCAATACATGCTCCCGTACACGTTTTTTAAGCTGTCTAGTGGTCATGCCCACATATATCAAATTACATGGGCAGACCGCATAGTAAATCACGTTTCGACTCTCACATGTGATATATTTTTTAATTTTATATTCACGTACACCATCTTGGCTCGTGAATACCTCAGTGCGGTCGAAATTGGGGCAGGCCACGCAATGTCCACAAGAGGTACTCCCACATCGCCTAGCCATCCGATCCAAGTAGCGTTAGTAACTTTGGGTAGTGATTAATAACATGGAGGTCACTTGAAGCTAGCTGGGTGGGATCTTTATGGACATGGCTAAGGGAAATGATTGTGGTATATATCCCAGTTGTGCATTTGTGTGTCCATGATTTTCCCTTACATTTTATATACCATAGTGGTTTTTTCTTCCCCATTGGGGTTTAATCACAATTGTGTGATTATTGTATATATTGTTAAAATACATTAATCTGGATGTGTACGTCCCTTTGCATGTGCTTATGTACCACCATTATGTGTGCGTTCTTCTACATCCTTTTCCATATATACCTGTCGATTGGATTTTATTAGATGCTTTAATAAAATTGTATTTTTTTATATGTTATTCTGGCCTTGTGTTCACCTTTTTTGGTATAGTTTACACGTCTGTATTCAGCAGTTTGTGTATTCTATGTGACATATATACACTGTGTGCACAATTAATAGGTAATTTGTAAATTTGATGATTAATTTTACTATTGAACAACTACATAGCTGTCAGTCAATCTAAAAAGTTAATAAACCTGAATATATATTAAGGTAAAAGTGTTAGGGGTGGCGGAACGCACCAAATAATAAAGATGGTAATAAGGTGCGTTCGCAGCCCGGGGTCCACCGTGCAGGGGTGGTAACCTGCTGCTCAGTAATGGCGGATGCTATATGGCGGTATACTATAAAAACACACGCGGGTTATCGTCACCCGGTGTGTCCGGGGGCGGACTCTGTTGCTTCACAGAGCCGCACTACCGCTGAACATAAACGCCGGAGCCTGTTTGTGCTCACAGAGCTCGGATAAAAGAGGGCACAGTGTACGGCCACAGAACGCTACCCCAAGGACACGGGGTTAGAGTCCCTCTAGGCCCACTGAGCGCGCGGCCTCGCTGCCACGAGCGCCGCTAAAGACGCTGGCAGTGGAGTGTGGAGCACGTGCACTGAGGTGTGCTGGATCACTGATGAGGACCAATGTCTGACTCAAACCCTGAGCTACCTACACCTAAGCTTGGGTGCTAGCAGGCTAGGCTGCACAACACATGCGTACCAAGGGTAGGGGTTTCATAATGAGTCAGTCACCAGATACATTCACACGTGCATACATCTCTCACACCTTATAGTCTGTAAATACAGTCTATCCTAGCGCATGGGCGAGCGGCCATGCGAACCTTTTATAGCCACGGGCGTCCGGGACCTTCCTGGCTTCTCGGATGGGCCAATCCGAACATGAGCAGGACCTGAGCACGTGACCCTCGATCTCCAATGGGAGATCACTCCACGGGCATGCTCAGTGGCCCGACATGAGGACTTAGTCCCTGGAGAATCTCGCTGCTGAGCAGCCTGCATTGTCATAGCTGTGCCAGAGGTGGCAGCAGCAAGCAAACCCACGGAGTTGGCCTGGGCAGAGCGCCAAGACCGACGAATCTGCTGAGCAGGCTCAACTGCGGCCGAAGAATGGGAGACCGCTGGGTGCAAGGCTCTGGATTCCTGCTGTGCAGTGGCAAGAACCCGAAGCCTAACATTACCCCCCCTCCCCTCTGAGCCTCGCTACGCTCAAACACTGCAATGAGGAGCGGAGTGTGGATGTTCTCCACTGGCTCCTAGGTCCGAGCCTCTGGACCATGACCCTTCCAATCTACCAAATAAAACTTTTTGCCCCGCATCACCTTGCATCCCATGATGGCATTGACCTCAAACTCGTCCGAAGACAAGTCTGATGTCCCGGCAGATGACTCGGAGAACCGGGACAAGTGAACAGGCGTAAGGAGGGACACGTGGAATGTATCAGATAGCCTAGTGTAGTGGGCCAGACGGTAGACCACAGAGCTGATCTGCTCAAGGACCTTGAAGGGGCCGATGTAGCGTGGTGCAAACTTAGCGGACTCTACCCACAGCCTGATGTTTCGGGCGGAGAGCCACACCAAGTCGCCAGGGGCAAAAGTCGGAGCAGGGCGCCGGTGTGTGTCAGCGGAGGTCCTCATTCTCTCCTTGGAAGCCCGGATAGCATCCTGGGTGCGATCCCAAATGTCGCGTGACTCCACCGCCCAGTCTGCCACCCTGGAGTCGGTGGATGACACGGGCATGGGCACAGGGACGCGCGGATGCTGGCCGTAATTTAGGAGGAATGGGGTCTTACCGGTGGAGTTGGCCACAGCATTGTTCAAAGCGAACTCTGCCCACGGCAGCAAGGATGCCCAGTCGTCCTGCCTGGCCGAGACAAAATGTCGAAGATATGTGATTAGGGTCTGGTTGGCTCTCTCTACCAACCCGTTCGATGATAGGCCGAGAAGAGATTCAGCTCAATACAGAGCAGGGAACAAAGCTCTCTCCAAAACCGGGACGCAAACTGAGGACCCCGGTCACTGACAATCTTGTCCGGCAAGCCATGCAGGTGGAAAACGTGCTTAATGAACAACACTGCCAGGCCCCGCACAGAAGGTAACCGGGAGAGAGGTACCAGGTGCACCATCTTATAAAAATGGTCGGTGACAACCCAAATGACCGTGCTGCCACTGGACTTGGGTAGCCCCACCACAAAGTCCATACTGACCATCTCCCAGGGCCTGTCCGCCACCAGCAGAGGATAAAGAAGCCCAGCGGGCCGCTGCCGAGAGGACCTATTCCGGGCGTAAGAGACGCACGCCTGAATATAGTCCCTGATGTCACGGGCCATATGCGGCCACCAGTACGTCCTCGCCAGAAGCTCAGAGGTCCGTTTTGTCCCGAAATGTCCACCCACCCTGGACAAATGAGCCCAAGAGAGGACCTCCGGTCGCAGACGGGCAGGGACAAATGTGTTGCCTGGAGGTACTCACTCAAGAGCAACCGGAGCCACAGTCCTCAGGCTCTCGGATGGGACGATCAGCTGAGGCTCCTCCTCCTCTTCCTCCGATGACACCACGGAGCGGGAGAGAGCATCGGCCCGGACGTTCTTCTCCCCGGAGAGAAAATGGAGGGTGAAGTGGAACCGGGAAAAGAACAAAGACCATCTGGCCTGGTGAGAATTTAGCCGCTGGGCTGTTTGCAAATACACCAAGTTTTTGTGGTCGGTGAACACCTGGAAAGGGTGGCAAGCCCTCTCCAGGAGGTGTCTCCACTCCGAGAAGGCCAACTTCATCACTAGCAACTCCCTGTCCCCGATGGCATAATTCCTCTCCGCCGGTGTGAAGGTCTTAGAGAAGAATCATGGGTGCTTCCGACCTTGCGTGTCCTTCTGAAACAGGACCGCTCCAGCACCGACGGAAGAGGCATCCACTTCCAGAATGAAGGGCTTATGTACATCGGGGCGATGTAGAATGGGAGCGCTAGCGAAATGGGGCTTAATGGAGGAGAAGGCCTTGGAGACAGGTTCCGACCATAACTTGGGATTTGCACCCTTCTTGGTGAGGGCTACCAAGGGTGATACCAAAGTCGAGAAGTGGGGGATGAATTGGTGATAGTAATTAATGAACCCCATAAAGCGCTGCACCGCTTGGAGAGAATGAGGTTCCTGCCAATTCATCACCTCCTGTAGCTTGGCAGGATCCATGGCCAATCCCCGGGCGGAGATGATATAGCCCAGGAAAGGCAAGGACTCCTGCTCAAGCACACACTTCTCCAACTTGGCATAGAGGGAGTTTGCCCGCAGGCGATCGAAAACTTTGTAAACATCTCTCCGGTGGGAGTCAATATTTGGTGAGTAGATGAGAATATCATCCAGATAGACTACAACCGAGGTGGTAAGCATATCCCGGAAGATATCGTTCACAAAGTCTTGGAAGACGGCCGGGGCATTACAGAGGCCGAAGGGCATCACCAGGTATTCATAGTGCCCATCCCTGGTGTTAAATGCCGTCTTCCATTCGTCCCCATCACGGATGCGTATCAGGTTGTAAGCCCCCCGCAGATCAAGTTTGGAAAACACCCTCACTCCCCGTAGCCTATCAAACAGGTCTGATATCAGGGGCAGAGGATACTTACTCTTAACGGTGATGGTGTTAAGACCCCTGTAATCAATGCAAGGACGTAGTTCCCCACTCTTCTTCTGGACGAAGAATCCCACCCCCGCTGGTGACACTGACTTCCTAATGAATCCTCTTGCCAGATTCTCCCTGATGTATTGAGACATGGCCTCTGGAGAGATAGGGGATAGACTCGACCCCGGGGAGGCTCAGCACCAGGCAAGAGGTCAATAGGACAGTCATAGGGGCGATGCGGTGGAAGGGTCTCCGCCGCCTTTTTGGAGAACACGTCCACATACTGTCGATAGCGTTTGGGGAGCGAGGAGAGATCTGCGGAAACCTCGGTGGAGGCAACCTGAACGCACTCCCTCAGACATCTACCCTCACATGATTTACTCCACCCAATAATCCTCCCTGAGGACCACTCTATATGGGGGGAGTGGTACCGCAACCAGGGGACCCCTAGAAGTACCTGGTCAATATCCTTGGGCATGACGAAGAGGGATATCATCTCCTGATGAGATGGAGCCACTGAGAGTAACAAGGGGGCGGTCTAGTGGGTTATCTGTGAGGGTAGAGTGGCGCCGTTCACCACTCTGACGGTGACTGGTGTAGACATCATAACCAGGGGTATAGCGTGCCGTTGAGCGAAGGCTGACATAAAATTGCCCTCTGCCCCAGAATCCACGCAAACCTCCACCGCCAGAGTGGAAGAATCAAACTCAAGTGTCCCCTTAAAGGACAGCTTGGAGGAAAACGCCGCTGATTCCAGTGCGCCGCCTCCTACGGCCACTAGGCGTGAGTGTTCTCCCAGCTGCTGTGGGCACCGGTTGGCAAGGTGACCGGACTGCCGGCAAACATGACAGCTCACAGGAGCTCGAGCGGACCGGGGCCTGGATCCCTCACGGGAAGCCCCCTGACGCTCGGACGCCCGATCGAAAGATTCCAGAGGTTTAGCAAAACTAGGTGCCAACCTAAACCTCTGCCTACACTGGGCCCGCTCCAACCTTCGCTCGGCGAAGCAAAGATCAATACGGGTGGAGACAGTGATAAGCTCCTCCAGTGGAGCGGGAATCTCCCTGGTGGCGATAGCGTCCTTCACATGGCCAGTCAAACCTCTCCAGAATGCCGGAATGAGGACCTTATCTGGCCACTCTAACTCTGAGGCCAGCGTCCGGAACTGGATGGCAAAGTGGCTGACCATGGACGAGCCCTGTGACAATGCCAGCAGCCGGAGCGCGGTTTCATGGGTGACTCGTGGTCCCAGGAAGACCTGCTTCAGAGTGTCCAAGAACCGCAAGACACTCTGCACCACATGATCACCACGCTCCCACAGCGGTGTGGCCCACTCCAAAGCCCTGCCTGACAAGAGGGAAATAATAAATCCCACTTTAGCCCACTCAGAGGGGAATCGTGCGGCCAGCAGCTCCAGCTGTATAGAGCACTGGCTTAGAATCATAGAATGGTAGAGTTGGAAGGGACCTCCTGGGCCATCTGGTCCAACTCCCTGCTCAAAGCAGGATTCGCTAAATCATCCCAGTCAGATGTCTGTCCAGCCTCTGTTTGAAGACTTCCATTGAAGGAGAACTCACCACTTCTCGTGGCAGCTTGTTCCACTCATTGATCACTCTAACTGTCAAAAAGTTTTTTCTAATATCTAATCTGTGTCTCCTCCCATTCAGTTTCATCCCATTGCTTCTAGTCTTTCCTTGTGCAAATGAGAATAAAGTTGATCCTTCTACAATGTGACAGCCCTTTAGATATTTGTAGACAGCTATTAAGTCTCCTCTCAGTCTTCTCTTTTGCAAACTAAACATTCCCAAATCCTGCAACCTTTCCTCATAAGACAGGGTTTGCAGACCGGTCACCATTCTGGTCGCTCTTTTCTGAACTTGCTCCAGTTTGTTGATGTCTTTTTTAAAATGTGGTGCCCAAAACTGGACACAATATTCCAGATGAGGTCTGACCAAAGAGGAGTAGAGGGAAATAATGACTTCACGTGATCTAGACTGTATGCTTCTGTTAATACATCCTAGAATTGCATTTGCTTTTTTTACTGCTGCATCACACTGTTGACTCATATTCAGTCTGTGATCTATTAGTATACCCAAGTCTTTTTCACATGTGCTGTCACTTAGCCCTATTCCTCCCATTCTGTATATGCTTTTTTCATTTTTATTGCCCAGATGTAGTACTTTGCATTTCTCCCTGTTAAAAACCATTCTGTTAGTTGCTGCCCACTTCTCCAGTTTATTTATATCTTTTTGAATCCTCTCTCTCTCTTCTCTAGTATTAGCTATCCCTCCTAGCTTTGCGTCATCAGCAAATTTAATCAGTTTACCCTCAATTCCTTCATCTAAATCGTTGATAAAGATGTTGAACAATACAGGGCCCAGGACAGAGCCCTGTGGTACCCCACTTGAGACATTCTTCCAACTGGATGTGCAGCCATTTACGACCACTCTTTGGGTCCGATCACTAAGCCAGTTATGAATCCACCTAACAGTTGCCTTGTCCATTCCATACTTAGTCATTTTTTCAATAAGGATTGTATGAGAGAGTTTGTCAAATGCTTTGCTGAAGTCAAGATATACTATATCTACAGCATTTCCTTGATCCACCCAATCAGTGATACCGTCATAGAAGGAAATTAAGTTAGTCTGACATGACTTATTAGCTACAAACCCATGCTGACTCTGTTTAATCACTTCATTCTTATCCAGGCATTGACATACATGTTGTTTAATAATTTGTTCAAAGATCTTTCCTGGTATAGAAGTCAGACTCACCGGCCTATAGTTGCCTGGGTCCACCTTCTTCCCCTTTTTGAAGATAGGAACAACATTTGCTCTTCTCCAGTCTTCTGGCACTTCTCCTGTTCTCCAAGAATTTTCAAAGATTATGGAGAGGGGTTCAAAAATTTCTTCTGCTATCTCCTTCAGTACTCTGGGGTGTAATTCATCTGGACCTGGAGACTTGAATTCATTTAGGTTAGCTAAGTGTTTCCTCACTATCTTTCTGTTTATAGATATCCTGGATTCTTCTATTCCCTTAATAGGACAGTGAATAACAGTTGATGTTACATTTCCTTTCTGAGAGAAAACAGATGCAAAATAGGAATTTAAAAGTTCAGCCTTCTCAACATCCTGTCTTACCATTTCATCATTTTCATCCTGTAAAAATCCTATAGCATCTTTGACTTTTCTTTTACTTTTGACATATCCCCAAAATCCTTTATTATTGGCTTTTGACATCTCTTGCAAGCCTCAATTCATTTTCAGCTTTAGATAATCTGATTTGTGCCCTGCAGGTTCTGCAGACAGCATTATATTCTTCTTTAGATATGCCTCCCTCTTTCCATTTTATAAACATTTTTTTCTTCCTTTTTAGCATGTGCTTAAGTTCTGTGTTCATCCATCCTGGTTTCCTTAAATGCTTCCTATTCTTCCCTCTTTTCGGAATTGTTAACAACTGTGCTTTGAGAATTTCATTTTTCAAGATTTCCCATCCTTCCTGGACATTTTTGTCTTTAAGGATATCCAGCCATTGGATCCCTCCAATTCTCTTTCTGAATCCCTTAAAATCTGCCTTTCTGAAATCTAACCTTGACGTCTGAGTCTTCACAGGTCTTCCGCCTCTAGTTATCCAAAATTCTAAAATAGCATGGTCGCTACCTCCTAGGGTCCCAGCCACTTTTACCTCCTCAACCATTTCCTCCCTGTTTATAAGGATTAGATCCAAGGTAGCAGTTCCCCTTGTTTTCTCCCTTACCTTTTGGAAGATAAAGTTGTCAGCAAGAGAGGATAAGAATTTCCTTGACCGTTAGTTTTGCCTGAGAGAGATTCCCAACAAATGTCTGGATAGTTGAAATCTCCCATGACAACAATGTCATATTTTTTGGAGAACTTGGCCATTTGATGCATAAAGAGTTCATCCATATCTTCAGCTTGCACAGGCGGCCTGTAGTAAATGCCTACAATGGTGTCCTTTCCATTGTTCTGTCCTTGTATTCTTTCCCAAACAGTTTCCACAGAACTCCCAGTCTCTGAAGCTTCAATCTCTGTGCAGATATACGCGTTTCTAACATACAATGCGACACCCCCTCCTCGTTTATCAAGTCTGTTTCTTGCAAATAAGTTGTATCCTTCTAGTCTTGTATTCCAATCATGTGTATTGTCCCACCAAGTTTCAGTGATTCCAATGACATCATATTTCTTTTCCTGTGTTAGTAGTTCCAATTCTCCTTGTTTGTTGCCCATGCTTTGTGCATTAGTATAGAAACATTTTAGTTTGTGATTGGTTTCACTTTCTCCAATATTTGTATTAATTAGATTCTTTCGTCTTTGTTCTTCCTTTCCACTTCTAATAGCAGAGTTCTCAATAGCATTTGTCAGGTGTATGGCTTTTTCTGGCCTTTTGCTTCCCTTCCCATGTTGTTCTAGTTTAAAGCTCTCCTTACAAGTGTAGCAAGGCGACTTCCAAATACACGCTTTCCAGTCTTCGTAAGGTGCACCCCATCTCTAGCAAGTAGTCCATCGTATAAGTAGTTCACTCCGTGATCCAGAAATCCAAATCGTTGCTGACGGCACCATCGACGTAGCCAGTTGTTCACCTACAGAATCTTATTCCACCTCCTTGTTCCATGGCCATCCACTGGGAGGATGGAAGAGAAGACCACCTGCGCTCCCAGTTCTTTCACTTTCTTGCCTAAGTCTTCAAAGTCTCTGCAGATGGTTTCCAGGTCGTTTCTTGCGGTGTCATTTGTCCCCACATGTAGTAGCAGGAATGGGTAGTCATCTGTAGGTCTGAAGAGTCCTGATATCCTGTCAGACACATCTTTAATTTTTGCACCTGGAAGACAGCACATTTCTCTTGAAGTTATATCCGGTCTGCAGATAGCGGCCTCTGTTCCTCTCAACAGGGAATCCCCCATGACCACCACTCTCCGTTTCTTCTTCACAACATTTTTCTTTCTCCATCCAGGAGGACTCTGAGGGCGTACAAGGTTGCTGTTTGTTGGCAAAGTCTTATCCTGATGTATTTCTTCATTGTTTTCCTGCGTGAGAGCCTGGTACTGGTTCCTGAGCAGTATGGGTGCTGACTGCCTCCTGATCCTCCTGCTTCTCTGGGTCACATGTCTCCATTCCTCTGTTTCTTCAGGTGCACTTCGAATTTCTTCTCTTTCTGTAACATGAAGAGATAATTCTGCTCTGTCCAAGAACTCTTCACCTTCCTTAAAGGGAAGGTGCCGCAATTTTATATAATTTGCAAAAAAATAGTAAGTTACAAAACATGTTGTTTCAGCAAATGTTGTACTAACCAGGATTTATGGTTTGTTTGTAATAATGTTTTCATGTAGCCACTGGGCGCTGACATCTTGATTTGCAGATCTGTGGAGGACTCATACAGTCTGCAAATATGGCCGTCCCTGGACATAGGAGACTGTGTCGGCTTCCGACCGCACATTGCAGCCTCAGTAGCAGAGAACTGGGCACGCCCCTGTGGGCTGCACCATTCACTGCTGTAGGTGTGGCTGGGCGCCATTTTACTGTAGCCCAGTGCTATCTGCTGAGCTCCACTTACCCTCTATCACAGGACCACTTGTGGCATAAAGGGTCCTGTGTTGTGAGGAGAGGCTGAAGAAAAGGAGAAGGTGGTCAGCAGAGGAGAGAAGCGCTCACTGGAGCCGGAGGATGGAGAGTGGTGAGTGCGGGTGACTTTCATCTATGCTCCTCTGTACTGCTTACTCCAGGCTCAGCCCTGTGCTTCCTGCTCCAGCGTCCTCCTGCTCTGTCTCCGCCTCCTCACTCACAGCCCGTGATCTCCGGTAATCTGACACCTTTGCTTTTATGGCTGTCTGAGGAGGACAGTGACTTATACAGCCCATAGTCTAGTGTATAATTGGGGGGGGGGCTGGAAGTTTCACCAGTGTGGGCATATCTGTAATACTGTCTGCTGAGCCGTGTATCTAATCCTCTCCTGTGTGATACTGCCTGCTGAGCCGTGCAACTAATCCTCTTCTGTGTGATACTGCCTGCTGAGCCGTGTATCTAATCCTCTCCTGTGTGATACTGCCTGCTGAGCCGTGTATCTAACCCTATCCTGTGTGATACTGACTGCTGAGCCGTGTATCTAATCCTCTCCTGTGTGATACTGCCTGCTGAGCCGTGTATCTAATCCTCTCCTGTGTGATACTGACTGCTGAGCCGTGTATCTAATCCTCTCCTGTGTGATACTGACTGCTGAGCCGTGTATGTAATCCTATCCTGTGTGATACTGACTGCTGAGCCGTGTATTTAATCCTATCCTGTGTGATACTGTATTCTGAGCCGGGTATCTAATCCTCTCCTGTGTGATACTTTCTGCTGAGCCGTGTATCTAATCCTCTCCTGTGTGATACTGCCTGCTGAGCCGTGCATCTAATCCTCTTCTGTGTGATACTGCCTGCTGAGCCGTGCATCTAATCCTCTTCTGTGTGATACTGCCTGCTGAGCCGTGTATCTAATCCTCTCCTGTGTGATACTGCCTGCTGAGCCGTGTATCTAATCCTCTTCTGTGTGATACTGCCTGCTGAGCCGTGTATCTAATCCTCTTCTGTGATACTGCCTGCTGAGCCGTGTATCTAATCCTCTCCTGTGTGATACTGCCTGCTGAGCCGTGTATCTAATCCTATCCTGTGTGATACAGACTGCTGAGCCGTGTATCTAATCCTATCCTGTGTGATACTGTATTCTGAGCCGTGTATCTAATCCTCTCCTGTGTGATGCTGCCTGCTGAGCCGTGTATCTAATCCTATCCCGTGTGATACTGCTCTCCTGAAATACTCTGTGCTGCTGTCACTCTGCTCCCAGAATCCTTGCTGCCTGCCATCCTCGGTGACCGAAGACCCCATTCCTCTCCTCAGATCCCGTCCTAGCGATGTGTGAAACCGAGGGGACAGGGGCCTGATGTATGGTGGAAGGAGCAGAGCGACAGCAGCACAGAGTATTTCAGGAGAGCGCCCTGTTCGGTGCCAGGGATTGTACAAAGAGCGCTGTGTTTTATTCACATGGATGGACCGTCTTCTTGTCTGCTCCACAGAAATCCAGGAAACATTTCTGCTGATTGATGGCCTGTTCTGATCCAGACTTTACATGCAAAGACAGTCAGTAACTTTGCAAGCCCCATCAAAATGGCTGCTCACTGTGTCTATAGATGTCATAGGTTTTTGTGCCAGATTTCAGTAGCTGCTCCCCCTAGTGTTAACAAGTGGAAATGCCAAACTTTTTAAAATTATTTTTCATATTTTGCAAAATTAAAAACAAACGATAATATTTTTTAAGAAAATGTAAACATTAATTCTTTACATTTTTTCAATTGCTGAAAAAAATTTTTTTGGATGGCACCTTCCCTTTAATGATCTTCAACGTAGCTAACCTCTCTTCGAGATTTTGCAACTTTTCCTCCAACAGGGACACAAGCTTGCATTTGTGGCATGTGAAGTTTGGCTTTTCCACAGGTAAATCTGTGAACATGTAGCAAGAAATGCAGCTCACCAAATGGCTCCTGGCCTCTTCCATCTTGAGATTTCTTAAAAACAATGAAAGACGAGCCAAAATTTGCGCGCCTGTCGGTGCGCGGTTTTTCCGATTTCCTCTTTTCAGCTGCAACGGCCAAAACCCAGTGATCGTTGAGCTCGCGGAGACTCTTCACTTATCCCAAAAGGCACTGGGAATATGCAAATGATCTCCTCAAGACTCTTCCCCTGGTTTTCCGATTTCCTCTTTTCAGCTGCAACGGCCAAAACCCAGTGATCGTTGAGCTCGCGGAGACTCTTCACTTATCCCAGAAGGCACTGGGAATATGCAAATGATCTCCTCAAGACTCTTCCCCTGGTTTTCTTGTAGGGGCTTACGAAACCCCTACAAGAAGCACTATCACCCGAGAACTTCTCGGGCAGCGGGAGGCGGGACAAAGTCGGGGCAGGGATGGCTGAGGTCACACGGGAGACAGCCTCTGTGGCTGCCTGAACAGCGACCGCAGTAACATCCGCAGCTGAGGCTGAACGCTCGAGAGCAGCCAACCTGCCCTGCAGCTGCCGGATGTACTGCAGCAGTCGCTGTTCATCCGCCATTACTAGCCAGACCCTGGCGCTAGGATAATGTTAGGGCTGGCAGAACGCACCAAATAATAAAGATGGTAATAAGGTGCGTTCACAGCCCAGGGTCCACCATGCAGGGGTGGTAACCTGCTGCACAGTAATGGCGGATGCTATATGGTGGTTTACTATAAAAACACACGTGGGTTATCGTCACCCAGTGTGTACGGGGGCGGACTCTGTTGCTTCACAGAGCCGCACTACCGCTGGACATAAACACCAGAGCCTGTTTGTGCTCACAGAGCTCGGCTAAAAGAGCGCACAGTGTACGGCCACAGAACGCTACCCAAAGGACACGGGGTTAGAGTCCCTCTAGGCCCACTGAGAGCGCGGCGTCGCTGCCATGAGCGCCGCTAAATACGCTGGCAGTGGAGTGTGGAGCACGTGCACTGAGGCGTGCTGGATCACTGGTGAGGACCAATGTCTGACTCAAACCCTGAGCTACCTACACCTAAGCGCTAGCAGGCTAGGCTGCACAACAAATGCGTACCAAGGGTAGGGGTTTCATAATGAGTCAGTCACCAGATACATTCATACGTGCATACATCTCTCACACCTTATAGTCTGTAAATAGTCTATCCTAGCGCATGGGCGAGTGGCCATGCAAACTTTTTATAGCCACGGGTATCCGGGACCTTCCTGGCTTCTCGGATGGGCCAATCCGAACACGAGCAGGACCTGAGCACGTGACCCTCGATCTCCAATGGGAGATCACTCCACGGGCATGCTCAGTGGCCCGACATGAGGACTTAGTCCCTGGAGAATCTCGCTGCTGAGCAGCCTGCATTGTCATAGCTGTGCCAGAGGTGATAGCAGCAAGCAAACCCACAGAGTTGGCCTGGGCAGAGCGCCGGGACCGACGAATCTGCTGAGCAGGCTCCACTGTGGCCGAAGAAGAATGGGAGATCGCTGGGTGCAAGGGTCTGGATTCCTGCTGTGCAGTGGCAGGAACCCCACGCCTAACAAAAAGTTAAGTTTTGTCTTTTTTTACGAGAATACCTCAGTATGCAGAATTATTGGGCAACTAAATAAAAAAATTTAATTTTCTTATCTTAATTATTTCCATCTGTTAAAAAATTAGAATGGTAAGCAAATGAGTCAAAATGTACAAAAATACATTTCTGACATTTTGATAAAAATATCAGTGACCAATCTAGCCACCTTTATTTTCAATAAAAAGCTGGTCAGTGGGGTGCAGTGGTGCGCTGTCCGCCAGGTAAAGAAGTCTCTTACTAATTGTAGGTAGGATTCCTTTATTAGAAGACTCTAAAATTCACGAATCGGTTTTCAGCTCTGAACTTGAGCCTTCGTCAGGTAAATATACAGAACTGGAGTACTTTGTGGCATATATAGCAGTAGCAGATTGAAAACACGTTAGTTACACATGTGATGATCATGTGGCTTTTTATTTCTCATATACTGGCACAATATATAGTTTGGGTATCATTGTTTAAAATAGTGAAAAACAAAATATTGCAATAATTAAATTAGGCCTGTTTCACACTTGCTTTTTTTTGCAGCGCGTTTTTCCCGCAAAAAAACGCATTGAAAAACGCATACAAAAGCATACAACTGCTGCGTTTTTTTCAAGCATTTTTATGAGCATGCATGAAAAAAACGCAGCGTTTTTATGCGTTTGTATGCGTTTTTAGTGCCTTTTTACCACGTTTGCGTTTTTTTCCAACATTAGGTGGCCCCTCACACTAACCCAAACCATGACTTTATTAACCCTAACCCTGACCCTGACCCTAACCCTTAACCAAACCATACTTAACC
Source organism: Dendrobates tinctorius (assembly GCF_039654945.1). NCBI lineage: Eukaryota > Metazoa > Chordata > Amphibia > Anura > Dendrobatidae > Dendrobates > Dendrobates tinctorius. Next base: position 25,976,155 of record NW_027361717.1, read on the forward strand.
CTAACCCTAACCCTGACCCTAACCCTTAACCAAACCATACTTAACCCTAACCCTGACCCTAACCCTTAACCAAACCATACTTAACCCTAACCCTGACCCTAACCCTAACCCTTAACCAAACCATACTTAACCCTAACCCTGACCCTAACCCTTAACCAAACCATACTTAACCCTAACCCTGACCCTAACCCTTAACCAAACCATACTTAACCCTAACCCTGACCCTAACCCTAACCCTGACAATAACCCTTAACCAAACCATACTTAACCCTAACCCTGACCCTAACCCTAACCCTGACCCTAACCCTAACCCTTAACCAAACCATACTTAACCCTAACCCTAACCCTGACCTTTAACCAAACCATACTTAACCCTAACCTTAACCCTAACCCTGACCCTAACCCTGACCCTAACCCTTAACCAAACCATACTTAACCCTAACCCTGACCCTAACCCTTAACCAAACCATACTTAACCCTAACCCTAACCCTGACCCTAACCCTTAACCAAACCATACTTAACCCTAACCCTGACCCTGACCCTAACCCTAACCCTGACCCTAACCCTTAACCAAACCATACTTAACCCTAACCCTGACCCTGACCCTAACCCTTAACCAAACCATACTTAACCCTAACCCTAACCCTGACCCTAACCCTTAACCAAACCATACTTAACCCTAACCCTGACCCTAACCCTAACCCTTAACCAAACCATACTTAACCCTAACCCTGACCCTAACCCTTAACCAAACCATACTTAACCCTAACCCTGACCCTAACCCTGACCCTAACCCTTAACCAAACCATACTTAACCCTAACCCTGACCCTAACCCTGACCCTAACCCTTAACCAAACCATACTTAACCCTAACCCTGACCCTAACCCTGACCCTAACCCTAAACCCCCTTAACTAACCCTAACTTTACCCAAACCCCTAAATTCCATTGTCTAAACTAATGGTAAAAAAAAAAACGCATGTGCAAAAAAACGCATACATAAGCATGCCAATGCGCACATATGCTCACCATAGACTTATAATGGGTGTCTTGCTGTAAAAAAACGCATTGCGCGCGCATGCGTTTTTTTGAGGCAAATCGGACGCACAAAAAATGCAACAAGTTGCATTTTGTGCGCCTGAGCGCATACCGCAAAAAAATGCATGCGCGGTAAAACGCGTACAAACGCATGTGTATGCGCACATAAGCGCATCCCATGCAAAGTATAGGGAAAAAAATGCATGCGCTATTTAGCGCTAAATTACCGCGAAAAAAAACGCAAATGTGAAACCAGCCTTAGTTTATAATATAACACAATAGAAAAAATACATTGCAATGAATAGTAATTCGCTGTAATTCAACCTTTGCCCAGTAGATGACGCTTTTTTTTTCCAATTTATCATGGAATGGCTTCTTTCATTTCGTTCAGTCTATACGGGCAGATGGTTTCCAATTCGTCCATCCATAACAATTTCTCTTCTTTTTAACCATTCAGATTTGTCCAGTGTCTGGATACACTGAATTTCATAAATTTGTTTTTGATGTTGGATCTGTGTTTACTTAAAGGGATGATCTGAAATACAATTATTTTTTATCCTATGTGCTTATCTATTTAACTCCAAAATCTAAACTATTTTCAGATATACTGTAATAAAAATTCCCTATCCTTTACAAACTAAACAATCTGATTTTCTTTTTTTGCTGTTCTACCTTTTTTAACCCCTTTCTGACATCAGACGTACTATCCCGTCCATGTGCCCTGGGACTTACCGCCCATGGATGGGATAGTACGTCATATGCGATCAACCGCGCTCTCGGGGAGAGTGCGGCTGATCGTGGACAGGTGTCAGCTGATTTTCACAGCTGACACCCGGCACTAAGTGCCAGGAGCGGTCACGGACTGCTGCCAGCACTTTAACCCCCGATACACTGCGATCAAACATGATCACAGGGGGCCAGAGGCGGCAGAGAGGCTGCCAGCCCCTCTGCCTTGGGATCTGAGACCCCCCAGCATGATGCGGGGTCCTGATTGCTCCCAAGGTAACCCGATGATGTCATGATGACATCCGGGTTAACAGAGCTCAGAGACTTCCTGTCACGCACAGTGCATGTCAGGAATCTGTGAGGTCAGTGTAATAGAAACTGCAGCACTGACAGCTTCTATAGCATGCAGATCTGCGTGCCATATAAGCAATGAGCCTGCACAAAATGAGTGTCCCATAGTGGGACACAGTGTAAATGTAAGACTGAAATAAAAAATGTAAAATAATTGCAAAAATATTTAAAAAATAAAAAAAATCAATATTAATTCCATCAATAAATATTTGAAATAAAAAAAATCTAAACAATAAAAGCACACATTTGGTATTGCCGTGTCTGTAATGACCCGACCTATAAAACTGTACCACTAGTTAACCCCTTTAGTGAACACCATTAAAAAAAAGCCAAAAAAAAATGCTTTATCATCATACCGCCGAACAAAAAGTGGAATAACACGCGATCAAAAAGACGGATATAAACGTGGTACCGCTGAAAACGTCATCTTGTCCCGCAAAAAACAAGCTGCCATATTGCTCCATCACCTGAAAAATAAAAAAGTTATAGCTCTCAGAATAAAGCGATGCAAAAAAAATTATTTTTTATATAGTTTTTGTTGTATAAAAGCGCCAAAACATAAAAAAATATACATGAGGTATCGCTGTAATTGTATTGACCCAAAGAATAAAACCGCTTTAACAATTTTACCACACACAGAATGGTGTAAACGCCCCCCCCCCAAAATTCATGAATTGCTGGTTTTTGCTCATTCTGCCTCACAAAAATCGGAATAAAAAGCGATCAAAAATTGTCATGTGCCCAAAAACAGTATCAATAAAACCGTCAACTCGTCCCGCAAAAAAGCCCTCACATGACTCTGTGGGCCAAAATATGGAAAAATTATAGCTCTCAAAATGTGATGCAAAAGCTATTTTTACAATAAAAAGCGTCTTTTAGCGTATGACAGCTGCCAAAAATAAAAACCCGCCATAAATAGTAAATCAAACCCCCTTTTATCACCCCCTTAGGGAAAAATAATAAAATAAAAAAAACATATTTATTTCCATTTTCCCATTAGGGTTAGGCTAAGGGTTAGGGTTGGGGATAAAGTTAGGGTTCCTGTCCAAGCTCTGCCATGTGCCCAAACAGTGTTTTACCCCCACATATGGGGTATCATGATACTCAGGACAAATTGCATAACAACTTTTGGTGTCCAATCTCTCCTGTTACCCTTGGGAAAGTAAAAAATTGGGGGGCGAAAAGATCATTTTTGTGAAAAAAATATGATTTTTTATTTTTACGGCTCTACATTATAAACTTCTGTGAAGCACTTGGGGGTTCAAAGTGCTCACCACACATCTAGATAAGTTCCTTAGGGGGGTCTACTTTCCAAAATGGGGCCACTTGTGGGAGGTTTCCACTGTTTAGGCATATCAGGGGCTCTCCAAACGTGACATGGCGTCTGGTCTCAATTCCAGCCAATTTTGCATTGAAAAAGTCAAATGGCACTCCTTCCCTTTCGAGCTCTGCCGTGCACCCAAACAGTGGTTTACCCCCACATATGGGGTATCAGTGTACTCAGGACAAATTGTACAACTTTTGTGGTTCAATTTCTCCTGTTACCCTTGGTAAAATAAAACAAATTGAATCTGAAGTAAATTTTGTGTGAAAAAAAGTTAAATGTTCATTTGTTTTAAACATTCCAAAAATTCCTGTGAAGCACCTGAAGGGTTAATAAACTTCTTGAATGTGGTTTGGAGCACCTTGAGGGGTGCAGTTTTTAGAATGGTGTCACTTTTGAGTATTTTCTATCATATAGACCCCTCAAAGTGGCTTCAAATGTGATGTGGTCCGTAAAAAAAATGGTGTTGAAAAAATGAGAAATCGCTGGTCAAATTTTAACCCTTATATCTTCCTAACAAAAAAACATTTTGGTTCCAACATTGTGCTGATGTAAAGTAAACATGTGGGAAATGTTACTTATTAAGTATTTTGTGTGATTTAAGGGCATGAAAATTAAAAGTTGGAAAATTGCAAATTTTTCTTCAAATTTACCTTTTTTCACAAATAGACGCAAGTTATATCAATGAAATTTTACCACTATCATGAAGCACAATATGTCACGAGAAAATGTCAGAATCATCGGGATCTATGAAAGCATTCCAGAGTTATTACCTCATAAAGGGACAGTGGTCATAATTGTAAAAATTGGCCTGGTCATTAACATGCAAACCACCCTTGGGGGTAAAAGGGTTAATGATACTTCAACTGAGAATCCCAGTGCTTGTAGGATACACAAAAGCGTCATCAGTGACCTTCATTTCACGGGTTGGGCTAATCCCTGCTCTGTCACTGTGCACAATGACAGTGCGCTCTATTGTCGGCTTAAATCAGTAGTAACAAGCCAGCAATAGAGTGCACTGTCAGTGCGCGTTGTAAGAGAATTACTCGGCTTGCAAAGACCAGCACCATCCCTGCAACTGACGTCACGTGCGGGGGAGACGCTTGTATCTGCATACTGAGTATTCTTATATAGCGCCCACACAGTGTACTCTGTTGCTGACTTGCTACTACTGATCTGAGACGGTGAGAGAGCGCGCTGTCATTAAGTACACCACACTGTGACAGTGCAGGTATTATCCTAGCTCCTGCCCCACTGAGGGCGCTTTGTTTGGGTTTCCAAGCATGCACCAAAAGAAGCATCATCAAAAATAAGTAGAAAAAGCACTTAGATAATTTAGTTAGGGAAGGAAAGGGATTTTAAAAATTAAAGTATAGTAGTATATGAAAATTAATTTGTATTTTATAGTTCTATCTATATGTTGTCTACTACAGAAGCATGTTTATTGGACATAGAATGTAGTCTGACTGACATGTTAGTTTTTGTTTCATAGTAAATGTTCATTTTGTGTGCTGACAGGTGAAGTTGTTAGTTGTATTAAGAATGATGTCATAGTATAGGCAATGTGGGGTGTTGCTTTTGTAACTTACTGGTTTTGTATTTTTTTTTAGATTTCTTTAAATTGCAAGTTGCCAGTAGATTGTCTCTCTACGAAATGTGTTAGTTTATTAAGAATGGTATTTTTTAGGAAGGGGTCTAACAGAATATTCCAATTTTTTTATCCAGCATTTTACTTATACATATATGCGAGTTATTGTAGGTGTTGAGAAGATTTAGTTGGGAGGGGAGATCTGTATTTTTATTTTTCTCTAAAGCGATTTTCTTAGAATTGTGGCCTATGTATCTGTGCCATTTCTTCGTTTTCTTTTAAATTGACTAAATGGAATGTTTTACAGCCATTTTTATTATGAGAACTAGTGCAGTGTAAGTAACAAGTGTCATTCATACTTTAAAAAAAAAAGTGTTGTAATGGTGTGTTCTATATCTAGGAATTCAATAGATTCTGTTGTGAGTTCATTTTCCCCTTCACTACTCAGGCCCGATAAACTCCCTCTGCTTTTTAAGAAAGGTAGTGAGCCTGATTATCAAACATCTGAGACTAATGATGATGACTGGCTGAGTGGAGTTACTGACTGGATATAAGGCCGTCGACGCCCTTCTGCCCTGCGGGTGATTTCTCTGTGGGATCCTTGGATACCAGTCTGAATTCCTGCTCTTCTAAAGCTAAGTTTTCTGCTCTGCCCTTTGCATTTGTGCTTTGACTTTGTTTTGCTGGATTTCTGCCATTCTCTGCTGGGGTGAGCTGAATTCCTTTAGCTCTGTCTTCAGAAAATACCTGAGTGCTGATTTAATTTTTGAAGCCTAGCTGCTTCAGGGCCTTTTTCCATGTCAGCCTGTTGGCTTATGTCTTTCATAGGGTTTTTGCAGATTGCAGACAGCAACCGTCCTTTCCTGTCCTGTTTAGTTAGTTTGGGACCCATTGTTTGCTCAGCCTATCTTTCTATCTGTGTAAGTGTTTTTTCATCTTGCTTCACCGTCATTATATGTTGGGGGCTGCCTTTTACTTTGGGGTCTGCTCTGGGGCAGTTTAGATTTCCTTTTCTCTCTTTAGGCTATTTAGTTCTCCGGCTGTGATCGAGGGGTCTAGGGCACCGTAGGAACCCCCCACGGCTACTGCTAGTTGTGTTGATAGGTTCAGGGGTCTGTAATCTGATAGTTGCCAACTTCTCCGGTTTTCTGGACGTAGCTTCTATTTTTGTGTCTGCCTCCTACGGTGACTCGTTCATAACAGAATCACCCGCCATACCGCAGATCCTAGGGTACTCAGTAGCAGGAAAGAATTGTAAAAAAAAAAAGTGTGTATATTTTTTCCTCTATATCTCTGAGGCCGTAGGGGGAATTTTTTTTTCTCTCAATGGAGATAAAGCAATTGTCTGATCGCGTGGAGCAGCTCGCTGCAGAAGTGCGGGGAATTTCCGCCTACCTTGCTCATTCACATGCTGCTGAACCAAAGATTCCCACACCTGATGTATTTTTTGGGGATCGGTCTAAATTTTTGAATTTCAAAAATAATTGTAAATTATTTTTTGCCTTGAAGCCTAACTCGTCAGGGAGCTCCGCGCAGCAGGTTAAAATTGTCATCTCTTTGCTGCGTGGCGATCCCCAGGATTGGGCGTTTTCTTTGAAACCTGATGATCCTATTCTGACTAATGTGAACGCATTTTTTCAAGCCTTGGGGTTGTTGTATGACGAACCTAATGCCATTGATCAGGCTGAAAAGACCCTGCTGGCATTGAACCAGGGTCAAGATTCTGCAGAATCGTACTGTCAAAAATTCCGAAAGTGGGCGGTACTTACTACCTGGAATGATAATGCCCTGGCTGCTCTCTTTCGGAAGGGTTTGTCAGAAGCCGTAAAAGATACTATGGTGGGATTTCCTGTTCCCTCTGGTCTTGACGATTCTATGTCATTAGCCATTCAGATTGATCGGCGTTTGCGCGAACGCAAAACTGCACGAGAAGTGTTGCCACTTGTTGAACAAATGTCTGAACCTATGCAATGTGATAGAGTTTTGTCCAGAGAGCAGCGTCAGGAGTTCAGAAGGCGTAATAAGTTGTGTTTTTTCTGTGGAGATGCCTCGCATATTATTTCTGTCTGTCCTAAACGAGAGAAACGCTTTGCACACACGTTTTCTGTTGGTGGTGTTCAACCTAAGTTTCTTCTGGCTATTACTCTGATCTGCTTCCTGTCCACATTTTCCGCCAAGGCTTTTGTGGATTCGGGAGCAGCTCTAAACCTAATGGACTTGGATTTTGCTAAACGTTGTGGATTTCCGATGACACCTCTGCGGACGCCTATCCCTTTGAGGGGGATTGATGCTACTCCTTTGGCAAAAAATAAACCTCAGTTTTGGACCCAGGTGGTAATGCGGTTCGCCCCAGACCATCAAGAAAATTGCAGATTTTTGGTGTTGCATAATCTGCATGATACCATTGTTCTGGGGTTTCCCTGGTTGCAAATTCATAATCCAGTTTTGGATTGGAAATCTGTGTCTGTGGTGAGTTGGGGATGTCGGTGTGCCTTTAGTGAGGCTCCGGTGTTTTCCACCTCTCCTCAGTCGCATGATGTTCCTGATTATTTGGCGGACTTTGATGATGTATTTAGTGAGAATGAGTCTGCGTCCCTGCTTCCTCATAGGAGTTATGACTGTGCAATTGAACTGAGCCCGGGGTGTAAATTCCCCAAGGGTCGGCTCTTCAATTTGTCTGTACCCGAGCATGAGGCTATGCGATCCTATATTAAGGAGGCGTTGGAGAAGGGTCATATTAGACCATCCTCGTCACCCTTAGGTGCCGGGTTTTTTTTTGTGGCCAAAAAGGATGGATCATTAAGACCTTGTGTCATGGTTTGAACAGGGTTCTTGCCCTGCACTCACAGGGTTAAGTGTTCGTGGCCTCTTTCTGGATCTGGGAGGGGTATTTATACTCACTCTTTACCAGGGTTCTCTGTCAGCTACACTGTTGTTCTGGTGTGTCTGACCCCTGGTGTGCGTGTATTCTGTGTGCTTGTTTGATTCCCGTGTATGACCTGGCCTGTTCCCTCACTCTGTACTCCGTCTCTCGCTTTGGTACTACTGTCTTCTCCGGTTCTGACCTCCTGGCTTGGCTATCGTTACTCCGTTACAGTTTGTCCCTATTGTACCGTCTATTGCCCGTTCTGGTTTTCTGACCTATTGCTACGTCCTGACTATCCTTTCTGTCTAAACCCCGTGGTACTGTATTGCTATCTGGTGCTTTGACCCTGGCTTCGTCTGGTTTCTGTCTCTGTCTATGCCCCTTGGTAACATTGCCCCGTAGTTACCTTTCTAGGAGTTTCCCTGCAGCTCCTAGATCTGTGGAGCTTAGGCCACGCCCCCAGCAGTCATGTGCTTCAGGTCCTGATACTCTGAAGCATGCATCGTCACCGCTGCTGCCCTGCTCCACAGGTATCTGTGAGTACTGTCTTTGTACTCAGGACACCCGCACTGGCACAGTGAGCAAGTGCAGTGCGGTGTTCCTGACATTATAGCTGACCATTTCAGTTTTTTTTTTCCCCCTCTGAGAAAAGAAAAAAAAAAAAAAGTGTGTTATCCTCATGGATCCCATACAAGCCTTGGCTGATCAGGTCAAGCACCTGACCCAAATGTTCCACAAACTTAATGTGGAACAGCGCATGATGGCCCAGACCCAGCATCAGTTGGTGGATATGGTACAGGGGGCTGCCTCTACAGGGGATTCTTGTGCTGGGGATAGAGATGTGTCATTGGCATTCCCAGAATCTCCGGTCAAATTGCCAGACCTTTTCTCAGGGGATAAAAAGGAGTTCAGGTCTTTCAGAGAAGGATGCAAGCTTTTTTTTTCTCTGAGGCCCCGCTCTTCCGGGGATGAGTTCCAGAGGGTGGGGGTCGTCATTTCCCTACTTCGGGGGGCTCCACAGGCATGGGCTTTCTCTCTCTTCCTCTGCTCCTGAACGCATGTCTGTGAATTTGTTCTTTGAGGCTCTGGGGCACATTTATGATGAGCCTGATAGAGTGCGTCTGGCAGAGGATATGGTGATGAGTGTGACACAGGGAAGGAACTCTGCTGAATGGTTCTGCTCTGAGTTCAGACGCTGGGCAGCGGAGGTCTCCTGGGATGACGCTGCCCTCCGGGGTTTGTTCTGTAGAGGCCTGTCCGAACGTTTGAAAGATGCCCTAGCCCTTCATCCTCCACCGGATTCTTTGGAGGACGCTATGATCCAGGCTGTCCGCATGGACCGTAGGCTGCGGGCAAGAGGGGTCATGCTGCAGGAGACCCCTTTATTCTCCAATCTGAGAGACTCTGCATCTAGTCCTGAGCCCATGGAGGTTGGTGCCACGTCATTGGAGGAAAAAGAGAGGAGACACCGAAGAAACAACCAATTGTGCTTTTACTGTGGATCCGCTGGACATTGGAGAAGGAACTGTCCTTCTTGCCCTTCTTCAGTGAAGCCGTCAGGAAAACGACTGAGTCTGGGTAACAATCGAGGAGGTTGCCCAGACTCCCAGATACCCTTTTACTCGCTTACTAAAATTCTGCTTCCGGTGGAACTGGAACTTACAGGCGGCCCGGTTGGGACTACCGCCTTTGTTGACTGTGGTTCTTCTATTAATCTGATCAATGCCAAAGTTGTGACTTTTCATAAGATAGGGACAGTCAGGTTAAAAGATCCTGTTAAAATCGTGGCAATTGATTCTTCTATCACCCAGGAGGGAATTTGTTTCATGACTGATACCTTTTCTCTGAAAGTGGGTTCCACTCACGTGGAAAAATTAAGATGTTTTGTCATAAATAATCTGCCGGCTGGACTGATACAAGGTATGCCTTGGCTTCAACGTCACAATCCTACTATTGACTGGGTCACAGGGGAGATCATTCAGTGGGGTTGTATGGCTAATGGTCTATGTTGTAACTTGACAACCCTTGTCACCCCAGTAAAATCTGTGTCAGTGTCGTCTGTTGATCTGGAAGGTATTCCGGAGTGCCTGAAAGATTTTCAAGACGTATTTTCTGAAAGTGAGGCTGAGGCGCTACCACCACATAGACCCTTTGATTGTGCCATTAATCTAGTCCCTGGAGCCAAGTTACCCAAGGCTCGCCTGTTCAATTTGTCCGGGCCCGAACGTCTAGCCATGAAGGAGTACATTACTGAGAGTCTCCGCAAAGGGCATATTAGGCCTTCTGTTTCACCTGTGGCAGCGGGCTTCTTTTTTGTTAAGAAAAAAGATGGTGGTTTGCGGCCGTGCCTCGACTTTCGGGAATTAAACAAAATTACTGTGAAAAATACATACCCTCTCCCCCTAATTCCTGATTTATGTAACCAACTCACCGGGGCCAAGTGGTTCTCTAAACTGGATTTACGTGGGGCATATAACCTTATAAGAGTCCGTGAAGGGGACGAATGGAAAACAGCATTCCTGACGACTGAAGGGCTGTTCGAAAACTTGGTTATGCCCTTTGGTCTCACCAACGCTCCTGCTGTTTTTCAGAATTTTATTAATGTAATTTTCTCTGATTTAATCGGTCGTTTTGTGGTTATCTATTTGGATGACATTCTGGTGTACTCGGTGGACAGTCAATCTCACTTGCACCATTTGCGGATGGTTCTCATGAGACTGAGGGAGAATCATTTGTATGCCAAGCTGGAAAAATGCTCATTTTTCATGCAAGAAGTATCCTTTCTGGGGTTGATTGTGTCAGGAGAGGGGTTCCGCATGGATCCTAAGAAAGTCCAGGCTGTTACGGAGTGGGTGCAACCTCATGACTTGAAAGGGTTGCAACGATTTTTGGGCTTTGCCAACTTTTATAGGAAATTTATTAAGGGCTTTTCGCAGGTGGTAAAGCCTCTAACGGACCTCACTCTCAAGGGAGCTGATGTAAAAAATTGGTCTGTAGCTGCAAAAAACTCTTTCATGACATTAAAAAAGTGCTTTTCTTCAGCCCCTGTATTGGTACAACCCGACCCGTCAAGACCTTTTGTCGTGGAGGTTGACGCCTCGGAAGTGGGGGTGGGGGCAGTTTTGTCTCAGGGCCCTCCTACCCTTACTAACCTGAGGCCTTGCGCCTTCTTCTCTAAAAAATTTTCCTCTGCTGAGAGAAATTACGATGTCGGCAATAGAGAGTTGTTGGCGGTAAAGTTGGCTTTTGAAGAATGGAGGCACTTCCTGGAGGGGTCTGTTCATCCCATTACAGTCATCACTGATCACAAAAATTTGGCCTATATCGAGTCTGCCAAGAGATTGACCCCCAGACAGGCTCGGTGGGCACTTTTTTTTTCTCGTTTTCAGTTTACCATCACATTCCGCCCGGGATCTAAAAACATCAAGGCTGATGCCTTATCCCGAAGCTTTGATTCGGTGTCCCCTCCAGAACCTCCCTCCTCCATTCTTCAGCCAGGAGTAGTGGTGGCCGAAATCTCATCTGAGTTACAGAGAGGGATTTTGGAGGCCCAGGCTCGGGCTCCTGGTGGTAAACCCCCGGGTAAATTGTTTGTACCGGAACGTTTCCGTCTCGGACTTATGCAGGAATTTCATGATTCTGTGTTGAGTGCTCATCCTGGGATTGCAGCTACCCGGGGGGCAATTGCGAGGGATTTCTGGTGGCCCTCTATGGTAACAGATATTAAAAAGTTTGTGACTGCATGTGGGGTGTGCGCTCGTTCTAAAAGTTCTCAGGTCCGGCCGGCCGGGGAATTGGTGCCTTTGCCAATTCCGGATAGACCATGGACACATTTGTCCATGGATTTTATCACAAATCTTCCCCCTTCCAGGGGCAACTCGGTGATATGGGTGGTGGTGGATAGGTTTTCAAAACAAGCTCACTTTGTACCTCTCCCCGCGTTACCATCTGCTTAAACCCTGGCCCGCTTATTTATGCAGCATATAATTAGGTTACATGGAGTGCCTATGAATGTGGTGTCAGACAGAGGGGTACAGTTTGTAGCCAGGTTCTGGAGGGCTTTTTGCAAAAAGCTGGGGATTTCGTTGTCCTTCTCCTCTGCCTACCACCCAGAGTCTAATGGACAGACGGAGCGCACGAACCAATCGTTGGAGCAGATTCTGAGATGCTTGGCCTCTTCCAGGCAGGAGGACTGGTGTGAGGTATTGCCCATGGCAGAGTTTGCATTCAACGGTCGTGTGAGTCAGTCTACTGGGAAGTCTCCTTTTCAGGTCAACTATGGCTTTAACCCACATTTTGGAGAGTTTTCCCGTATGGATTCAGGTTGTCCTGGTGCTGAGGATGTGACACAACGTCTTAGAATTCTTTGGAGGGAGGTTCAGAGGAATATTTCCAAGGCCCAGGAAAACTATAAGCGGTTTGCTGACAGGAGGAGGGGGCCAGGTCCAGCATTTGCAGTAGGGGAGAAGGTGTGGCTATCCACCCGCAATATCAAGCTTAAGATACCTTCTATAAAGCTGGGCCCCAAGTTTATTGGCCCATACAAAGTTGTGGAGGTTGTTAACCCAGTAGCCTACCGACTGCAGCTGCCCACCTCCTTTAAAATTTCTAATGTCTTCCACAGGTCCCTGTTAAAGCCTGTGGGGACGGTGAGAGAGGATCCCTCATCAAATGCTCCGCCAGTGCTGGTAGAGGGGCAGCTGGAGTATGAAGTAGGGCGCATTGTTGACTCCCGGTGGGTGCGCCGGAGACTCCAGTATCTGATACACTGGAAGGGGTACTCTCTGGAGGATCGGTCATGGGTTCCGGCCAGTTCGGTGCATGCCGATCGTCTGGTGCGGGCTTTCCATGCCAGATACCCAGACAAGCCTGGGGGTCCAGTGGCCCCCCATTAAGAGGGGGGCACTGTCATGGTTTGAACAGGGTTCTTGCCCTGCACTCACAGGGTTAAGTGTTCGTGGCCTCTTTCTGGATCTGGGAGGGGTATTTATACTCACTCTTTACCAGGGTTCTCTGTCAGCTACACTGTTGTTCTGGTGTGTCTGACCCCTGGTGTGCGTGTATTCTGTGTGCTTGTTTGATTCCCGTGTATGACCTGGCCTGTTCCCTCACTCTGTACTCCGTCTCTCGCTTTGGTACTACTGTCTTCTCCGGTTCTGACCTCCTGGCTTGGCTATCGTTACTCCGTTACAGTTTGTCCCTATTGTACCGTCTATTGCCCGTTCTGGTTTTCTGACCTATTGCTACGTCCTGACTATCCTTTCTGTCTAAACCCCGTGGTACTGTATTGCTATCTGGTGCTTTGACCCTGGCTTCGTCTGGTTTCTGTCTCTGTCTATGCCCCTTGGTAACATTGCCCCGTAGTTACCTTTCTAGGAGTTTCCCTGCAGCTCCTAGATCTGTGGAGCTTAGGCCACGCCCCCAGCAGTCATGTGCTTCAGGTCCTGATACTCTGAAGCACGCATCGTCACCGCTGCTGCCCTGCTCCACAGGTATCTGTGAGTACTGTCTTTTTACTCAGGACACCCGCACTGGCACAGTGAGCAAGTGCAGTGCGGTGTTCCTGACACCTTGTATTGATTATCGTGCCCTCAACAAAATTACTGTTAAATATCAGTATCCGTTACCCCTGATTTCGGATCTATTCTCTAGAGTTAAAGGTGCTTGCTGGTTTACCAAGCTTGACCTCAGGGGGGCGTATAATCTTATTCGCATTAAGCATGGGGATGAATGGAAGACGGCGTTTAATACTCCAGAAGGACATTTTGAGTACCTGGTGATGCCTTTTGGGCTCACTAATGCCCCTTCTGTCTTCCAGTACTTCATGAACGATATTTTCCGAGATTTTGTCGATAAATTTTTGATTATCTATCTGGATATTTTGATCTTCTCCAAGGATTGGGATTCTCATGTGGAACATATTCGGACTGTGTTCCGGATCTTGAGGGAGAATTCCCTGTATGTCAAAGGATCTGAATGCCTTTTTGGACTACAGAGGATTTCTTTTTTGGGATTTATTTTGTCTCCGTCAACTATTGAAATGGACCCGGCCAAGGTACAGGCCATTTACGATTGGGTTCAGCCCACTTCTTTGAAGGCCCTTCAGAAGTTTTTGGGTTTTGCTAATTTTTATCGGAAATTTATAGCAAAATTTTCTAGTATTGCCAAGCCATTGACTGATTTGACTAAGAAGGGTGCTGATGTATTAAATTGATCTCCAGAGGCTGTTTCTTCCTTTCAGGAGCTGAAGCGAAGATTCACCTCCGCCCCTGTTTTGCGGCAACCTGATGTCTCACTTCCGTTCCAGGTAGAGGTGGATGCTTCTGAGATTGGTGCAGGAGCTGTTTTGTCCCAAAAGGATCCTGTAACATCCAAAATGAATCCCTGTGCCTTCTTTTCCCGAAAGTTCTCTCCATCTGAACGTAACTATGATGTGGGGAATCGGGAACTGTTGGCCATGAAATGGGCATTTGAGGAGTGGAGACATTGGTTGGAGGGAGCTAAGCATCAAGTCGTGGTCCTCACTGACCACAAGAATTTGATTTACCTAGAGTCGGCTAAGCGCTTGAACCCTAGACAGGCTAGGTGGGTCTTGTTTTTTACACGTTTTGATTTTGTGGTTTCTTTTCTTCCTGGAACTAAGAATGTCAAGGCAGACGCCCTCTCTAGGAGCTTCTTTGCGGATTCTCCTGTGGTGACCAAGCCTGCTACCATCTTAGGCGAAGGGGTAGTTCTTTCTGCCATCTCGCCCGATTTGAGACGTGCTCTGGAGGAGTTCCAGGAGGACAAACCTGAGCGTTGTCCCAGTGGAAAGTTGTATGTTCCTGACCAGTGGAAGAAGAGAGTGATGTCTGATGTTCATTGCTCTGCTTTGGCTGGTCATCCAGGTATTTTTGGTACTAGAGATCTGGTGAGACGGTCTTTTTGGTGGCCCGCCTTGTCTCGTGATGTCAGGAATTTTGTGCAGTCCTGTGGGACTTGCTCCCAGTCTAAATCGTGTTCTCGCTCTAGTGGGTTGTTGATGCCTTTGCCTGTCCCCAAGAGGCCATGGACCCATATTTCAATGGATTTTATCTCTGACATGCCTGTCTCTCAGAGAATGACTGTTATTTGGGTGATTTGTGATAGATTCTCTAAGATGGTCCATCTTGTACCACTCCCTAAGTTGCCATCTTCCTCTGAGTTGGTGCCATTGTTTTTGCAACAGATGGTTCGCTTGCACGGGATTCCTGAGAACATTGTATCTGACAGAGTTCAGTTTGTGTCTAGATTTTGGAGAACTTTCTGTTCCAAGCTGGGAATTCAGTTGTCCTTCTCCTCTGCTTTTCACCCTCAGACCAATGGGCAGACAGAGAGAACAAACCAGACCTTGGAGTCATATTTGAGATGTTTTATTTCCGCTGATCAGGATGATTGGGTTTCATTTTTGCCCTTGGCCGAATTTGCTTTAAATAATAGAGCTAGTTCTGCCACTTTGATGTCACCTTTTTTTTGTAACTTTTTTGTTTCATCCTCGATTTTCTTCAGGGCAGGTGGAGCCCTCTGCCTGCCCAGGTGTTGACACTGTGGTGGAGAGAATGCACCAGATCTGGGACCAAGTGGTGGAAAAGTTATCTCTCTCCCAGGAAAAGGCCCAGCGGTTTTCCAACCGACATAGGACCATGGGTCCCCAGTTTAAGGTTGGTGATATGGTGTGGTTATCATCAAAAAATATTGCTATGAAGGTGGCTTCTCCTAAGTTTAAGCCTAGATTTATTGGACCTTACAAGATTTTGGAGATTATTAATCCAGTCTCTTTTCGTTTGGCTCTTCCTGTCACATTTAAAATCCATAATGTGTTCCATAAGTCTTTGTTGAAGAGGTTTGTTGAGCCTGTTGTTCCGGGGGTGGCACCTCCAGACCCTGTATTGGTGGAAGGTAACATGGAATATGAGGTAGAGAAAATACTGGATTCCCGTCTGGCTAGACAGAGACTCCAGTATTTGGTTAAGTGGAAGGGTTATGGTCAGGAGGATAATTCCTGGGTCTCTGCCTCTGATATTCATGCCAAAAGATTGGTGCGTGCCTTTCATCGGGCTCACCCTGATCGCCCTGGTGGCTTGGTTGAGGGTTCGGTGACCCCTCGTCAAGGGGGAGGTACTGTTGTGAGTTCATTTTCCCCTTCACTACTCAGGCCCGATGAACTCCCTCTGCTGGTTAAGAAAGGTAGTGAGCCTGATTATCAAACATCTGAGACTAATGATGATGACTGGCTGAGTGGAGTTACTGACTGGATATAAGGCCGTCGACGCCCTTCTGCCCTGCGGGTGATTTCTCTGTGGGATCCTTGGATACCAGTCTGAATTCCTGCTCTTCTAAAGCTAAGTTTTCTGCTCTGCCCTTTGCATTTGTGCTTTGACTTTGTTTTGCTGGATTTCTGCCATTCCCTGCTGGGGTGAGCTGAATTCCTTTAGCTCTGTCTTCAGAAAATACCTGAGTGCTGATTTAGTTTTTGAAGCCTAGCTGCTTCAGGGCCTTTTTCCATATCAGCCTGTTGGCTTATGTCTTTCATAGGGTTTTTGCAGATTGCAGACAGCAACCGTCCTTTCTAGTTAGTTTGGGCCCCATTGTTTGCTCAGCCTATCTTTCTATCTGTGTGTTTTTTCATCTTGCTTCACCGTCATTATATGTTGGGGGCTGCCTTTTACTTTGGGGTCTGCTCTGGGGCAGTTTAGATTTCCTTTTCTGTCTTTAGGCTATTTAGTTCTCTGGCTGTGATCGAGGGGTCTAGGGCACCGTAGGAACCCCCCACGGCTACTGCTAGTTGTGTTGATAGGTTCAGGGGTCTGCAATCTGATAGTTGCCAACTTCTCCGGTTTTCTGGACGTAGCTTCTATTTTTGTGTCTGCCTCCTACGGTGACTCGTTCATAACAAGATTCTTTTTAAATGTTGGGGGTGAGTTAAATTACTTATTTGCTGTCATTTATCCATTGGCAAAATTCTAATGCTCTTGTGTTGTCCCCATTCCACAAGAACAGATCATCGATATATCTGAGGTAGGATATGATTTTGTTTCTGTCTGGTTGTCAGAATATATTTTTGTTCAAAACCCCCATAAAGAGTTTGCAAAAGCTGGTGCTACCTTGGTACCAAGGAGCTGATGGTACATGGCATTGTTGTAGGTAAAATAGTTGTTCTCCAGAATTAATTTGAGGCTATCAGTAAGAAAATTTTGTTGCAGTATGGGTATTTTAAGCTCTTGTTGAATGACTGCTTGTATACACTGAAGTGAAATGAAAAAAGATGCAGCACTCACCAATAAAGCTGAAAAACTGTGCGTCTTTATTTCACATGAATTCCATCAACAGATATGTGGACTTGCAGGACACTAGAGGAATGCTAGGGGAGGGAGGTGTCGGACAACGGTCTTGTAATCGACAAATTACTGGTTACTGAATTCACATTCAATACAATAGGTCTTCCGGTGGACTGGTTGGATTTTTATGTACTTCTGGTAGATAATAGAAGTAGAGCGTGGATGGATAAGGAATAATTAGAAAGTCTCTTTCAATTTTATTGATAATTCTGCATTATTTATGAGTTTTTTTAAGTGAAGATTCCATTTCTGGGAATAGGAGGGGAGATTCTTCAGTAGCATTTCTCATCCGATAGGATTTTTTTTCTCCGTTTCTTTGTCCGTACAGTTGAGGACTGCTCTTCCTTTATCAGCTGCTCTGAATTTGAGATTTTGGTTATTTCCTATGGATATTAATGCTTATTTTTCCCTTTTAGATATATTTTTGTTGGTTTTTCTTTAATTATTATTGATTGAGCTGGGCAGTCATTAATTCGTAGAAGGTTTGTATGAAGAGACCTTAATTTTCAGTGGGATAGAAGGATGATCGCGGTCCAGGAGTGTCAGAGCACTTCATAAACCTCTGCATGACTTCTGTGATTTTGGAGGTTTTGTTTTTAGTGTTCACTTTGCAGTAAATGTGCCCTCAGAACTTTGTTCTACAAGTGAAATCTTATAGTGATACCAAAAATACAGTGTTTTTCATCTATTAGACATTTTTTTAGCAAGAAAATTATTTTTTTCTCCCAAGTGTGAGTCTTATAGTCCGGGGGCCGCTTCCTTTGGCAAAGAACATTAAAGGTACTGTCACACTTAGCGATGCACCAGCGATCCCGACCAGCGATATGACGCGGTCAGGATCGCTGGTGCATCGCTAAGTGGTCGCTAGTGAGCTGCCACACAGGCAGATCTCACCAGCGACATCGCTGGGGACGGGGGTCGCTACTTACCTGTTAGACGAGGCGATCCTGACGTCCTCCCGCCCGGCTCCACGCTCGTCTCTCCACAGGAAGCCCAGCAGGAAGCTGACGATGAGAAACAGTCCAGGACGTTCTCGCGCGATCAGCGATAACCAGCTGGGGAGCGGGTCGGAGGTATCACACATAGCGATATTGCTAGCGATATCGCTTAGTGTGACAGGCCCTATACACAGCGCCCTACCCAATCAATGCAACAACTATGCAGAGGCACGGCTCTCTGTCCTCTAGCCCCACACTGATCAGTGCAGGGCAGGAGAGGAAGCTACCAACACATGCATGGATACTGCAAATCCTGACTATCTGAAGGACTTTCCAGGTCACTGATAAGTAATTTGCTTGGAAGGAACTTCAAAATACAGTATGTCCCCATTTGTTTTAATGATGTAGCAACGCTGTGTGTATGGATGTAGCAAAGATGTTTGTGTCTTCTAGAAAAGAGAGCATACTATAATTTGAAAAATACATCATATATTTTATTTTTTACCCTTCGAGCCACAAAGATGTTTTTGCTTTTTTTTTAAAAAAAATAAAAAACATAATTACACTGGGAAGTAAAATTGCACTAGGTTGTCCATCAGAGCAGAGAGCAGTCTTACAAATCAAAACATAAAAAATACATACCGTGCATTACATACCACCGTCCCAAAGTAAATAAGATTTTATTAGAATGCACAAAATTATCCCCCCATAAATGTGGGGATCATAAACATGGGACCATCAAGCTGCTAAAGAGGGAAGAATTAACAATAGGCTGCCCCGATTGCAGAAGACATGTGGATGCTGAGAAGTGTTCCAGGTCCGTGTGGACCTGGAAATAAAGAAGAGGTGAGCGGATGCTTTGGGAAGTACAGAATTTACTGCAGTACAGAAAATGTACTTAGTCTTAATATAGGATGCACATTTAACCCCTTCATGGCACAGACAGTTATTTTTTTTTTATCCCCTTCTTCCAAGAGCCATAACTTATTTTTCCATCGACATAACCATATGAGGGCTTGTTTATTTCAGGACAAGTTGTACTTTTTGAATTACAGTTTATTTTATCATGTGATGCACTGAAAATCAGGAAAAAAAAATCCATTCCAACTACCATATTCACTATATGGTAAAACTGACCTGGCAATATGATTCTCCAGGTCAATACAATTATGCACATACCCCAAAATTTGGAAATTTATAAAATTAAAAAAAATTTGCTTTTGTCACCATTTTCAGAGACCCGTAACGCTTTCACTTTTCCAGATCTGGGGCTGTAGGAGGGATTATTTTTTTGAGCCCTGAGCTGACGTTTTTGCGGATACCATTTTGGGGTAGATACAATGCTTTGATTGCCTCTCGCAATGTTACAGCAGCCAAAAGAAATGTAATCCTAGCATTTCAATTTTTTACTTGATAGAACGGTTACTGATCAGATTAATTTATTTTATATTTTGATTAAAAAAAAAGACTTATGGATAAGGCAATATCAAATATGAGCATTTTTTATTCTTTATGAGGTAAAAGGGGCGATTTGAAATTGCGATTTAATTTTTTTATATTTTTTAAAGCTTTTTTTTTTACTTTTAATTGTATTTATTAGTCCCCTTAGGGGACTTAAATTGCAATAGTCTGGTCGCTTGTGCTATGTATGGAGAAAATCATGGTCTTCTATGAATTCCAACTGAACGTTAGCTTTCACAGAATGGAAGCAGACCCTCACCTATCATGGCAACCCATAGACACACCACGATCATGGTACAGCCACTTCAATGGGCGCATGGCATGACATGCCCCCAACCCGCACCCACTGAGCGTGTTAAATGTTGTTGTCAGAGATTAGATCTGCTCCACCCCCGGCTATTAACGGCACATGATGGCTATTTAAATTAGCCATCATCTGCCGGAGAAGATGCAGGTTCAGGTTGTGAGCCGGCATCAAAGGCAGGGACATGAAATATAACGTCAATGTATGTCACGTCATGAAGCGGTTTAAGCTTTGCAAATTCACAGAGTATATATTTTGGTTTTTTTTAAATGATCATCATTTATATTTTCTCTAATTAAAAAGCACAGGGCACAAAAAAACCTTTTACATATGCATTTTAAAGGGAATCTGTCACCACATTTAACCTATCTGAACTATTAATATTGGCTTAACAGGCTATAGACAGCTGAAAATAAAAGTCCTGTGTGTCACATATCAAATACCTTATTGTTGAGAAATCATCTTTTATCACTTTATATAAATGGCCTCTTCCAAGCTCTAGGGGAGGATGGTGAAGATAACTCTGCCTCCAGAGCTTATTTTACATGAAGGAGGAGTTACCAGTGTGATGTGTAATGGCCGCTCTCTGCTCTCTTGATCTCACTGCAGAGCTGTGTGTGATTATACCTGACACATCTGCAGGTTCCTCTCAGCTTTACAAGCAGACAGGGTATAATATTGCTGCAATATAGAAGAGCTCAAAGAGAAGCAAAGAATGCGTTTGCAAGAAGACAAATTTCTCCTGTTCTGTGTAAAATAAGCTGTGGAGGCAGAGTTATCATCCAGGCAGCGGCCTCCCAGAGCCTGGACCATATTTTACATATAAGACAGATATGGATTTCTCTGGAATAAGACATCCTATCACAGACATCAAGGTATCATTATATTCAGCTTCCCATGACCGGTGTGCCCATGTTGACTGCTTAGGAAGGTTGATCCTACTGCCAGTTTCCCTTTGAGCCCATTACAGCTCTGTCAGAATAAAGCAGCAGCTTAATTACTTTATTAGTCTAAAATGGACCCATGGTAGTTTTAGGTTCATTCCCACTATGAGCTTTTCACACTCTGTATTTTGGTTGTACAAAAAACACAGCATCTTACAGTTACCGCTAAATAGATGGGATTTATAGAAACCTCCTGCCCACTGTAGGACGTTTGTAGGAATACACTGAACTTTTAATTTAGCCTTATGGTAAACTGACCAGCGGTGCAAGTTTCAAATCCGCACCATGTCAATGTCTCTCACGAGTACACTGCGTTTTATGTGCGGATTTTCCTCATAAAATTGCATTCAATGCAGAAAATCTGCAGGTAAAAAAACACAAGTTTTTAGCACGTTTCTGCTGCAGAAACACATTAAAAACCAGATGCTGTCTACAGGTTTGGTCAAAGCCAAATACCAGGAAATATCAAAAGCAAAGCAGCTTTATTTAAAACATGACACGCCAACAAGAGGTAAAAACTGCAGCGACAAAAATGCGCTCAAGACACACGTAGAAAAAAAACACACAAAATTACAGTACGAAAAGCGATGAAAAAAACAAAAGGAACCCAAAAGGTGCAGACATGCCTTAGAAAATCTGCAGCAAAAAAGCAAATCCCCATTGTGGAAACAGGCTTCAAAGGGAAAAAAAAACCTCAACTACTGGTCCCTGCTGTGTCTCCATTTTGCTGGTGTCCCCAACGCCAGTCTCCTCAAGTCTTCTTCTGGCAGGAGGGGTCAGATGAACGCTGCAATCCATTAACAGCCACTGATTGGCTGCAGTGGTCACATTCCATCTGAGGCCAAAGCTCTTTATTCTGCATCAGTTGGAATTTGGACACTGATTGGCTGGAGTAATGTGGGAGACCACCTGATCCTCATGAAGGAAGAGGAATCCAACAGACAAGCAGGAGACAATGGCAGCCATATAGTGGCGCTGTGGGTGTCTGGTAGTCACTGTAGTGGAAATATGTATTTGTAGGCGATGTATGGCCGGCAGTTAACTAGCATCTGTTCTTAGGCTGCAGGTCTCACCAAGGTGATAACAGAAGATATCCTGAGAAATGGCAGTTTTCCTGGTCTCAGACCCCGGGGTGCTTTCCTGGGAACACACAGAATTGAAAACATTTCACACCCATGATGCCTTGAAGGCACACGCCAAATGAGACCTAGCTGCAGCCTATCAGTTTCTATTTACTAAGGGAAAGAAAAGCTAAGACAAAAACCTTTAGAAAAATAATGTATTCATTGGTAAAGTAGTCATGGTCCAGTCACAAACCAGGAAATAGAATATTAACATGAGAGGCTGGTCTAGAAATCTGATCTCCTGGCTAAACCTATAAATTAGGCCATACACAAATAAAGACCACAGTTTTAGGGGCAGCCAAGCTGGTGTGGTCCATTTCATATTCCTCCCCTCCTCAGGAAACAGAATACCAGACTGCAAAGTTTAGATATTTCTGTAAGTTTCTCCCTGTTTATTTTATCGATGTTTTGCATATTTGTATGTCACTTGTTATTTCCATATTTTTATTTCCTTTTATTGTAAGCACTGTACCTTTTCTATTAAAGATTAAAACTTTAATAAGTCTGAACCTTGTATGCTCTAAAAGAATCCATAGCGTTAAAGTGTGTGACCATGGTGATTGGCATATAGCAGTAGTATTTCCGGGACTCACGCCCGTGTGTTTGGTGAGTGGTGGCAGCTTGTATAAGCGGGGGTGCTTGGTCTGTGTCGGGGTGTTATTTATGCTTCCATTGCCGCATAGGACAGAGGTTGAATGCTGAACTGAGTGAGAGGAGGTAGATTAACCCTTGCAGGCGCAACCACTATGTTGGTGTTTTTTTTCAGGACCACCATGGGCCCACTATTAAACTAATAAAATGTAGTGAATAATCCCTCTGGCCACATTTTATCAACTTAGAAAATGATAAACTCCTGAATCTCGATCATGCAACATGTCAAGCATCAACCTGTATGTAGCATAATAATTAGAACAAGTCCCGGCACAATCACAAGTCGTGCTTCAGTTTGTTCAGAATTCCTACATGTGATACGCAGAGTCCAAAGTGTAAGGTATACCTGTAGTAGTAATGTCACAGCACTATCCGCTGCCATGTGTATTGCGGAGCTTGTCGCTCTCTGACAGCTGTGGAAACGTGCCCACCAATGGGTCTCCGACATTACTACGGCATCTTTTAAGATCTTTGACAAACTATTGGACACTATGGTGCCAATTCATCAAAGTGTACCCCACAATTTTATGGGTTGAAACTACTTTGAAAAATAACCAGTCCTGGCCAGCTCCATCAAGATGGATGGAGCAATGGAAGGGAATGGATGTGGTGGCACTAAATTCATCAAAAGTTACATTACTTTAATGGCGTAACATAAGCCAGAATTGTTACTCCAGTCGCTGATTGGAGGTGAATTTTTGGTGAGGCGCACACCACTGAGAAGACATCAAATTCACCTGGTGGCATGTGCCTCTCAATAACTTGGTGCATCAAGCCCCTTTATTAGGACTTCAATGTACAACATCAGCCTTAATAATTCCAGCACCGGCCCTGTCCATTACCATTGCACATTACTGGAGCACAACTTGTGTCTATAGCGCAGTGAAAGAACATCAATATAATCACGGACTACCATCCTTGTGCAGAACAAAGTAGAACGTTTTATAAGGCACTGGCGAGTCACATAAAATGATCGATGTAACTTGGGTTCTTATGTCTGTTGCTAATAAATCTCCACAGGATTATCCGAGCCTCTTCTGAATTGGTAGGTGATAGGTGCTGCCGATGTGGCGTTGACGACTGCCTGACAGGTAGAAGCAAATCTTGGACACCTTTCAACTACCTACAAAAGAACACATGCACAAAACCTGGCAATGGGCTAATGATGCGACACCGGTGTCTCTCCTGATGCAGAAGCGAGAAGTGCTGGATAACCCCCTTATAGATGTGCAGCCTCAGCTAGCTATAGCTCCCCAAGCGGATACAGGGATATGGCATTGCTAGGGTCTGCAACCAGAACCACTTTTGACCCCTGGAGTTCAGCTCCAAGAATCCAGTTCACTTTTTCTCCATGTTCAATGCAGAGACTACAACCAACTTTTGTAGACGCCTCGGCCATTTGTTTCACTTTCACCTTGGATGCAGACTTTTTCGAGTGGTGAGGCTTTTGCGGTTTCTGAGGTTGCACGGTCTCTTTTTCCAGATTCCAGACACATACTCTGCCATCATTGCCTCCAGAGAGTAGCAAAGTCTGTCCAGGGTCTTGTCCTATAAAACTGACTTGGGAGACACCTTGGGTGTGAGCCTTAAAACACATCTCTTCCTGAAAACGAGTTCCGGTTATCCGAAATGATCGGATTTTGCCGTCCTCAGCCCCACAGCAGAACAAATTACCGCAGTTGGATATGGAAAGCGAATGAGCCAGCGGTGGATTAAAGAGTTGACCGGGAGACTGATAGAGATCCAGATCTTCTTCATTTTGCGCCAAGTGTTGCAGGTTTGTTAGCCATAGGGGTCTCGCTTTCTGCACGTTCCAGAGCATCACCTACAGATGACAGAACATGACATAAATGTTTCCAGTATTCTTCCCTTCACCACGTAGTAAACAGAGCAGATCTCATTTTGAAGAATATGAAACATCAACTCAAAGATTATCGCCAACACATTTGCAAATATCACAGGGTTGCAATACGTGAGCCATAAAGTGCCATGCAAAGCAGGAAAATCCTGGATCAACATTTTGGCCCGGTGTCACATCCGTTATTGACCGCTGAAGAAACATATTAGGGGCAACAGTAATGGCAGTTCCCTTTTGTATAATACGTCATCACAGACGTGCAAACAGTGTGCACTAAGTGCTGATTTCCTCACACACAGCACCTTCTTTCACAAAGGTAATATAGCTTGGGTAATATGACCTCCACTGAGCAGCAATTTGCTCCAAAATTCATGAAGCACCCTGATTGGGAGTCTTGGAAGTAATTTAGAGGGTGCAGCAATATATACTGGCTCTTTGTTAGGAGGAATATTATCACCATGACAGTTCTGCAAAGTTAGGAGTTAAATGTAGCCTGCCAGCACAAAACGACTGATCAAACCAAGCCAAAGCAGTTCAGGGCACCTTTCCACCTACTTGTTTTCCATCATCGCCCTCCTCTGCCTCCTATAAATCCAGAGTGGTCAATCAAGTAATATGGGTGCAGAGATAGATGGAAAACAAGTGGGCGAGAAGGTGCACCGAACTGTTTGGCCATGTTCAAGGTGCACAGATTGCTCGAGCTTGATTTGAACAGTCATTCTGAGCTGACAGCCTCCCGTTAACAACATTAAAGCAATATTCCTCCTTTTGCCAAGGTCTAAAAGAAAAAAAAAATTACTACTGCTGTCAATCTTTGGAAAACATAAGAAGGTGATAGCCTTAAAAAAAAAAAGTAGTTGTAGGTTCCATAGTCCAACTCCAGACGACCATTTCCATCTGTGCTCTGCCAGACTAGAAGAACACACCAACGTTTTTACATCTTCATCAATACCTCACAGGTTCAGACCCGACTGTCATGTCTTCAGGAAATAATTAGGATGAAGAGTGCGGATAATACTAACTCACCTGCATGTCAAGCCCACATGAGACAAGACTTTGTGGCCGGTGGGGTCTGAAGGCAACTGCGGAGCATATATTAGTATGTCTCTGAAGCGTTCTGCAGACCTTCTTACTCTGCAGGTCCAGGACTTTCACGGTTCCAGAGTCATCAGCGGCTGCTAGGAGGTTGTCCGTCTCGTTGACGGAAATACAGTTGATCTCTTCTTTGTTGATGGTGAAGGTCTCCACTGGTTCTCCCAACGCTCTGATGTCCAGCACTGTGATCGTCTCCCCATGAGCAGCATAAACCTTACAGGAAGAAACTGTGGAAACCGCTAAACTCGTCACATCGTCATCTCCCTTCAGACGCACTTTGCTGATGGGAATTCCCTGCTCGTTCCAGATGGTAAGTTCTCCACTCTCGGCCCCAGAAGCAATCGCTCTGTCCTTGCTGATGGCTAGACTCAGCACCGGGTTGGCATGTCCAGAGTCCCACTTTGCAGCCATTATTCCACTTGCAGGTAAGAAAATAAAAGTTTACAACGTAAATAACATGTAATGATATTATTATTATTATAATAAATATTAAAGTCTTTCACACATGTTCAACCAGGAGAAAAGTTTCTCTTACATAGAGTACAGGTTAGCTGGCACTTGAGTAGTCTGCAATCTCAATCTTCATTTTAAGGGAAAGTGACATTAGAACGTTACCTATTGTTTAAATCAGATTTATGTGGGTTGTTTTTTCAAATAATATTTATTAAAATAGAAAATTATTAATCCTGCAATTCTCACACTGGCCACTGGGGCTATTATAGACTCCTACTTCCTGAACTTTCAAAAACAGTTTTCAACAGGCTCTTTATCTTCAGAGACAGGATTACAATGAAAGGTAAAAAAAAAAAGCAGCCATACTTACCAATACCTGGTCACAATACTTATACGACTTTGTAAAAAATTGTAAAATCATAGAAGAAAAAATTTAAATTTGCTTATATCACCATATTCTAAGTCCTGTTCATTTTTCCATCAAAGGAGCTATGTGAGGGCTCCTTTTTTGAGTGGCTGAGCTGTTTTGATTGATACCATTTTGAATTATTCCTTTTTTTTGTAGTGTTCCAGCATCCAAAAAAATACATAAATAATTCTGGTGTTTTATTTACCTTCTCTTTACAGCATTTACCAGTCAGGTTAATTAGTTTTATATTTTGATAGATCGGACTTTTACAGCAGACACATCAGTATGACAAATAAAAAAGAAACCTATTTCTAGATTTGAAAAAGGAGGTGGGGGGGGTGTCAAATTTTATATTTATCATTTTTTTAATTTTTAAAAATATATATTTTTTAACTTTATTTTCTTAGTCTCCCTTGGGGACTTGATTCTGCAACTAACCTGTCACTTATACTATATACTGCAATACCATAGTGTCACAGCTTCTCAAGAAGCGCAGCTATAAGCTGGTCTTCCCAGAAGTACCATAATGGCAAGCAGACCTGCTGCCATAGCAAACCATCAGCGCCCCACAATCATGTTGTGTGAGGGGGCCAATAACTGCATTGGACGAGACGTTACGCACGGCAAATGCCACTAACAGATAGAAAGCAGCATATAAAAGGTGCCAAGCCCAACTTCACTTGCTGCTGTTGGACGCACATGACAGTGTATGCGGGCAATGACGCAGACTGTAACCTCAGATTACAGAGCTGTGAGAGAAGAGCTGGGTTATGTATCATTACAAAAACTTCCAGATGTCATCTCACAGCAATCAGTATGGGGGGAGGGTAAAAGCTGACAGCACTGTGAGAGGAGATCTGGAAGAGTCTGAGGCCACGTGCACACATTCAGTATTTGGTCAGTGTTTTACCTCAGTATTTGTAAAGCAAAACCAGGAGTGGGTGATAAATACAGAAGTGGTGACGTGTTTCTATTATACTTTTCCTGATTGCTCCTCTCCTGGCTTTGGCTTACAAATACTGAGGTAAAATACTGATAGTGTGAACGTGGCCTACTAATTCAAAACTTGGCTCAGCTGCATCTTTACCCAGTAGCTGCATGACGTCAGTGAGGAGGGCGTGTTCTTTTATCCCCCCTGTGTTGCTGCCTCCTTATAATTGGTCAACCTCATGCAGGAGACGGAAACCACGCCCCTAGTGACATATCTGATAACGTCCAGTTAAACAATCGCAAATTATAACCTAAACTTTATACATGATGATATCTGAGCACCGCAGAGGAGAAATTACAATTTTTAAAAGTCGTGTTATTAAGCTCTGCGGCCACGATTCCAGGACGTGGACAGCTTCTCATGCTTGAACTGATGAATCGTCCACTTTAAGGACAGTGTTAAACTGGCATAGGGAGACTTATCGGCCATTCTACGCTCTACTGGGAAGGAATGTATGCCAATCACCTCGTCATGAAGGAGAATGGGCTCTTTGGAAGCCTTTTTCACCCCATCACAACAATCCCCTTTAAAGGATACCTGTCACCCCCCCATGGCATATTTAAGTAAAAGAGCCACCTTCAGCAGCACTAAGGCTGCACTCTGTGAAGGTGGCTCTTCCGTTTCTGACCCCCAATAACGCCGAAGTATTAACTTTTATAAATAGGTCCTCATACCTGTTATGCGTCCCATAGGTATGGTGTGTCCCCCTGAAGCAGCCACCTCCCCGCCGTCAATCATGTCTCTGCAGCCCCTGGGCACCACCATCCCATAGCCGTCCATCATGCCCCTGTGCCCCGCCTCTCATAGCCGTCCATCATGCCCCTGTGCTGCTGTCTGTGCCCCGCCTCCCATAGCCATCCATCATGCCCTTGTGCTGCCGTCTGTGCCCCGCCTCCCATAGCCATCCATCATGCCCTTGTGCTGCCGTCTGTGCCCCGCCTCCCATAGCCATCCATCATGCCCTTGTGCTGCCGTCTGTGCCCCGCCTCCCATAGCCATCCATCATGCCCTTGTGCTGCCGTCTGGGCCCCGCCTCCCATAGCCATCCATCATGCCCCTGTGCTGCCGTCTGGGCCCCGCCTCCCATCATGTCCCTGTGCTGCCGTCTGTGCCCCGCCTCCCATCATGCCCCTGTGCTGCCGTCTGTGCCCCGCCTCCCATAGCCATCCATCATGCCCCTGTGCTGCCGTCTGGGCCCCGCCTCCCATAGACGGCCATCATGCCCCTGTGCTGCCGTCTGGGCCCCGTCTCCTTCTGTCTCCTATGGCTGCGCCTGCTCTGTGAAAACAGTTCTTGGGCATGCGCAGTGCGCGCTGACCAGGAACTGACATCAGGCGATCACGCCTGCGTCTTGTGGAGGCCCCAGATCCCGCCCTGCAGTGTGTGTTTTACAATGTATTCACACTGCGGGGGGGTATGAGGAGCTATTTGTAAAAATTAATATTTCAGCGTTACTGGGGGTCAGAAACGGAAGAGCCACCTTCACAGAGTGCAGCCTTAGTGCTGCTGAAGGTGGTTCTTTTACTTAAAAACGCCTGGGGGGGGGGTGACAGGTTCCCTTTAAAGTTTTCATGTGCTAAACCTGTGAGACTGTACACGTAGTGTAGGTGGATTACTCTACTCCCCTGACTACCCGGATCACCCAGGGCTCTATGTGCAGGAACAGACGGACATATACCTGGGATGAGGGTCACACCACAACGCTCACACTGCCCGGTGGCCCTCCTGACAGCAGCACTGAAAGATAAGTTGTCGGCCAGTCCGAGCATTACGCTGTGACCCTCATCCCATGTATATGGCCGTCTTGACTCTTCCCTTACAATGTAACCCCCACAGAGCCTCCAGCTGACTTTTTTATGCAGCACCCTGGGGTCATTAATAAAGCAATTGTTCACTAGTGGACAACCCCTTTAAAAATAAAAAAAATAGCTGAGGACAGCAGCTGCTGCAGGCAGCCTGTGTACACCTGCTGCTCCGCGCTGCCCCCGGGCCTGCCATGTGATCGCTATACAGCTCCCGCTCTATACTCCATCACTCCAGTGTAGCACAAGGTGCAGCACACGGACACTTTACCGGACAAAGCGGAAGAGCAGCAGCCACACAGCAAAGTCCCAGCATGCACTACTGCCCGGACCTGTGTGACCGCAACACGCACCTCGCTCTTCACAGTCCGCGGTGCCTCACTCGTAGAAGAGCGACTGCAAACGATTGGCCATAGTCTTCCTGCAAAAGTAAAAAGCCGCCCTCTGATTGGCTACAGTGATGTAATTCACGGGTCGCAGGGCGTGGTTATTATGTGAGGCGCATGCGCGGCTGAGCTTCTCGCTGTGATTGGGCCCCGCACTGTCATAAGGAGGCAGGCTCCTGCTGTGATTGGCGCAAGACTACAAGGCGGAGACAGAACAGGAAGACTACTGGAGCCCGCGGTTATCGCGCACGTGATTGGACCGCCTTCTATTTATTTTTGTGTACGCCGCCGCTGATTGGCTACTGATTACGTGTGCAGCAGGATGTTGCTGCTCGGCGCTGAGTGATGTGGGAGGGTGGCGGGGTCTGAGCAGCCGGTTACCGGGAATTACGGAGGGGATGGCTGCGGCCGCCGCTCCCTCTGCGGCTCCCGCTGTGCCTCCTCCTCCGCCTCCCGCCGCGGGCTCAGGGAGGTTACCCAGCCGGGTGCTGGAGCTGGTCTTCTCCTACCTTGACCTGTCAGACCTCCGGAGCTGCGGCCTGGTCTGTAAACACTGGCACCGCTGCCTGCACGGGGACGAGAATAACGAAGTGTGGCGGAGCCTGTGCCTGCGGACGGTCAGCGAGGAGGCGCTGCGCACCGACGTCCTGTGCAACCTGCCCACGTACAAGGCGAAGGTGAGCGGGGAGCCTCTCAGCCAATCACATCACCGCTCTTATATCTGAGGCGAGTGTGCAGGTGTCAGCGGCCAGCTGATTGGTCGCTGCAGACTTCCAGTGTGGTCTCCATTCATTCCCTGCTGCTCAGTGATCTGGAGCCAGTGCAGAACATCAGGCCCTGTATTGTAGTGGCTCCTCCTGTGCGGGCCCCTTCTGCATGTGACGCTGACATTATATCCCTGCTTGGTCGCCTGCACACCTAGGTGTCCTCCCAACACATGAGGCACAGTCCCTGTCCGTCCAGCGTGGTAACGGGTGTGGGGTTGTACCGTCATCCGCGCACTGTGGCGGAGAGCAGCGCTCCCTGTCAGGAGATGAATCATAGAATCGTAGAGTTGGAAGGGACCTCCTGGGCCATCTGGTCCAACCCCCTGCTCAAAGCAGGATTCGCTAAATCATCCCAGTCAGATGTCTGTCCAGCCTCTGTTTGAAGACTTCCATTGAAGGAGAACTCACCACTTCTCGTGGCAGCCTGTTCCACTCATTGATCACTCTAACTGTCAAAAAGTTTTTTCTAATATCTAATCTGTGTCTCCTCCCATTCAGTTTCATCCCATTGCTTCTAGTCTTTCCTTGTGCAAATGAGAATAAAGTTGATCCTTCTACAATGTGACAGCCCTTTAGATATTTGTAGACAGCAATTAAGTCTCCTCTCAGTCTTCTCTTTTGCAAACTAAACATTCCCAAATCCTGCAACCTTTCCTCATAAGACAGGGTTTGCAGACCGGTCACCATTCTGGTCGCTCTTTTCTGAACTTGCTCCAGTTTGTTGATGTCTTTTTTAAAATGTGGTGCCCAAAACTGGACACAATATTCCAGATGAGGTCTGACCAAAGAGGAGTAGAGGGAAATAATGACTTCACGTGATCTAGACTGTATGCTTCTGTTAATACATCCTAGAACTGCATTTGCCTTTTTTGCTGCTGCATCACACTGTTGACTCATATTCAGTCTGTGATCTATTAGTATACCCAAGTCTTTTTCACATGTGCTGTCACTTAGCCCTATTCCTCCCATTCTATATATGCTTTTTTCATTTTTATTGCCCAGATGTAGTACTTTGCATTTCTCCCTGTTAAAAACCATTCTGTTAGTTACTGCCCACTTCTCCAGTTTATTTAAATCTTTTTGAATCCTCTCTCTCTCTTCTCTAGTATTAGCTATCCCTCCTAGCTTTGTGTCATCAGCAAATTTAATCAGTTTACCCTCAATTCCTTCATCTAAATCATTGATAAAGATGTTGAACAATACAGGGCCCAGGACAGAGCCCTGTGGTACCCCACTTGAGACATTCTTCCAACTGGATGTGCAGCCATTTACGACCACTCTTTGGGTCCGATCACTAAGCCAGCTATGAATCCACCTAACAGTTGCCTTGTCCATTCCATACTTAGTCATTTTTTCAATAAGGATTGTATGAGAGACTTTGTCAAATGCTTTGCTGAAGTCAAGATATACTATATCTACAGCATTTCCTTGATCCACCCAATCAGTGATACCGTCATAGAAGGAAATTAAGTTAGTCTGACATGACTTATTAGTTACAAACCCATGCTGACTCTGTTTGATCACTTCATTCTTATCCAGGTATTGACTTACATGTTGTTTAATAATTTGTTCAAAGATCTTTCCTGGTATAGAAGTCAGACTCACCGGCCTATAGTTGCCTGGGTCCACCTTCTTCCCCTTTTTGAAGATAGGAACAACATTTGCTCTTCTCCAGTCTTCTGGCACTTCTCCTGTTCTCCAAGAATTTTCAAAGATTATGGAGAGTGGTTCAGAAATTTCTTCTGCTATCTCCTTCAGTACTCTGGGGTGTAATTCATCTGGACCTGGAGACTTGAATTCATTTAGGTTAGCTAAGTGTTTCCTCACTATCTTTCTGTTTATAGATATCCTGGATTCTTCTATTCCCTTAATAGGACAGTGAATAACAGTTGGTGTTACATTTCCTTTCTGAGAGAAAACAGATGCAAAATAGGAATTTAAAAGTTCAGCCTTCTCAACATCCTGTCTTACCATTTCATCATTTTCATCCTGTAAAAATCCTATAGCATCTTTGACTTTTCTATTACTTTTGACATATCCCCAAAATCCTTTATTATTGCTTTTGACATCTCTTGCAAGCCTCAATTCATTTTCAGCTTTAGATAATCTGATTTGTGCCCTGCAGATTCTGCAGACAGCATTATATTCTTCTTTAGATATGCCTCCCTCTTTCCATTTTATAAACATTTTTTTCTTCCTTTTTAGCATGTGCATAAGTTCTGTGTTCACCCATCCTGGTTTCCTTAAATGCTTCCTATTCTTCCCTCTCTTCGGAATTGTTAACAACTGTGCTTTGAGAATTTCATTTTTCAAGATTTCCCATCCTTCCTGGACATTTTTGTCTTTAAGGATATCCAGCCATTGGATCCCTCCAATTATCTTTCTGAATCCCTTAAAATCTGCCTTTCTGAAATCTAACCTTGACGTCTGAGTCTTCACAGGTCTTCCTCCTCTAGTTATCCAAAATTCTAAAATAGCATGGTCGCTACCTCCTAGGGTCCCAGCCACTTTTACCTCCTCAACCATTTCCTCCCTGTTTATAAGGATTAGATCCAAGGTAGCAGTTCCCCTTGTTTTCTCCCCTACCTTTTGGAAGATAAAGTTGTCAGCAAGAGAGGATAAGAATTTCCTTGACCTGTTAGTTTTGCCTGAGAGAGATTCCCAACAAATGTCTGGATAGTTGAAATCTCCCATGACAACTATGTCATATTTTTTGGAGAACTTGGCCATTTGATGCATAAAGAGTTCATCCATATCTTCAGCTTGCACAGGCGGCCTGTAGTAAATACAGGAGGGTCTGGCCTTCATTCTGCTGTTCCTGCAGATTTCACCCCCTTCGTAATGTAAAGGATAGATTCTGCCCAAAACTTAATCTTTCTGCATCTAAGGCTATGTGTAAACGTTGCCGATTCTGCTGCGGATCCGCAGCGTTTTTGGCCCTGCAGATCAGCAGCGAATTTTGCTGCGTTGTACAGTAACTTTAAAATCAAAGGGGAAAAAAACGCTGTGCATTTTTCCGCGCGGATTTGCTGCGGTTTTAAATTGGTAGCATGTCAATTCTTTGTGTGGATTCTGCAGTGGTTTGACACCTGCTCCATGATCAGGTGTCAAACCGCAGGCTAATCCGCAGGTAAAATGCAGGTTTTTTGACCTTCAGATTTTGCCAAATCCACTCGGAAAAATCTGCAGTACAATCCGCAACGTGTGCACTTACCCTGAGCCTGCCCTGGGATTAGCAGCGGGGCATTTTCTGCAGTACATAGGATGGCGACTGTGGGTTTTGTAGTATACGTAGATCAGCGCATTAGGAGTGAATTAAAACCGGACTTTAACCCCTTTACCCCCAAGGGTGGTTTGCACTTTCACGACCGGGCCAATTTTTACAATTCTGACCACTGTCCCTTTATGAGGTCATAACTCTGCAACGCTTCCATGGATCCCGGTGATTCTGACATTGTTTGCTCGTGACATATTGTACTTCATGATACTGGTAAAATTTAATTGATATTACTTGCGTTTATTTGTGGAAAAACGGAAATTTGGTGAAAATTTCGCAATTTTCCAACTTTGAATTTTTATGCCCTTAAATCAGAGATACGGCACACAAAAAACTTAATAAGTAACATTTCCCACATGTTTACTTTACATCAGCACAATTTTGGAACCAACATTTTTTTTTTTGTTATGAGGTTATAAGGGTTAAAAGTTAACCAGCGATTTCTCATTTTTGCAACACCATTTTATTTTTACGGACCACCACATTTGAAGTCACTTTGAGGGGTCTATATGATAGAAAATCCCCAAAAGTGACACCATTCTAAACTGCACCCCTCAAGATGCTCAAAACTACATTCAAGAAGTTTATTAACCCTTCAGGTGCTTCACATTAATTTTTTGAATATTTAAAAAAAACAAACTTAACTTGTTTTCACAAAAAAAATACTTCAGATTCAATTTTTTTATTTTACCAAGGGTAACAGGAGAAATTGGACTGGAAGTTATTGTGCAATTTGTCCTGAGTACGCTGATACCTGACGTGGGGGGGGAACCACTGTTTCGGCGCATGGCAGAGCTCAGAATGGAAGGAGCGCCGTTTGACTTTTTCAATGCAAAATTGGCTGGAATTCAGATCGGACGTAATAAAGATAAATGTCCAGCTCCACGATATAGTGAAAGTGCAATTCTTTAGTCACTTAATCCATACAAGTGAGGTTAAAAGCCAGCATGAGGTGACAAGGCTTGATTAAGTGACTAAAGAATTGCACTTTCACTATATCGTGGAGCTGGACATTTATCTTTATTACTTTGGATTGGACACCGGTCCCGTGCTCCGATGTTGGAATGCTATGTCTGGTGAGCTGGATGTATATGTTGGATTTATTAACTCAGATCGGACGCCATGTCACGTTTGGAGAGCCCCTGATGTACCTAAACAGTGGAAACACCCCCCCCCCCCCCCCCCCCCCAAGGAACTTGTCTAGATATGTGGTGCGAACTTTGATTTCACAAGGGATTCACAGAAGTTTATAACGTACAGCTAAAAAATCATATTTTTTTTCCACAAAAATGATCTTTTCACCCTCAATTTTTATTTTTCAAAGGGTAACAGGAACCCAAAAGCTATTGTGCAATTTGTCCTGAGTACGCTGATAACCTATATGTGGGGATAAACCACAATTTGGGCGCATGGCAGAGCTCGGAAGGGAAGCAGCGCCATTTGATTTTTTTGGCTGGAATTGGGATTGGACACCATGTCGCGTTTGGAAAGCCCCTGATGTGCCTAAACAGTGGAAACCCCCCACAAGTGACCGCATTTTGGAAACTAGACCCCCCCCCCCCCTGGAATTTATCTAGATGTGTGGTGAGCACTCTGAACCCCCAAGTGCTTCATAGAAGCTTATAACGCCCAGGCATGAAAATAAAAAAAAAAATCATATTTTTTCCACGAATATGATCTTTTAGTCCCCAATTTTTTTTTATTTTCCCAAGGGTAACAGGAGAAATTGGACCCCAGAAGTTGTCCAATTTGTCCTGA
The DNA here is from genome assembly GCF_039654945.1 of Dendrobates tinctorius. Classification (NCBI taxonomy): domain Eukaryota; kingdom Metazoa; phylum Chordata; class Amphibia; order Anura; family Dendrobatidae; genus Dendrobates; species Dendrobates tinctorius. The sequence continues at coordinate 26,011,622 of NW_027361717.1, forward strand.
GTACACCGATACCCCATATGTGGGAGAAAACTACTGTATGGGCACACGTCGGGGATCGGAAGGGAAGTAGTGACGTTTTGGAATGCAGACTTTGATGGAATGGTTTGCAGGTGTCATGTTGCGATTGGAGAGCCCCTGATGTGCCTAAACTGTAGAAACTCCCCACAAGTGACCCCATTTTGGAAACTAGACCCCCCCCCAAGGAACTTATCTAGATGTGTGGTGAGCACTTTGAACCCCCAAGTGCTTCACATAAGTTTATAACATCTGGGCGTGAAAATAAAAAAGTCATATTTTTTTTTTTTCCACAAAAATGATATTTTTGCCCCCAATTTTTTATTTTCCTAAGGGTAACAGGAGAAATTGGACCCCATAAGTTGTTTTGCAATTTGTCCTGAGTAGGCTGTTACCCTATATGTGGGGGTAAAACACTGTTTGGGTGCATGGCAGAGGTTGGAAGGGAAGGAGCACCATTTGACTTTTTCAACGCAGAATTGGCTGGAATTGAGATCAGACGCCATGTTGCATTTGGAGAGCACCTGATGTGCCCAAACAGTGGAAACCCCCCAATTCTAACTCCAACCCTAATCTCAGCCCTAGCCCTAATGGAAAAATAGAAATAAATACTTCCCCCCCCCCCCCCCCCCAACTAAGGGGGTGATAACGGGGGGTTTGATTTACTATTTATGGCGGGTTTTATGTTTGGCGGCTGTTGCACCCTAAAAGACGCTTTTTATTGTGAAAATAGTTTTTGCATCACCACATATTGAGAGCTATAATTTTTCCATATTTTGACCCACGGAGTCATGTGAGGTCTTATTTTTTGCGGGACGAGTTGACGCTTTTATTGGTGTCATGTTCGGGCACGTGACTTTTTTGATCGCTTTTTATTCCGATTTTTGGGACGCAGAATGAACAAAAACCAGCGTTTCAAGAATTTCTTTTGGGGGGGTGCGTTTACACCGTTCCGCCTGCGGTAAAATTGATAAAGCGGTTTTATTCTTTGGGTCAGTACGGTTACAGTGATACCTCATTTGTGTGTTTGTGTTTTTATTTTTTTTTTTTTTTTTTTTTTAGGTTTTGGCGCTTTTATGCAATGAAAACCATTTTATATAAAAAATAATTAATTTTGCATCGCTTTATTCTGCGAGCTATAACTTTTTAATTTTTTTCACTGATGCTGTGCGGCTCGTTTTTTGCGGGACAATATGTCGTTTTCAGCGGTACCATGGATATTTATATGCGTCTTTTTGATTGCGCGTTATTGCCCTTTTTTTGTTCGGCGGTATGATTAATTATTTTTTGCTTCGTTTTTTAGTTTTTAAGGAGTTCGCTAAAGGGGTTAACTAATGGGACTGCTTTATAGGGCGGGTCGTTACGGATGCGGCGATACCAAATATGTGAACTTTATTATATATATATATATATATATATATATATATATATATATATATATATATATATATATATATATATATATATAATTTTTTTTTTTTTTTTTTTTTACTTTATTAGGTTGTCCCAGGTGGGACATCACTGTCCTGTGACAGATCGCTGATCTGTCACATCACAGATCACTGTGACTGATCAGCGATCTGTCACTGGCATACACGCAGACTTTCTCATGCCTGCGCTTTGCAGGCACTGAGGAAGCCAGCTCCGTGCAGGCCCCCGAAGGTCCCTGTCGCCATCTTGGATTCGGGGACCTACAGGGATGGAGCCCCCTGCAGCAGCGCTGCACATTGCGCTGCTGTGGGGGGGCTCAGTGAAGCACGGAGGGAGCCCCCTCCCTGCTGATGCTGCCCTTTAACCCCCAGTACACTGTGATCGTGTTTGATCGCAGTGTGCCAGGGGTTAACGTGTCGGGTGTGGTCCGTGACCGCCCCTGACACGTAGTGCCGGGTGTCAGCTGACACCCGGCCGCGATCAGCGGCGCTCCCCCCGCGAGCGCCGCTGATCGCGCTAGACGTACTATCCCGTCCATGGGCATAGGGGCCCGGGTCCCATGGACGGGATAGTACGTCTGATGTCAGAAAGGGGTTAATCAAGAAAATATTAATTCTTAAACTCGCACAATAAAACTTTGTAATAGGAGGGAGACAAAGATGTCTGGTCCACGTGACTGCAGGCAGAAGACCAGAAGCGTCAGCGTAACTTTGCTAAAATAATTTTCCTTTGTGACGATCCTTGTCTTATATCTGTCTCCATGTGGATTGGACATCTGTTTCACTTGTTACAGGTCATCTTTTTTGTGTGAATTTAGTTTAATATTTTCTTGATTTTTTTAAGGGTATGTGCACACGTTGCGGATTTGCTGCGGATCCGCAAGAGATTTACATTACAATGTTATTCTATGGGGAAAAAAAAAGCTGTGCAAATGCTGCAGAAAAATCCGTGCGGGAATGCAGTGTTTTTTTTTCGCAGCATGTCAATTCTTTGTGCGGTTTCCGCAGCGTTTCTGCACCCATTCCATTATAGGAATCCACAGGTGTAATCACGCATGCAAAAGCCACAATAAATCTGCATAAAAAATGCATGTTCAGCTCAGAAAATTCCGCACAACAATCCGTAACGTGTGCACATACCCTAAAGGCTGTTTTAATTCACTTAACTGTGCTGATCTATGTTATCTATTAGTAAGGAGACCTGCACATCTTGACCCCCTTTATTGCTTGTTTGTTGGGTTTTTATAGTCAAAGATTCAGCTGACCGCTTCCTTTTGGAATGGGTTCTTCTCTTTTATGGAGGTGTTTGTTATCTCTGCAGCTGTTAGTTTCTTCCTGTGTTTGGTCTCCGCCAGTGGTACAGCGTATAATAGCTATCACCGCTCTGCCATGGGAGCCCTGATGCCAATGATACGGCACGTGCCCTCTGCAGTGGCGCTGCTGGAGGATCAGCATGGATCTGAAGTGCAAAGAGTCTCGTACACAGTCAGTAAATGCAGCCAGATCTAAAGTGTATGTAGTGACGAGCGCTCCTGTGTATAGGCAGTCTGGAAAGATGGCAGATCGGCTGAATGGTGCCCTACACATCTTGTGGGCCGCCTTATGCATTTTGAGCACCGCTAATCTCTCTCCCAAGCCTGACATGACAGGTTATGGAGAACAATATACTTGTAGGGAAGTGATCATTAGAAAATGGCCTAAAGCACCACTCCAGTGTTTGTCGGAATGGTGCTATCACTCCAAGTATCCTGCCCCTAGTATCACACTCGCCACCTGCCGTCTTCCCCTTCTATCGGCATCACTTCTGTTGGTCTTCAGCTGATTGTGACCTCCTGGATTGCTCCAGTGTTTGCTTGATGAGCCAGAGGTCACGGTCTTCAATGTAAGAGCCTTGTTCTGGCTCTAATACATTGAGTGCATGTGACCATTACTTAGTTAGTCAGATGTTACTGTCACAAAATGGCGCCGGGGGTCCAGAGTAGCGTCATGGACTAAGTATAAACTTTAAAAAACTGACCGTCACATCCAACCATAAACTAAGTGGTGCTTAAGGGGAATCTGTCACCTATTTTTCGTATATAAGATGCGGCCACCGCCATCAGGGGCTTATCTACATCATTCTGTAATGCTATAGATAAGCCCCCGATGTAACCTGAAAGAAGAAAAACGAGTTATATTATCCTCACCCAGGGGCCGATGGGTATCACGGTCCAGGCCCTTCCATCTTCATGCCATCCACTTCTTTGCTTCCTATCGCGGCTCCGGCATACTGCTCTGCCCTGTTGAGGGCAGAGTACTGCAGTGTGCAGGTGCCAGAAGAGGTCCAGTGCCTGTGCACTGCAGTACTCTGCCCTCAACAGGGCAGAGCAGTATGCCGGAGCCGCGATAGGAAGCAAAGAAAAGGATGGCATCGCTAGAACATGGGAGGCACCGGACTGCCCCCTGGTGAGTATAACCTAACTTGTTTTTCTTCTTTCAGGTTACATTGGGGACTTATCTACAGCATTACAGAATGCCTAATGGCGGTGGCAGATAGGTGACAGTTTCCCTTTAAACTAGAGTCACCAACTTGTATACACTCAAACAAAAAAGGAAGCATTCTGTAGTGCCATAGCATGCAAATATGAAAAATGAATTGCTTTACAGCATTAGAAATATGAAAAATTGAGAGGTTAGCGCATAAAATGGCCAATATATGTGCACCTGGAAGCCACGGTAAGGCGTTTCTTGTTTTCCAGGACCCTAACACTAATGCCAATCCTCACTTAGACTGAAGTCTTCATCTGTATGGGAACCTATGTAAATCCTCTCCTTAGACTGAAATCTATATCTCTGTGGAGGGGTGGTGGCCCTGCTGTGATTAAAACCGCCTGCGGCTAAGAGGTGGAGTGCGCAGTCAGAAAGTTAATGAATACAAATTTCAAAAAAACTGACAGTCACATCCAAGCATAAACTAAGTGTGAACAGGTGCTTAACCCCGAATCACCAACTCGTATACATTCAAACAAAAAAGGCAGCACTCTGAATTTGTATTTATTAACCTTCTGACCTCTTAGCCGCAGGCGTTTTTAATCACATCAGGGCCACCACCCCTCCACAGAGATATAGATTTTAGTCTACAGAGGATTTACATAGACTAAAGTCTTCATCTGTATGGGATATGTGAAACAGAAGCCGCGGAGACACCATTACATGTTTCTCAACGCAAGCAATGACCAGCCAGGTCTTTCCCCGGGAAGGAACAACCACGGGAAGGGCAGTCTCCAATGAAGGAAACCACCTATGCCAAAACATGGTATCCATCCACAGACAGCTGTTTCGGGGTATTGCCCCTCATCAGTGTGGAGTAGGAAACTGGCTGGTAGGAGCAATGCCTAGTAAAAGACTGTGAAAATGAGGATGAATGAACTCATGGAGATCAACATCCAACACTGCGGAGACACCATCACATGTTTCTCAACGCAGTGATTCTAGAGCAAGGCCCCCATCCCTTATGGGAAATAAGCAAAACAGAAGCCGCGGAGACACCATCACATGTTTCTCAACGCAAGCAATGACTAGCCATATTTCTGATGAGGGGCAATACCCCGAAACAGCTGTCTGTGGATGGATACCATGTTTTGGCTTAGGTGGTTTCCTTCATTGGAGACTGCCCTTCCCGTGGTTGTTCCTTCCCGGGGAAAGACCTGGCTGGTTATTGCTTGCGTTGAGAAACATGTAATGGTGTCTCCGCGGCTTCTGTTTTACATATTTCCCATAAGGGATGGGGGCAGTGCTCTAGAATCACTGCGTTGAGAAACACGTGATGGTGTCTCCGCAGTGTTGGATGTTGATCTCCATGAGTTCATTCATCCTCACTTTCACACTTCATCTGTATGGGAACCTAAGTGAGGATTGGCATTAGGTTGGGGTCCTGGAAAACGAGAAACACCTTACCGTGGCTTCCAGGTACACATAAACTGGCCATTTTATGCATGAAGCTTTCTCAATCTTTCATATTTCTAATGCAGTAATGCAATTCATATGTCATGTTTGCATGCTATGGTGCTACAGAGTGCTGCCTTATTTTGTTTGAGTGGACTAAGTATAAGGGCTCATACTTGTTTGTGAGAGACTCACACGATTCTCGTGCGAGTCTCTTGCTTGAAAACCTGACACTGCCGCCGGCGCTTGGACCGGAGTGTGCGGCTACATGTATTTCTATTTAGCTGCACACTCCAGGCTCAGTGCCAGCGGCAGTGCCAGGTTTTCATGCAAGAGACTCGCACGAGAATCGTGTGAGTATGAGCCCTAAGACTGAGATCAGGAACCTTGGATTAATAGCACCACTCCAGCACTGAATAACAAACCAAGTTGGAGTGGTACTTCAAATCAGGTTTTTGTGTCGGTATCCTTAAAGGGAATCTGTTGCAAAATTTTTGCCACCGAATCTGAGAGCGGCGTAATGTAGAGACAGGGAGCCTGATTCCAGGGATGTGTTACTTACTGAGCTACTTAGTGTAGTTTTGATAACATCATTTTACTGTCAGCAGGAGATCATCACTAGAGGACTAGTAAACCTGTCTTGTAGCCCTCCATATTCATGAGCTCTGTATAACCCTGCTCCTAACACTGACAGCTTTTACAGTACATAGGCAGAAAGCCAGTCAGTGGTGTGGATGGGCTTAGCATTTAAGAGAACTGCTAGATCTGCAGCAGTTAGTGACTTATCAAAATGACAGCAAGCAGCCCAGTAAGTGACACATCAGTGCAATCAGGATCTCTGCTCTACTTTATGCTTCAGATGGGCTAGCAAGACATGATAGACTCCTTTTAAGAACAGGCTTTTTTTTCCTCATATGATGTTTATTGAGAAAAAAATCGTAATCTTGCAATGTTCAGTGGCCATTGAAGAGATTTTAGAGTTGTATTTCCTCTCCTTTCAGAAAGTGTTTCCAGCAGGCTACTTATCAGCAGAGGCAGGAGTAGGTCCTCTGTTACAGGGTTCCCCAACTCCAGTCCTCTAGGCCCACCAACAGGTCATGTTTTCAGGATTTCCTTAGTATTGCCCAGGTGATATTTGCATCACCTGTACAGTACAAGGGAAATCCTGAAAACATGACCTGTTGGTGGGCCTTGAGGACTGGAGTTGGGGAACCTTGCTCTATCACAGGTGATGTCACAGGAGACCCATCTCCCCCTTCTGTCAGTGACTTTTGCACACCCTCATCAGATGCTTCAATAGAAGAGGGTTGGGGGTCTGACCATTGTGACTAATGTGCATGTTCTGGCTTTCTGAAATAGCAAGTCAAAGTCTAATGAAGAGAGAACCTCGGTAGCAAGTGTGAAAACTGCAAGATTGCAGTGAATTATTTTAAAAACAGATTAAAATGGGGGGAGAAAAAATTCATGTGACCAATGGCTGATTTAGGTAATGGGGCACATTCTGCTGATGGCTTCCCCTTTACTCAACTGCAAAGCAAATGTAGATCAGATACGCACAGCTTGTCAGTGTAAAGGGTGGGAAAGCGGTAATTGTGCTAAAATCACAGCAAATGGTGCTCATTTGTTCAGGTTTCCACTAATCTAGCGCAGATGCTATGTTTCCTCCACGGGTCTTTGCCTTCCCGTGATGACATGATGTACGTGACTGCTGTAAGCAATCAATGGCGGCATGTCATCACTGAACAGCCTGTAAAGGAGGACTGGTGGGAATACCAGAGCATCTGTGCTAAATCACTGGGGGCGCAAATATTGATGACCTCCCCGACACCTTTTCCTAGCCAAACACTGCAGCTCTGCCCATCTAGTGTCCCTGTCATAGTGCTGTAGTGTCTTCCTTCACTCCATACATTGCTTACATACCACTGTTGCAGGAGCAGACATTACTTGAGCAGTAGGGTGGGGTTTTTGGGTGTCTGATCCCCAGCAAGCTTATCCTTTTGGATAGATATCAATATGTACATTCTGGACAATGCCTTTAAAGCAGGGTGGATTTGATTTAAATCTAACTGATTTAAATCACGATTTAAATCACTAGTCAGTAAGGCTTGATTTAAATCAGTGATTTAAATCAGTTTCTACCTAAACTAGTTCTTGCTACTTTAACATGCAAGTAGATGAAGATTTTTAGAATCACTTTTTATATTACTTTTTTCTCCCCAGTTTAATGGGTTAATCATTCATATTTGGACACCACTGTTCTGTTGTACTTAGGAAGGAGAAAAATAATCCTGACCTTAATAACAATTTAAATAGATTTATTCAACTGAAACAATAACATTACAGCATAAGTTATTTGCTTAAACAAACATCCATGTTTGTTAACTAATTTGGCTAAACAAAATATATATATATTTTAAGAAACTTAGACTGTCAGCCCAGCCGACACATGAAAAACTTAAATACTACTGTCCCTGCTGTCCTCTGTAGCTCACTTGTCGTCATCTTCATCATCATCTTCTTCTTTGTTCCTATTCATAATCTGGAAAAGAAAAACAAGCTTTCCTGCTTTATTGGGTCCCAACCGATTTTTCAATTTAGAATGAATGAGTCCAAAGGAAGAGAATATTCTTTCAGTGCCTGCAGAAGAAGCTACTGCTGTTAAAAGTGAAATCATTACTTGAACAGTCTCTAAATCCAAGCGCTTAAGTGACTTCCACCAGTTTACTGGTGTGACCTTCCTTAAAATATCTTCAGCAAACATATATTTCTTGAATGGTTCCCCCTTAGCTCTGAAGTTTATTATAGTTGGCATTAAAGATGGATGATTGCTGGATACCCATGTCATAGCTAACTCCTCTTCCTCAGCACTTAGGTTTTGACCCTGATATTGGATATTGACAATATTTGCCAAAAAATGAGCTGGAGTCAGTGCTTGTCCCATTCGTTTGTTTACTGCTTGTAATTTAATTCTGTCCATGTGTAGTTCTGTTTTTAAGTGTTCACTCAGTTCCTTCCAAATTTCAACAGCATCTGCAATAAAACAGCTATTTTTCTGTATTTTGTTTAAAGCTTGAGAGATGGGTTTCAGGAAGCTCAGCATATGTTCAACATTTCTCTTAAGCCCAATGTTGAGGATTTTGTCCGTGACAGTGCCATCTATTTTATCTCGATTTTCTTCACAAAGTGTCATCAGAATAGGCCAGTTTTTGATATACTGCTCAAAACAGTCCACCACAGAGTTCCATCTAACATCTTGTGGGAGCGTTAGCTTGGTTCCACCCATCCTTTTCAGAGCTGCTGCAGCAAAATGATTATTACGGAAGTATTTAGCAATTTCAACAACATTAGCCTTTATTTCTGGAACACTTAAGTCTTTGGCTAAGAGGTGCAGCAAATGAGCACTGCAACCATATGTTTTTAGCAGCTTTGTATTCCCTCCCTGCTCTTCTAAATCTCTTCTCATCTTGGATACGTTTGCAGCATTGTCAGTGACCAAACTGCGTACTAGACATTTGAATTTTTGTTCACATGTCGTTACAGCTTTTACTGCCACTTCTTGTAAGTATTCTGCTGTGTGTGCATTTCCTGACGTATCAGTTGTTTGTGCAAGGAAGACTTTACCTTCTTCTGTTGTTATACAAGCACATACAATAGGATCATTGTGGACATTCTCCACCCATCAATACTTAGGTTAACAATTTTACCCTCCAGAGCTGTTGCACATTGCTCCATTTCTCTGTCATACACTTGATCCAGCAGTTTCCCTGCAACATCAGCTCTGCTGGGTGGACTGTATCCTGGTCTCAGTGACTGAACCATATTAATGAAATGTGGGTTCTCAGTCAGACGGAAAGAAGAGTTCGTTGCATAAATAAACTGGGCAATTTTTTCATCAATCAACTCTTTTTCTAATCTGCTAGTTCTTATCACAAACCTATCTATGGTGGTTCCAGGAGGTAAAGGTTTTTTCTTCCTTTTGGGTGATGGTGATATGTGGCTGTGGGTGTCTGATGATGATGCTGCTGCTAATGAAGCACTATCCTGGATGGATAACTCTGAAACTGTAGAACAGGATGATGGTGATCTTGGAGGTGGATAGTTTCCAGAATCCATGAATTCCCCTAAACAAAAAAGTCAATGTTGTTATTTTATTGTTTATACAATTTCTGCTTATTGTACACAACACATCACTGCCCCTGCCCCAAAAGGAATATTTGTTTTTCTTCATAACTGTACCAAATGATAGTAACATGCAGTAATAAGAAATATTTTTCTCACACATGACAGTTCAGTCTTTAGAAATAGGATTCAATAAAAATGTTTACCAACCTGAAGATCCTGCCTGTTCAGAAGTGTTTCTTTGGTCATCTTCATCACCGCACTTCTCATGATGTTGTCTCATTCGCGCCACCAGGCCTTGCATCTCTTTGTTGCATCGTTTGCATTTTGCACTCATGCCTGCCTTACCGATAGGCGAAGGAGCTTCATTAAAATATTCCCAAACTGGGTCTCTTTTACGGCCTGCTGCCATTATAAGGAAAGAATGTAATAAACCTCAGATCGTACACACAAACAGATCCAGACTTGTCTGTCTGTGGCTATGCTGCACTATTGTGCTCAAAGTTTCACTTTCATTTTCTTGTCTGCTTGCCCTTCCTCCTCCTCACACTTAGATTCACATTCTTCTTGTGTTGTGCAGATATAGAATCATAGAATCGTAGAGTTGGAAGGGACCTCTTGGGCCATCTGGTCCAACCCCCTGCTCAAAGCAGGATTCGCTAAATCATCCCAGTCAGATGTCTGTCCAGCCTCTGTTTGAAGACTTCCATTGAAGGAGAACTCACCACTTCTCGTGGCAGCCTGTTCCACTCATTGATCACTCTAACTGTCAAAAAGTTTTCTCTAATATCTAATCTGTGTCTCCTCCCATTCAGTTTCATCCCATTGCTTCTAGTCTTTCCTTGTGCAAATGAGAATAAAGTTGATCCTTCTACAATGTGACAGCCCTTTAGATATTTGTAGACAGCTATTAAGTCTCCTCTCAGTCTTCTCTTTTGCAAACTAAACATTCCCAAATCCTTCAACCTTTCCTCATAAGACAGGGTTTGCAGACCGGTTACCATTCTGGTCGCTCTTTTCTGAACTTGCTCCAGTTTGTTGATGTCTTTTTTAAAATGTGGTGCCCAAAACTGGACACAATATTCCAGATGAGGTCTGACCAAAGAGGAGTAGAGGGAAATAATGACTTCACGTGATCTAGACTGTATGCTTCTGTTAATACATCCTAGAATTGCATTTGCCTTTTTTGCTGCTGCATCACACTGTTGACTCATATTCAGTCTGTGATCTATTAGTATACCCAAGTCTTTTTCACATGTGCTGTCACTTAGCCCTATTCCTCCCATTCTATATATGCTTTTTTCATTTTTATTGCCCAGATGTAGTACTTTGCATTTCTCCCTGTTAAAAACCATTCTGTTAGTTGCTGCCCACTGCTCCAGTTTATTTATATCTTTTTGAATCCTCTCTTTCTTCTCTAGTATTAGCTATCCCTCCTAGCTTTGTGTCATCAGCAAATTTAATCAGTTTACCCTCAATTCCTTCATCTAAATCGTTGATAAAGATGTTGAACAATACAGGGCCCAGGACAGAGCCCTGTGGTACCCCACTTGAGACATTCTTCCAACTGGATGTGCAGCCATTTACGACCACTCTTTGGGTCCGATCACTAAGCCAGTTATGAATCCACCTAACAGTTGCCTTGTCCATTCCATACTTAGTCATTTTTTCAATAAGGATTGTATGAGAGACTTTGTCAAATTCTTTGCTGAAGTCAAGATATACTATATCTACAGCATTTCCTTGATCCACCCAAACAATCAGAAACATATTGTCTAACTTCTTGGACTTGGCACTGAAGGGGTTGATTCTGTATTCATAGGTTTGTAGAACAATAGGATTAAGGTCTTTTTCTCAACTCTGTTCATGTTGTAACATTTTTGCTGTGAAGAGGAGGCTGGGACCTCTGCGGAGTCAAATTCAGTTTTGAGAACTGCGTAAGTAAAGCGAGCGTCTGTGATAATATAGGAGAGAAACTGCCCACTAATCCTACAGAAACCTCTGGAAGAGCATGGCATTGTGAATGTTACACATATACAGCCTTTATTCTACTGAGTTAAACAACTCAGCTTTATCTCATGATGGAAGAACCTTTGGATGGTAAAATATTTTCCTCAAAAAGCAGTTTATTGAAAAAAATCCGATTTAAATCAAAAAAATCCGATTTACTTATTATTTTTTTTTTTTATTTTTAAAAAAAAACATTGATTTTTATCCACCCTGCTTTAAAGGGAATCTGTCAATAGGATCTACCCTGTAAGCAATCTATATGGACATGTAGGGCATAGGTAGCTGACTAAAGTGATGAGGCATTCTATGATCCAGTGTCTTATTCCAGAGAAATCCCACATTTTTCTTATATGTAAATGAGCTGTTAAGAGTCGTCCCGGGGGATAAAAATGTTTGTACTGTTCCTGAACACATGCACTGTGCATCTCATTTTTATAGTGTACTTCAATCATCTTTTTAACCCTTATAATTCCCTGTGACAGATGCTGCTCCTCACTGCTCTCCCCCTCCTGTCTGTGTCATTACATCACACTCCAGTGTGATGCTCCCAGCTGTGAGGAACAGCCAGTTTCCTGATAAGGGCAGGGGCGTGGACAGCTCCAGGCTGTTCCTAACTGCCTGCTCCATGATATTGGTCTCTAGTCCAAGAACAGGGGCATGCTCCCTAGTAGTAGCAGTCATGTCAACAAGGAGCTGCAAAGACGCGCTGTGATCCCCTGCTGTACAACCCTTGAGTGCATACTGCCACGTGTCATACAGACAGAATAAATGCCATAAACGGATAGATATTTTATAAGCCCATGTATGTTTGGTTCACAATATAAGGAACAGAGCAATGGGACCTGGGGGGTTTATGCCATGCCTGACAGAATCTGCAACAGACGGCTGGATGCTTTCCTCAGGCTGAGCAGTCACGTGACAATCCAGGGTGATAAAGTTGTAGGTGACAGGACACCCCCAAGTTGATAAGGGGGATACAATAATAAACCAGTGCAGTGCTCTGCCTCTGCTTTCTGTATGACACGTGGCAGTATGCATTATGGACTGTACAGCAGAGGATCACAGGGTGTTTTTGCATTTTCTTGTTGGCATGACTGCTGCTAGAAGGGAGCATGCCTTCTGTTCTTGGACTAAATGGAGACAGACAAGGGGCGAGTAGCGAGGAACAGCCTGGAACAGGCAGTGCCCCCCTGTTCTTAGACTGATTAGAGATGGATGTCCAGGGACAAGCAGCTAGAAACAGCCTGCTGCAGGCCATGCCCCTGCTATTAGGTGGGAACTGGCTGTTCCTCATAGCTTAACACCGGTGTGTGATGTAATGTCAGGCAGGAGGGGGGAGCAGTGAGGAGCAGCTGCTGTGCAAATAATTTTATGGGTTATGAAGATAATTGAAGTGCACTGAGTATCTCATCTTTATCGCGGAACAGTACAATTTATCTTTTTTTTTTTTTTTTTTTTTTTTTTTTTTTTTTTTTTTTCCTCCCTGGATTACCCCTTTTAATATCTATGGTCTGGACCCAAATTTCCTTGAGAATCTGAAAATGAAAGTGGGGCATTACCAGTGTGATATGTAGTGGCCTCTCTAATGATCTCACTGCAGAGCTGTGCCTGACTACAATTAACACTACTTCAGTTACAATCTCACAGGCAGCCAGTGTGGGGGGGGGGGAGGGTGTACAGCTGAACTGACAGAGCAATGGTAAGAGTTACAACTGTAGATGGGTCTGTATTGAGACAAAGGTCTGCTGTGCTCACCACCCCCCCCCCCCCCTCCCATACTGGCTGCCTAAGAAATTGAAGTTGCAGTTGGACACAGCTCTGCAGCAGAGGTAAAACTATGAGGAAAGCTGCAGATGTCTTTGTAATATGGTATGGCTCAACTCTGCTGTACTGTTAGTAATATTCAACAAAATAACCAATCGTGGATCAGTCTGAGTATCAGTAACTCTCTCTGCAGATGCGAGCCTTCCAGCATGGCTTCAGCTCCAACGACTGCTCTAGGAATGTATATATTAAGAAGAATGGTTTTACTCTGCATCGCAATCCAATCGCTCAGAGCACGGACGGGGCACGCACCAAAATTGGCTTCAGTGAGGGACGCCATGCCTGGGAAGTATGGTGGGAAGGGCCACTTGGCACAGTGGCGGTCATTGGCATTGCAACAAAACGTGCTCCCATGCAGTGTCAGGGATATGTGGCGCTCCTTGGTAGTGATGACCAGAGTTGGGGCTGGAACCTAGTGGATAATAATCTATTGCACAATGGAGAAGTAAATGGAAGTTTTCCACAGTGCAACAATGCACCCAAATATCAAGTAAGTAAAAAGTAACCTTTACCATTAACATATTTTCTAAGCAGGCTACTGAACAGAATGCTGTAAATGGAACCTACAGTGGGGGAAATAAGTATTTGATCCCTTGCTGATCTTGTAAGTTTGCCCACTGACAAAGACATGAACAGTCTATAATTTTAAGGGTAGATTAATTTTAACATTGAGATAGAATATCAAAAATAAAATCCAGAAAATCACATTGTATAAATTTATCTGCATTTTAAAGTGAGAAATAAGTATTTGATCCCTCTGGCAAACAAGGCTTAATACATGGTGGCAAAATCCTTGTTGGCCAGCACAGCAGTCAGACACTTTTGTAGTTGATGAGGTTTGTGCACATGTCAGGAGGAATTTTGGTCCACTCCTCTCTGCGGATCATCTCTAAATCATTAAGATTTTGAGGCGGTCACTTGGCAACTTGGAGCTACAAGTGTCTCCACAAGTTATCTATGGGATTAAGGTCTGGAGACTGGCTAGGCCACTCCATGACATTAAGGTGCTTCTTTTTGAGCCACTCCTTTGTTGCATTGGCTGTATGTTTTGGGTCATTGTCTTGCTGGAAGACCCAGCCACGACCCATTTTTAATGTCCTGGTGGAGAGAAGGCAGGATTTTACGGTACATGGCTCCATTCATTCTCCCATTGATGCGGTGAAGTAGCCCTGTGCCCTTAGCAGAGAAACGCCCCCAAAACATAATGTTTCCACCTCCATGCTTAACAGTGTTCTTTGGGTCATACGCAGCATTTCTCTTCTACAAACACTGCAAGTTGAATTAATGCTAAAGACCTCAATTTTTGTCTCATTTGACCACAGCACCTTCTCCAAATCACTCGCAGAATCATCCAGGTGCTCATTGGCAAACTTCAGATGGGCCTGCACATGTGCCTTCCTGAGCAGGGGGACCTTTGTGGGCACTGCAGGATTTTAAACTTTTAGGCTATGTGCACACATCCAGAATTCCATGCCACGGGAAATCTGCATTTTTAATTTGTTTATTTCCCGCAAAAAAGTGTTTTGTAAGCATAATTAGCTTGCAGAATACTAGGGTTTTCCAAGCAATCTGTAGCATTGCTTGGAAAACGGACAGGTTGGTCACACTGGTGAAAGATAGTGTTTCACCAGTGTGACCAACTTTTTACTATTGAGGCCGCCTATGCAGCCTCAATAGTAAAAAGATCTAATGTTAAAAAAAGAAAAATAAAAAAAGGTGATATTCTTACCTTCTGGCGTCCCACGCAGCGTTCCTGATCCTAGCGATACTACCGGCAAGTCCCGTTCCCAGGGTTGCCTTGCGACAATGACCTTTGCTGACGTAGCGGTCTCGTGAGACCGCTACGTCATCAAAGGACATTGTCGCAAGGCATCACTGATGCCTGGGAATGCTGCGTGGAATGCTGGAAGGTGGGAATATCACAATTTTTTTTATTTTAATTCTTTTTCTAACACAGGGATATGGTGCCTGGAGGAGAATCTCCTCTCCTCCAGACCCTGGGTACCATCTGCAAATTTTCTGCTTACTTTGCACATGGTTGGCACAGTCACATGCAGAAAGTAAGCGGAACAATGCTTTCCTATGTGTGGAATTCCTGCGATTCTGCAAAAGAGTGAGCATGCTGCGTATTTTTCCACAGCATTAGCACAGCATTGTGGAATCCCATAGGATTGCATGGGATGTTTTTTTTTTTTTTCTGCGTTTTCACTGCAATTTTGCGCGTAAAAGGCAAAAAAAGCTACGTGTGCACATAGCCTTACGGTGTAATGTGTTACCAATGGTTTTCTTGGTGACTGTGGCCCCAGCTGTCTTGAGATCATTAAGTTTTTTTAGGCTGATCTCTCACCTTCCTCATGATCAAAGATACCGCACGAGGTGAGATTTTGCATGGAGCCCCAAATCGATATCTATTGACAGTCACTTTGTATTTCTTCCGTTTTCTTACTATTGCACCAACAGTTGTCTCCTCACCCAGCGTCTTACTTATGGTTTTGTAGCCCATTCCAACTTTGTGCAGGTCCATGATCTTGTCCCTGACAGCCTTATAAAGCTCTTTGGTCTTGCCCATGTTGTAGAGGTTAGTCTGACTGAGTCTGTGGACAGGAGTCATTTATAAAGGTGACTATGTAAGACAGTTGTCTTTAACCCCTCACCGCTGACGGGATAGTACGTCAGCGGTCAGTATCCCCCACTTTGAGGTGGACTCCGGCGGTGAGCCCACCTCAAAGCCGCAACATGTCAGCTGTTCTAAACAGCTGACATGTGCCCGCAATAGGCGTGAGCGGAACTGCAATCAACCTGCGCCTATTAACTAGTTAAATCCTGCTGTCAAAACACCGACAGCAGGCATTTAACGAGAGCTTCTGGCGCGCGGCCGGAAGTGAGTGCATCGGTGACCCCCGTCACGTGATCAGGAGTCACCAATGCGTTGCCATGACAACCAGAGGTCTCCACGAGACCTCTGGTTGCCATGACAACCAGAGGTCTCCACGAGACCTCTATGGCTGTTGGCAGATTGCTATGAGCGCCACCCTGTGGTCGGCACTCATAGCAATGCTGTAATTCTACTACATAGAGGTGATCTATGCATCACCTCTATGTAGTAGAGACTATCCAGTTGTGGCAGCTACTAGCCTCTTATGGAGGCTATTGAAGCATGTCAATAGTTTTTTTTTATTTTTAAAACACTAACAAAAAAAACATAAGTTTATATCACTCCCCTTTCGCCCCAATCAAAACAAAACCATTAAAAAAATCAAACTTGCACATATTTGGTATCGCCGCATTCAGAATCGCCTGAGCTATCAATAAAAGCATTAACCTGATCGCTAGACATAGCGAGAAAAATATCAAAACCCCAGAATTACATTTTTTTTGGTTGCCGCGACATCGTAATGACCTGGAGAATCATAATGGCAGGTCAGTTTTGGCATTTAGTGAACTTTTTTTGCAATTTCACTGCACTTGGAATTTTTTTTCCCGTTTTTGAGTACACTGCATGGTAAAACCAATGGTGTCTTTCAAAAGTACAACTCGTCCTGCAAAAAATAAGCCCTTACATGGCCATATTGACGGAAAAATAGTTATATCTCTGGGAAGAAGGGGAGCGCAAAACTGATATCTCCGGTCATTAAGGGATTAATGCTGGTAACGAGTTGATTAGGAGCGTCTAACTGGTCTGTTGGAGCCAGAACTCTTAATGGTTAGTAGGGATCAAATATAATTTCTTTATCGCCTTATTGGGGGACACAGAATACCATGGGTGTATGCTGCTGCTGCTGCTAGGAGGCTGACACTATGCAAAAACAAGAAATTTAGCTCCTCCCCGGCAGTATACACCCACCGACAGGCACCAAGCACCTCAGTTTGTTCTTAGTGTCTGTAGGAGGCGGACCGGGATCTCCCCAGATCCACATTTTTAATCCAATTTTCCTTTCAGGTTTAGTTTGAACTTATTAATTTTTCCCTCTTTTGTCTTTTAGGTTATTTTCCATCGGGAAACAGGGTGTAGTTATCACCCTGATTTCCCATATCATGCGGCTGAGCGAGCAGTGTGGTGTCACCCACATCGCAACTCTCAGTACCGCAGGCAGGACTTTTCCCTATCACCTTCTGGTGATAAGGGTTGCGGACAGGTGGCTGGTCCTTGCCGAATCCCCCTCCTCATCCCTTTCTCGGGACAGGGCTGAGAGGAAGACGGCGATCACAGGTGTTTCAAGCCGTCTTCTGCAGGATGCGGGTACAGAGGACTCCTTCCCCTCCCAGCGGCCTGCCGTTTCCCCGGGGGCCCCTGTGGTCATCCTCTTCTGGGACGTCAGGTAAGTGCCTGTATGTTCCCTCCGGCCCCGCATAAGCTTCAGTGACATGGGAGAAGAAGGAACCTTGTTTGCAGTTCCACAAGTTTGAATCTCCCGCCCTTTTCTGCCTGTCGCGCGCTCAGCCGCTTGCCTTAATTCACTTTCCCTGCTCTAGCCAGGGAGTCTATGGGGATCCCCTCACTCACCGCAGCGTCACAAGCAGCAGGACTGATCAGATCCCATCCTTAGCGCGGTATGTCAGGCATGGGGCTGCGGCGCCGTCAGGGTGGGAGGCACTTTCACTTTCCCCTCAGCGCGGGGAATTCCTCTGCTCTCCCTCCTCCCTTCCTGAGCGCGCTCTTTTCAGCACGCCCTTTCTAGCCCATCACAGGGCTTCTTTCTCTTTGATATGCCAGCCTCCCCCTTCGGCCATGCCCTCTCCGTCGCTGTTAGCCAGTCACGGCGCAGCCGCTAAGCTCCGCCCCCAGCCTCCAGCACAAGGATTTCCTGGATTTTCACTCCTTCCTGCGCTGCTTGGGGGACACTTCGGCGTTTTCTTCTGCTGCTCGCACAGAATCTCGGTAGGCTCGGCTCTGGAACAGGGATTAGCTCTCCTCGGCAGTTATTCCCTAATATCTGCGGCCATTCAGTGCAGTTTACTTATGCCCAACCCTTCAGGGGATCTCTGCTTCAGGCCCACCGCTACCTATTACGCCTGTGCGCGCTGTAAAAAGAAGTGGGCATCGGGTCAGTCGTCCCCATTCTGCCCCCCCTGCAGTCCTTCAAATATGTCAGCATCTCAGGAACGCACCGAGTCCCGGGCGGAGGGCACTTTTCCCTCCTCTCTCCCCCCAGAGTGGGCCGTTACTTTTGTCAAGTCAGAAACAGACTGTGACATTGTATCACAGTCGCTGGTCCAGGTCTTAGAACGATTACCTCAGCTATCCTCAGCCACCTCTGCCCCGACCACCTCTCGGGGTGAGTCGTCCGCACCTGACCGCGACCTTCAGAGAGACAGACAGGGAAGGACTTCTAGGAAGCGGGCTCTGTCCACTTCGTCTTCGAGCTCGCAGGGCCCTTCCGCTCCCAGGCCTCCTTCTCCTTCCTCGGATGACAACCTTCAGTCAGGCGATCATTCTCATTCGGAAGCTAGCTCAGAGGAGAACAGCGTTTCTAAAACGCGGGACATGGTCGATGGTCTTATTGCAGCTATCTTCCAAACACAAAAACTTAAACAGGATGAGGCTCCAACTCAGGAAAGCTCGGTTCTCCTTAGGCGAGCCAGACCTCCGTCTCGAACCTTTCCCAGTCACAACGATTTCGATACTACCTTATCCAAACACTGGGAGCGCCCTGAGGAACGTTTCCCAGGCCGCAAGTACTTGGACGTTCTGTACCCCTTTGACGCAGAACTGCTCTCAAAGTGGTCCAAGGCTCCAGAGGTAGATCCTCCAGTATCCCGGATAGCCTCTAAAACGGTGCTCTCTGCCAGACGGGGCATCGCTCAAAGATCCTACTGACAGGCAGATTGAATCTCTGGCTAAGTCTATCTTTGAGGCATCTGGCGCCTCTCTCTGCCCTATTTTCGCATCCGCCTGGGTGGCGAAGGTCATTTCCGCTTGGGCAAAAATTCTTCGCAGAGGCATCTTAGCGTCAGCTCCTCAAGACGAGTTGGCAGATCTTGCAGATCAGATTAACCAGGCGGGAAAATACCTTTTGGACGCGGCCGGCTGCATAGCAAGGGCTAACAGCAACATAGTAGCTGTACGCCGAGTCCTTTGGCTAAAGTCATGGAATGCGGACACTACTTCGAAAAAGTCGCTTACCAACCTGCCATTCCATGGCTCTAGGCTCTTTGGAGCAAAGCTGGATCAGATAATTTCCGATGCCACTGGAGGTAAAAGTACTTCGCTTCCCCAGTCTTGACCAAAACGTCCTTTCAACAGAAGGGGGTTTCGACCATTCAGGCCCTTTCGTCCCTTCTCTGCCACGGAGAGAGCCACTCAACAGGATCGGCCGCCTGCCACCAGGGAGCGGGATCAGAGGAAACCTTCCTACAAACCCGCTCCTCGCTGGAGATCTAGAGGACAATATTCCAGATCTGCAGGAGCCAACTCCGGCAGATTTTCGTCTAAGTGACGGGTCACCCCCACCTGGAATTTCTTCCAGGGAGGGCGGCAGACTTTCCTTTTTCGCGGATGCTTGGCTGTCCGCTGTCGACGACGCTTGGGTCAGAGAACTCGTCGCATCCGGTTACAAAATCGAATTTGCTTCACTCCCGAACAGACGGTTTTTCCGGTCTCGGCCTCTGCGACAGCGGGCCCAGATTCCGGGTTTTCTGCAGGCCATTTCCTCCCTTCTTTCCGCCGGAGTCATTGTTCCCGTTCCCTCAGACGAACGGTTTTCCGGGTTCTACTCCAATCTTTGTAGTCCCGAAGAAAGACTGCTCTCTTCGTCCTATTCTGGACCTCAAATTGCTCAATCGCCACGTGTAGATTCTTCTTTTCTTCGGTCGGTGATTGCTTCCATGGAGCCCGGAGAATTTCTCTGCTCGGTGGACATTCGGGATGCCTATCTGCACATTCCAATTTGTGTGCAACATCAGAAGTATCTTCGATTTGCGTTTCAGAGAGACCACTTTCAGTTCACAGCTCTTCCTTTCGGCCTGGCTTCAGCGCCCCGGGTTTTCACGAAGGTGATGGCGACCGTCATGGCCATCCTTCGCTCCAGAGGGATTCTCATCATCCCTTATCTGGACGATCTTTTGATCAAGGGTTCGTCTCGCCAGGACTGTCTCCGGAGCCTTCAGATAACCCTGGACACTCTCAGCCGCCTAGGTTGGCTGGTCAACAAGGAGAAGTCCATTCTGATCCCCACCCAGCGTCTGACCTTTCTGGGTATGGAATTCGACACGGAGCTAGCCCGTGTTTTTCTTCCAAAGGAAAAATTTACAACTCTGTCCAAGGGCATCAGAACTCTCAAGAGGCCTGCTCCCATTCCCATTCGGTTCTGCATGAAGGTCCTGGGGAAGATAGTGGCCTCCATGGAAGCAGTGCCCTTTGCGCAGTTTCATCTTCGCCCCCTCCAGCTGTCTCTGCTTTCAGCCTGGGACAAGTCCACGATGTCCTTGGACCGTCCTATTCGGCTTCCTCTCAGAGTGAGGCAGTCTCTCACTTGGTGGCTACGGCCAGCGTCAGTTCTCCAAGGGAGGTCCTTCCTTCTGCCTCAGTGGCAAATCATCACCACCGATGCGAGCCTTCTAGGATGGGGAGCCGTGTTCCATCAGAAAGCGGCCCAAGGCCGCTGGAAGCCACAGGAGTCTCTCCTTCCAATCAATCTTTTGGAGATCAGGGCAGTTTTCCTGGCCCTTCTTCACTGGCAGCCCCTCCTCTCCGGCAAGCCGGTCCGTATTCAGTCTGACAACGCCACGGCCGTGGCATACATAAACCATCAGGGGGGCACGCACAGCAAACAAATGTCAGAAGTGGCCAAGATATTACGCTGGGCAGAACGTTACGTTCCGACAATCTCCGCCGTCCATATTCCAGGGGTGGAAAATTGGGCAGCCGACTTTCTGAGTCGCCAGGGCCTAGCGTCCGGCGAATGGTCCCTGCACCCCGCGGTTTACTCTCAGATATGCGACCGTTGGGGCACCCCGGATGTCGATCTCATGGCATCTCGGATGAACCACAAGGTGCCGCAGTTCGTAGCCAGGTCCAGGGACCCTCTAGCCGTCGCATGCGACGCACTGGTGACTCCGTGGTCCCAGTTTCAACTTCCGTATCTGTTCCCGCCTCTGGCATTGATCCCTTGGGTGGTCAAAGATAAAATCGGAAGGCGTACCAGTGATTCTAGTCGCTCCAGATTGGCCAAGACTGCCTTGGTACGCGGAACTGGTCAACATGCTCGCGGACGTTCCCTGGAGGCTTCCGGACCATCCAGACCTTCTCTCGCAAGGCCCCCTTTACCACGAGAATTCTCAGTCTGAGTTTGACGGCATGGCCGTTGAGACCGCAATTCTGAAGGAATCAGGTCTGTCCAGTCAGGTTATTCGAACTATGATCAGAGCCAGGAAACCAGCCTCTTCCCGCATTTACTATAGGTACTGGAAGGCTTTTTTCCGTTGGTGCGATAAGAGTCTTCCCAATGTCTTTTTCTATCCCGTCTATCCTGGGGTTTCTTCAGGCTGGGTTAGATGCGGGTCTGTCCCTCAGTACGCTCAAGGGCCAGGTTTCCGCTCTCTATCCTCTTCCAAAGAGAGCTAGCTTCTCTACCACAGGTCAAGACCTTTCTACAAGGGGTTTCCCACGTGGCTCCTCCCCATCATTCGCCAATAGACCCGTGGGATCTCAACCTCGTCCTTAGCGCGCTCCAGAAGGCGCCGTTCGAGCCTCTCCAGGACATTCCTTTGTCCCTTCTCTCTTGGAAGGTCACCTTTTTGATCGCCATTTCATCCATCAGAAGAGTTTCTGAATTGGCGGCCTTGTCATGTCGTTCCCCTTACCTCATTCTCCATCAGGACAAAGCCGTCCTCAGGCCCGTTCCTTCTTTTCTTCCAAAGGTGGTTTCCGCTTTCCATATCAATGAGGATATCGTCCTTCCTTCTTTTTGTCCGGCTCCATCTCATCCTCTTGAGAAGTCTCTCCCCAAACTGGACGTAGTTAGAGCCCTGCGTGTCTATCTTGCCAGGACCTCTTCCTTTCGTCTGTCCGATTCCTTGCTGATCATCTCTGAAGGTCGCCAGAAGGGCCTTCCGGCTTCCAAATCCACGATCGCTCGCTGGATTCGTTCTACCATTCTGGAAGCGTATCGTCTTCAGGAAAAGCGGCCCCCTCCGGGAGTAAGAGCTCATTCCACCCGGGCTGTGGCGGCTTCGTGGGCTGCTCGTCACCAGGCCTCGGCCATGCAAATTTGCAAGGCTGCAACCTGGTCATCTTTGCACACCTTCACGAGGTTCTACAGGGTTCATACCCAGGCTTCGTCTGATGCTGTGGTTGGTAGGAAGGTTCTGCAGGCGGCGGTGGCTCACCGGCCGACCTGAGCCTTTCGGTTACTTTCGTTCCTTTTTGCTGTTCCCACCCTTGGGGACTGCTTTGGGACGTCCCATGGTATTCTGTGTCCCCCAATAAGGCGATAAAGATGGATTTTTGGTTCTTACCGTAAAATCTTTCTTGGAGCCTTCATTGGGGGACACAGAATACCATGGGTGTATGCTGCTGCTGCTAGGAGGCTGACACTATGCAAAAACAAGAAAATTAGCTCCTCCCCGGCAGTATACACCCACCGACAGGCACCAAGCACCTCAGTTGGTGAAAAAGCAGTAGGAGAAGCAACGAGAAAAACTCGAACCATATGTACCAACCCAACAAGGGACTCTAAGACCCAACACGGTACAACTTAAACAGGGAGGGTGCTGTGTCCCCCAATGAAGGCTCCAAGAAAGAGATTTTACGGTAAGAACCAAAAATGCAAATGTATATAATTTATACAATGTGATTTTCTGGATTTTATTTTTGATATTCTATCTCTCAATGTTAAAATTAACTTACCCTTCAAACTATAGACTGATCATATGTTTGTCAGTGGGTAAACTTACAAAACCAGCAAGGGGTCAAATATTTCCCCCACTGTATTTCTGCTTAAAGGGGTTATTGGGGACCATTAAAAAAAAAAAAAAAAAAAAAAAAAAAGCCGTGGCTTAGAATTTACTGGCATTTACCTGCCATCTCTGCTGGCTAATTGTTTCACACCTTCGTTGATGGCGGACAGTTGACATCCGCCAAAAACGAAAATTAACGGATCCGCCTCCGTTGTGACATACGGATGTCAGTGGACGCTAATATGGACGGATCCGCCAAAGATGAAAAATTTAAAGCAACTGCGGTCTAGAGAGATTTTTTTTACCGCTCCCTGAACGGCATTTTCCTAGTGTGTTGTCTGTAAAGTACTGTGTGAAGACTCTGGAGGGTGAATATAAGAATGGGGGCAAAGGTCTTGTATTTAAAGCACCACTCCAGCACTGAAAAATAACACTGTAGTGCTGCTTTAAGATACTATGGGAGAACTATAACTCCCAGCATGTACTGCAGATCCTATGGCATGCTGGGAGTTATAGTTCACCACAGGTTGTCAGTGATTTTTATGTGCTGCAATTACTAACCTTATCTATCTTGTACAGGCTGCTGCTCACTGTGCTCAGTGCAGGTCCTGCAGCCAGCTACCCTGTGGTGAGGTCATGCAGCAGCACATGGCAGCACAGTGCCCTCCTTCTTATGACCTCACCACAGGTCATGAAAGAGGACAGTGCGGTGTCTGCAGGACCTATGATGACATCATGAAGAGGCAGGGCTTTGTGCAGTCATGTGATGCTCCAGCCCGCCCTCTTCATGACCTCACCACAGGTCCTCCACAGGAGCATTCAGCATCAAGCCCTGGCTGTGCTGCCAGTCAGGTATGGATCCCTCCTGCTGCACTCTGCTCCTGCCGCCTCCACCACTGGACACAGATCTCCCCAGCTGCTGCAGGAATCTGCGCTGGGGAAACCATGTGGGTCTGTTCTTCGCTGCTCAGCTGACAGGAGAGTGGGGAAGTGGCTCATGAATATTCACTTTAAGTATCGGGACCACATGGTTTCCCCAGCGGCTGGATTCCTGCAGCAGGCAACATTTTCCTGCCTCCTGCAATCCCACTCAGCCGCTGCCCCCTCCCCACATGCTACATTCCGACCATAAGACGCACCCACACTTTCCTCCCAAATGTGGAGGGGGAAAAAAAGTGCGTCTTATGGTCAGAAAAATACGGTATCTCCACCTTTCTATGGCTCTATGAAGCCTGAGCTGTGAACTGGGGAGGGGGGGGGGGGGATTGAAGGAAAAAAGCAGGTGGGAACGTGTCTAGAAATGATTGATTCCTGCGGTGAATCACCAAGTGGCGGAACTTGATTTGAATAGTCATCCTGTGCTGACAGTCCCTAGCAAAGGAATGTGAGCATATTTTTTTCTGTTTAATCTGAGAGCAGCATAATATTGTGCACAAGAGCCTGATTCCAGGGATGTGTTGTATTGCAACTACAATCCGTGTCTTATTAGCATTATATTATCTATAGAGGACTAGGTCCCACGTGCAGACCAGTCAAGCTAATCTGTGCAACCCCACCACTGATTGGCAGCTGTGTACATTGTCAGCAATCAGTGCTGTGGGCGGGGTTATACACAGCTTCACTTTCTAACCGCTGCTACATCTACAGCTAAGAAAAAAGGGGTTCTAGCATAACTGCAGCTTAGTAAATGACACATCGATGGAATCAGGCCTTCTTTCCCTATATTATGCTACACTCAGATTATGTAGCAAAAACCTGCTGACAGATTCCCTGTAAAGACTGTCAGCATAGAATGACTGTTCAAACAAAGTCCCGCCACTCAGTGCTCCATGGCGGGGCTAATCCCTTACATACACCTGCCCCACATGCTTGTCTTCCCTCTATCTCCACCCTCTTCTTTGACAGCTGTATTCATAGGGCCACCAAAGGGAGAAGATGAATGGGAAAGTATATGTAAATGTTTGGCCCCACCATGGCTCACTGAGTGGCGGGAGTTCGTTTGAACAGTCATTCTGTGTGGACAGTCCTTTTAAGGCACAAAATACACAGTCCATACAGACACTGACTTTGGTGATGTTGCCCTGTATTGGCGGTTGTGCCTCCTGTACTCACCTTGGGTTTTTCTATTTCAGATAGGTGAAAGGATCAGAGTCATCTTGGACATGGAAGACAAGACGCTGGCCTTCGAGCGTGGCTATGAGTTTTTAGGTGTGGCATTTAGGGGACTTCCCAAGGCCAGTCTATATCCAGCAGTTTCTGCAGTGTACGGGAACACAGAAGTGACACTGGTCTACTTAGGGAAGCCGCTGGATGGATGATGCGCCTCCTCCGGTGGATGGCTGTGCATGCGATGGGCAGAAGACATGACCCGCTCTGTGGAACCCACAAGACAGAAGTGATCAGGGGATCAGCCTTCCTTACTCAAGACTTGGAAGGCTTTCCACCTTATCGCCATGTGATCGGAGAGTCTGTGGGTTGTGGCTGTGTGGAGATTATGGCTTTTAATTTTTTTTTTTTTTATCCCAGTTGTTGACAGTTTGGTATTGTGTCGGTGATTGTGCAATGGAAACCAGTGTTCTTAGGTAATGGATCTGGGGAGCAGTGTGAACTGCTCCTTCTTTCCAGAGAGGCATCTCTTCCATGGTGTGTAGTGTGGTTTTATCTCTATTTTATTCTTTTAGGAACTGTACCCGATGAGTAATCTGTTCTAGGGTTACACAAGGGTTTTTACCGAAACCCTAGCTGGACCGTCTGGCACAGGGTCATCTGATGGCTTTTTTTATCATTTCCACTGTTTTTAAGCCTCCATTTTTAAGTGGTGACTGTAGGGTACTTTTTTTTTTTTTATTACACAAATTGAGCTGCCATCCCTGCCAGTATTTACCGATGGCTCACTCAGGTCTGGCTTTGTTAAAGGGAATTTAAGATATCCTTTTTATCATTGACCATATATCTTGTTTTATGGAGTAAGAATTCATATCCTCATCTTACAGGAACATCAGGGGCAAAAGCTTGTGCGGTGTTATGTCTAATGGAGGGAAGCTGTGCCGAATACACACGTTACCATGCTTGTGAAACCCCCACCCGGTCCAGCACTAGACATAGCTCAGCATTTCACATTTGTCCTGCACGCTCCTTTAAAGGGAACCTGTCCGGTGATTCATAGTTGCCCAAGCAACGAGTGTGCAGCATGAATCCGAGCTGGACTGCACAATTGCAGCCGTGTAGACTTTTTTTTTTTTTTTTTTTTCCTGACATGTTCTGTCCAACCGGGGACCACTGCAGAGACTAGACTAGTCCAATACCACGCTGTCGGCCGTTCCCAGTGCCGCTGCAGGTGATTGACAGGTCTCTCGCTCTGGTGGAGGTCTGTCAGACATCTTTAGCGGTGCTGGAGTATCCGGCCGGGGACCATAGCCAGTGATGAGATTAGCGTGGTCTTCGAACTGTATTTTCTCTTGGATGCCAGAATGTTTAGGAGGAAAATATACCTGGCTGCCATTGTGGTTTGGGCAGCAGGAATCACAAGACCGGTTCCCTTTAATGCATGCCACTTGTACAAAAAATAAGTACACCTTGTAGTAAAATTTCCTTGACCGATAAAGTGGCACTTCGGGACTTCTTGCTTCAGTGTGCATTATAAAAGGAATATTCATGATTATGCCTTGGATGAAAATGGCTTTTACTTTTCTTACATAAACCAATGCCTTTAGTAATATGTAGCAAAACCCTCAAATCGTGATACTAGTGTCTGCGATGGAGAATCTGTTATTAGAATAATGCATATTTTCTCAGCCGCCACTGCACAGGATGGATACGGGGGTCAGCATGGATATCTGAGGGGTTTGTGTTTGCTGGATTACTTAAGAGCAATGTTTTTTGTTTTTTTCTTTAAAGCGACCTCCCAGGCTTCTCCTTACTGAGGCTCATTCCTCTTAATGTGGGAGATGGTTTTTTATTTTATTTTTTTTTTCTTTCTGTATCCTATAACCTTTATGCCTTTTGCTATACAGGAAATGTGCTCTCCAATCTCTTAACTTCCTAGTGATAACTTGTCATACCCAGCAGCCAATCAGAAGAGGCAGCACTGCAATAGTAGGGGGCAGCAGAAGCCTGAACCAATGATGAGACAGAGGGGTTTGTCTCAGACTACCTCAGACTCCCTTAAGGCACTGTAGCTAAACTGTAGTCACAGATCATGGTTCTGCCATAATGAAAATTGGGCATAACGCAGCCAAAAAAAAGCAAGATGTAGGAAAATGGCAGGTAAACTTCCTTGTAGGTACAGACTAGTTGCAGACTGGTTTTGAGAATCGGAACTGGACTGTTGCTTTTAAAACGGTTGTCAAGACTTTGCCAGAGGGGCAGAGAACAACTTTTAGAATACATTTTTTTTTTTTTTTTTTTTTTTTTTTTTTTTTTCTTCTGTGTAGCAGAATGGCTTTTATGTAGTGTTATGACTAAAGAGCCTATGCTATGTCCACTTTGCTTTTATTGCTCCAATGCCCTACCATTTTATTCATATTGCTGCTATATGGCCCCAGGTGTAACCAGGCGCTGCACCTGCAGCTCAGGGTTCAGACTGAGCCCAGTCAATGGACCGGTTCTGCATGTTTACGTCTCTATTTCTAAACTAATCCTCCTCACTATACAGGCATCCTGGGGTTAGACATCTAGTCAGAATATATGGTGTTTAGGAGTCTTAAGCTGAATTTTCTCAAAATAAGACCAGGCAAGAGCAGATGAGGTGCACAGGGGATGTCTACTGAGCTCCGAACATGCAGCTTATAAGCTTGTCAGACAAGGAAGGTTTTGAAACACTGCATAAGCCGTGTAACAGGAACACCCCACAATTGTGGGGTCCTGATGGGTATGGCAACCAAGGGATATGACTTGACATTTCTCCGAATACAAGCCTGTGCCTCTTTTTCATAGACTATGATTTCTAGTACTTCAGTTTTATAGTACAAGCGATCAGAGGTTCATATTTGCGAATGGCTGTGTCCATAAAAAGTCCTTTCTATCAAAATATAAAATTGGCACACTTTGGTAAAATCCATAAAACGAAAATAATCGAAACACCCCAAAATATTTTGTACCACACCTGTTTTCAGTACTTTTAATAGGTAAAATTTATAGTGTCATTCATACCTACAACTCCTTCCACAAATAAGTCCCCAAGGTACTTCGTCAGAGAAATGTTTTATGGATCTTGGAAGTAAAAATAAAAGCACAAGTCATATAGGGTTTATATCTGTTAATATAAACATACATTTGCACATAGCCTGTTGGCATCGTAGCAATGATTTATGGGTTGTGGACTACGATAATTGTACCCTTTTTTAAATTGATTTTTTTCCTATCACCCATGACAGCACCAACGAGAGAGGGGATCCACCCTTCAAGGACAGGAACCTTTAAGATAAAAAGGGTGGCTCCTCTATCCGAATCAGTGGTTTCCTGTCCTTGAGGGGTGCAGCCTTTACCTGCATGATGGCATCACAGAAGAAGGTGGTTCCAGGCCTGGGCTGGTCAGTGGCGGCAGGGCACCGTTCCTGCTTTGGCCGGCGCCAGCGGTCCTGGAAGCGCCGCTGGGGAGCCTGATGGGTTCTCCGCCGTTGAGCGGGCGGGAGCCTGCAGCACCATCACCGTATGGTAGCCGGCAGCCCTGCCGCACATCCTGTAACTGGAAGTCAGGTCCCGATCGTGTTATCAGTGCCATTCACCCAGGATACGACTTCCGGGGTGGTACCGAGAGATGCCAGCGGATCCCCTGCAGACATGGTTCTTAAGGGAGGATCACCAGCCAGGCAGGGCCGGTGCTGCGATGGCAGCACAACAGCCCTCTTCACAGCAGCGGCAAAGCCTGCAGCAACCCTGACGCCAGTCTCATTGGGATGGGAATTCCAGATGTTCCAGCTGGGCATGCAGGTCCAAGGGTTCCAGGACAAGTTGACACAGCTCTTCCAGGATGGAAGATTCTGCAGTCCCTAAGGGAGACCTTTTGGGCAACATCCTGCCTCCTGTTCTGGTACCCTTTAATTTAGTGACATTCATCCACTCAATGTCGACTTTTATTCCCCATTGACTTGCGTTGGGGTCGGGTTTCGGACGAAACTCCGACTTTTTTTGCCCTAGTCAGACCAGTTTCATCTGAAATAAATTTTGTTTCATGAAACCCGCTCAACTCTAGTGGAGAGCTCATTAAACTCCCGGTCTTATCAGGGGAAACATCAAGAAGGGATAGGGCCGAAGTATCTTCACCGTCAATATCATTTGACGAGGGATTCTTGCAGGATACTTTAGAGTCCTCATCGGATAGCGACTCTGGCTCAGGTTATTGCTTCCCCCTGGAGGAGGTGGACAATTTAGTTAAGGCAATGAGTTCCACAATGGGGCTGGTGGACCAGAAGCCTAAAAGATCTATCCAAAACATCATGTTTGGCACTTTGGACAAAAAAAGAAATTGCAGACTCTAATCAGTAGAGTGGGAAAAGCTGGATAGGAAAACTACCACCACCACCCTCCTTCAAAAGAAAATGCCCATTTGAGGATGAGTCCTCTGCGTCCTGGAGTAAAGCTCCCAAGTTAGATGTTGCCATATCTAAGGCCTCAAAAAGTTCGTCCCTCCCCTTTGAGGACTCGGGACTATTGCAGGACCCTCTTGATAGGAAGGTTGATACCTTTCTTAAGGCAACATGGCAGGCATCAGCAGGGGCATGGAGACCAGCCATTGTGGCGACTTGCACAGAAAGGTTCCTCATGATCTGGTTGAGCACATTGGAGTTTCAGCTGAGCGATGGTTCATCCAGTGACGCCATTAAAACCACGCTCCTGATCAGGGGAGCGGCGGCCTTCTAGGCAGATGCGTCAGCTGACTCAGTCAGACTGGCTGCAAGATTGGCCGCACTATCTAAAGCCCCCGTTACACACTGCGATATCGCTAGCAATATCGCTGTAGTGTCACCGGTTTTGTGACGTAGCAGCGATATTGCTAGCGATATCGCTGCATGTGATACTTACCTCCGACCGGCTCCCCCGCAGGTTATCGCTGACCGCACGAGAAGCTCCTGGACCATTCCTCGTCGTCCACTTCCTGCGGCGCTTCCTGCTGTGACGACGAGCGACGCGTGGAGCCGGGCGGGAGGACGTCAGGATCGCCGTGTCTGACAGGTAAGTAGCGATCCCCGTCCCCTGCGATGTCGCTGGTGAGATCTGCCTGAGTGGCAGCTCACTAGCGACCACCCAGCGATTCACCAGCGATCCTGACCGCGTCATATCGCTGGTCGGGATCGCTGGTGAGTCGCTAGGTGTAACTGTACCCTAACACAGGCAAGAGGGCGGTCTGGTTGACAAGCTGCCCAGGGGATGTTCAGGCAAAAGACAGCTATGTTCTCTCCCGTGAAGGATATTTATTTGACTCGGCTCTAGATGACCTCTTGGAGAAAGTAGCCAATAAGAAAAAGGGATTCCCAAAGCCACCCTTCTCTTCCTTCAGGCAGTCCTTTCAAGGGAAAAGATAGCTGGAAAAGAACATCCGCGGAACAGAGAAGATGGGACAAAGGATCCAAAAAACCAAGAGGTTCCTGTTCGGTACCTCTTCCTGAAGTGGTCAGAGGTCCCCCCAAAAGACTCTTCCCCAAGTGGGAGGAGGGCTCTCCCTCTTCCTTCCAGCCTGGGAGAAAATATCATCCAGTTCTTGGATTCTCAACTTGGTGGGGGCAGGGTTCAGACTGGAGTTTGAGGTAGCCCCCAGATCGGTTCATTGTTTCCTTCCAGCGAGTGACTGTTTCAGAGCAGAAAGCACTGGAGTCAGAGATACTGTGTCTCTTGAGGAACAAAGTCTTGCAGGATGTTACCAGCAGGAGAAGGGAAAGGGGTTCTACTCTCCCCTGTTTCTAATAAAAAAGCTAGATGTCTCGAACAGGATGATCTTCAGCTTGAAGGGCCTAAACAAATTCTTGAGAATTCCAAAGTTCAAAATAGTCAATAAAATAGACAATCCAGCTGCAACATTCAGAAAATCTTCTGGGTGGCGGTACCAGTGGAAGGCACCATAAGACACCTCCAGTACAAGGCCCTTCCCTTTGGCCTGGCAGTGGCCCCTCCAGGTTTTTACAAAACTGGTAGCGGAGGTTTCGGCCAACCTCAGACAGGAAATCGTCCAGCTATCGGATGACTAGTCTGAGAGAAGGCCGTTGCTTCACCCACTGCAACAATCAAGTGAAGGACATAGCCACCATTTTAGAAAACTTAGGTTGATGTTTGAACCTAGAAAAGTCAAGATTGCGCCCACAAAGGACACTTTTTTTTTTTTTTTTTTTCTTTCTAGGGCTTTTACTTGATTCTTGCCAGCAGGAATGTCATCTGCCAGAGCAAAAGAGAAAAATTGCAAAGTCTCCTTTCCAGGTAAATACAAAACAAAGTTATGCTCCTCCCGGGCTCCCTGACCTCGTGTACTCCGGCAGTGAAGTGGGGTCAGATCCACTCAAGAGTTGCAGGGGTTTGTCCTACTAAGCCAGCATTCGTTGCGGGGGGTATCTAGAAGGTATATTGATGCTGCTCCGCTGGTGGTTGGACATAAAATCCCTTTGGAAGGGGGTCCTGTGGTTTCCTCAGGTCACCTGGGTAGTTACCACAGATGCCAGTCCAGGGGGTGGGCAGCACTTCTGGACAACCATCTGGTTCAGGGGACATGGTCAGCGGTAGGAAGGGAAGCCTCCTCAAATATGTTGGCACTTTGGGCAGTAGAGAATGCCTTGCTAAGTCTCTTACTGTACTGCAAGGCCATCATGTGAAGGTATCAAACAACCAGGTCACTATGGCTTACCGGAATCATCAGGGGGCACACGATCCTGGACCCTAATGCATGTAACCAGATTATTTTTCGGCCTTGCGGAAAGAGCATCTTATCGCTGTCTGCACTCCACATCAGGGGAAAGGACAATGTAACGGCAGATTATTTGAGTCGCAGGCCAGTTCTGCTGGGCAAATGGACCCTTAAAACAACAGTATTCAGACGTTTGGTGGACATGGGGGGGGGGGGGGGGAACCGGAGAGTGACCTTTTTGCCACTCGAGAGAACTGCAAAGTGGAAAAATTTTGTTCCCTGAATCCAAAAGAAAATCCCCAGGAGGTGGACGCCTTCCGAATCAAATGGGGTTTTTTTCCCTGGCCTATGCCTTTCCCCCAATCTGTTTGATACCAGCAGTCCTCTGGAAGATCAGGCAAGACGAGGCGAGGGTAATTATAGACCCTTTTTGGCCCAAGAGGCCATGGTTCTTTTGGCTGAGGAGCATGTCAGTTACTGTGCCGTGGGTCCTTCCAGAGATACCAGATCTTCCAGCTCAAGGGCCTGTGTTTCATCCTCGGGTGACTGGGCTGCACTTAGCAGTCAGGAACTTGAGGTCACTGCTAGAGGGTAAGAGATTCTCTACTAACTAACTTGATCTCTACTTGCCAGTGGAAAGGCAGACACTACAAAAATTTATGGTAGAATGTGGAAAAAGTTCTTGTCATCCACAGGGTGTTCTCCAGAAGGAAAGATACCCCTTAAAGAGATCCTGGAGTTCCTTCAGAAAGGACAAAAACATGGCCTGGCACTGAGTACCTTGAAAGTTAAGGTGTCAGCATTAGGGGCTCTTTATAATTACAACCTAGCGGGTAATCGGTGGGAGATGAGATTAAGGCCTGCGCTAGATCCAGACCAGTCTCAAAGACCATGGTCCCTCCATGGGACTTGAACTTTTGTCTTAAATGCTTTATCCGAACCCCCCTTTGAACCTTCAGCTGATGGATCCGTGAAACTGGTTACATTAAAAACCTTACTCCTAGTAGCCCTTACATCAACGTGGAGAATCTGTGATATGCAAGCCCTTTCAGCAGATCCTCCCTTTACCATGGTAATGGATGATAGGGTAGTCTTAAAACCTGATTCTGCCTAAAGTAGTGTCTAGGTTCCATAGGTCGCAGGAGATATCTCAACTTCCTTCTGTCCTGACCCAAAGAATGATAGGAAAAGGAAATTCCACACCCTAGATGTCAGGAGATGCCTTTTTCACTATTTTAGAGCAGCAAAATCTTGGAGAAGGGATAGGGCTCGGTTTATCTCCTTCCAGGGTTCTAGGAAGGGAATGGGAGCCTCGAAGGGTACCCTATCCAGGTGGATAAGGGAAGCTATCCGTTTGGCCTATGTGAGTGGGGTTGAGGATAATTGATATATAGTCAGTAATGTATAAATGTGTGTACATGAACTTGGAGGGCCTTGTGCACTCTGTAATCCACTGATGTGGAGAGAGGAGCCGCCCTTTTTATCTTAAAGGTTCCCTGTCCTTGTAGGGCAGATTCCCTCTCTTGTTGCTGCTGTCATGGGTTTCGTAAAAACAAAAATTACCAGTAAGTAATATACGTGTTTCACCTGTCTTAATTTCTGCGTGTTACTTACAACACATGGAATTAGCTTTCCTGTGCTGCTAATTTAACTAGTTGCGCATTAAAAGCCTTTGTGGCAAGCGAATTGCCTACTTTAGCCAAAACCCATTTTCACGGTCAGGATTATTTAAAGGCAGTTTACCAGAGGTGGCATGTAAAGATCACTTTATTTAAAGTGTAGTATATCTTAAATACATCTGTGGATCTTTCAGTGTTTGTACAACTGCCCCATAGAATGGCATCTCGCTGTTGGAAAATGTTACTGAAAAACTGGCTTATATTATTCTATACGTCAGATAGATAGATAAATATATATATTTCTATTATGCTTTGTGGTTTGTTTTTAGTTTTTTTGCTTGACAATTTTTAAGTTTTTTGTGGGATAGGGTTAAGAAGGGTCAAACTGAGTGCGCCATTATTTTAATGTAAAGTAAGCCATCCAAGAGTTGGGGTGTGAAAGAAAAGTGTCAATATGTGCCCCATATACGTCTAACTATGTATGGAGGCATGAAGTGCTGTCACAGACCTCCTGTCCACCTGAATATAGGTGGATAGTTTGAAGACAGAATGTTTACTACCTTTTGTCCCCCCAAAAAACTCTCTCCAGTCCTCTGATCCAGTGCTCACATTCCAAAACCATTGTGTTATGTTCAGTGGTTTTCATGTGGGTTCTTGAGTACTTAATGCTAGAAAACAATGAACGTATGCACTTCAGTGTCAGGTGGTAAGTCTTTTTGAAGGTTTTTCTTGGTCCTATGTAGTACGAGGTGTCGAACGTGGTGTCTCAGTGGTTTTAGAGGAGTTGCTTCGCTTAGAATATCAGTGTTCAAAAACTTGATCCAGGAAATGATTATCTAAAACGAGGTTCCTAAATGGGTGAAACCCTGTGCTCACTTTAAAGGGACTCTGTCAGCAGGTTTTTCTATGTGATCTAGTAGCGACATGATGTAGGGGCAGAGACCCTGTTTTCAGCAATGTATCACTTAGTTTGAGTGCAGCAGTTGTGATAGCATGTAGAGCTCTGCAGCGAGAAAACTGACTGACTTTGTAACCCGCCCACACCGCTATTTAGCAGAGTTCTGTGGCTATAAAATATACACAGCTGCCAGTCGGAGGTGGGGCAGTGGTGGGACTAACAGGCGTGAGGCTTTGTCCTGTAGTGATCATCTCTTGTTGATAAAACATTGATTTGTATAGAAACGGCAAAGCACTGCCCAGTAAGACACATCCGCTCTAGTTGTGGTCTTATCACCTACATCAAGGTTCTCTCAGATTCCATGGCCAAAACCTGCTTGGGAATGTTTGTATTTTCAGCTGACCCTGCATGTGTGCATCATG
Source organism: Dendrobates tinctorius (assembly GCF_039654945.1). NCBI lineage: Eukaryota > Metazoa > Chordata > Amphibia > Anura > Dendrobatidae > Dendrobates > Dendrobates tinctorius. The sequence goes on from NW_027361717.1 coordinate 26,046,610, forward strand.
CAGCCTATTGGTTACATTAGGCTGAGTACAGGGTGGGCCATTTATATGGATACACCTAAATAAAATATCAACCTCCTGTTTGTGGCACATTAGTATATGGGAGGGGGAAAGCTTTTCAAGATGGGTGGTGACCATGGCGGCCATTTTGGATCCAACTATATAAATGGCCCATCCAGGTGTATCCATATAAATGGCCCACCCTGTACTTAGATTGTGTTTTTTAACATAGGATGGGGGGATTCGAGCTTTAACATGTTAGCAGTTGCTTAGTTAATAAAACTGCACTACACTTTAGTTTGCAGTCTCCGTTCCTGAACTCTTGTCATTCACTCCCACCGGCCGGAGCTACTCAATTGTAGAGCTGCTCTGTCTTCTGATAGTGGCTGGGTACTGCACGTGTGCCTCCTACTGATTTGAAAAGGAGGCGTACTCAGTGCTCATCTGCGGCTACTATCAGCAGACGGAGCAGCTCAGCAGTTATGACCTTGCGGCTGCAGATGCCAAGAACAGCTGATCGGTGGATGTTGCCGGGAGTTGGACCCTTACCGATCAGATATTGATATCTCCCCAGGATAGGTAATCTGTGATAACTTGGCGGACAACCCCCTCTAATTCATATTTCGGCACAGCTTCTATGCCTCAATTTCTTCATGTGGTTTCAATTTTATCTGTAGTGTTTTTTGCCCTCGGAGATCCATTGTTCTCTTTCCTAATTGTGTGCATTGGTGTACAGCCCCCTCCCTGCTATCTCTAACACAGAAGGGAGGGTGCGCAGGGAGGAAGCGGGAGCGCCCATGGATTTGTAACATTTTTGTATAGCACTTAGTAGCTACCAAATGGTAGAATGATTTTAATGGTGGTTTGGAAAGTTTCTAAACTCTGCATGCAAGAAACAAATGTGTACATGTCCTTTATAATTACCCCTGAGGATGGCGCTGCAGAAAAAAGCGAACGTTTGCTACATTGTTTCCAACAGATTACTGCTGATTGTTAGGGGTACCTGCACAATGGTGGTGCTCTACTCGGCTTATTAGAGACTTTTAACAAAAAAGACTATTGTGGTATCTCCCTGCGCAAACTTTTTTTTTTTTTATAAAAGGCATTTTGGGTGTTTTCTAACATAATATGCTGCCTAAGTGTAAGGAAGACCGATGCTGGTATGATTACCCCCTAATGGTAATTACATATGTACTCGTATAATGGAGGCAGAGAATGTAATAGTTAATGTGCATATATGTGATGTACAAATGATGCTCTGTACCTATGGAGAACCTGCATTTATGAAAGGCTTAAATATTTAATAGGAGCTGCATGTAACTTAGCGGTGTTGACATTGTATCCTCCTCTGATCGCTTGAATTTTATTAATTGATCATTAGTCTCAAGAAATAAATGTGTTATATATGGAAGCTACTCTATGGAATAATCAGGTTTGGTTGTTTTTAACTCTCCAGAACTTTGTATCGCATCATTTAATGCGGCCATGTGTATAAGCTGCTAACCATTGGACCAGATGGTAAACTTACATCTGTCATTGATGCAAGATAATGGCAGAAAAAAGCCTTAGTGTTACAGTGAGTGACATTACAGTAAACACGCATAGATGTCGTGTAAGGTGGAATTACAGAATCTGCCTTAAAGGGGTTGTCCGGGACTTTGATGCCCTAGCCCTGTGTTCCCCAACTCCAGTCCTCAAGAGCCACCAACGGTTCATGTTTTCAGGATTTTCTTAGTATGTCCCAGGTGATAATTGCAGTACCTGCACAGGCAATAATTCCATCATCTTGGCAATACTAATGAAATCTTGAAAACATGGCCTGTTGGTGGCTCTTGAAGACTGGAGTTGGGGAACACTGCCCTAGCCAATATTATCTGATCTGTGTCTCTGCGACACTTGACATCTCCAATCTACTGTTCCTGGTTTGAGCCTTGGTTGGAACTGCTCCATTATTCCATAAATATCCACAGCCGGATGCTATAAATCAATTCTTATTGACTTGACTAGGGGTTGGATGTGCAGTACCTGGCCGCAGCCACTATACTGCTGTCGTAGTTGCACTGTGTGGCTCTGTAACTGAGCAGTTCCTGCCAACACTGGAACAGTGTGGGTGCCAATCAGACATTGATGACCCATTCTAAGGATAGACCATCAATGTTAAAGTCCCGGACAACCACCATTGGGTAAATCCTAGTAGATCTGATGTTTGGAGCTCACTGCGTAGCTAGTAGAGTTGGCTGTCGAGTATGAAATATCTTAGGTGATTTTTTTTCTGATTTGTGAAAATTTGTGTGTAATATATACATTAGTTCTCTACAAAGCGCTGTTCACATCCGTGACCTTTGTGAAGATTATACTCCTGTTTGAGATGGGTTCATTGAATGTAAAATGGTTAATGGGCGATCAGATGGTCAGCTTGTTGGCTGCTGTGACTAGCCTCCTGTGGTGATCCCTCCAGTAGTCTCTGATGGCTGAGGGATAGTATGTGACCCTTTGTTACCTCCCCAAAAAGGCCAAGTTCGTACGACCATATTTTTGGTCTGAGTGCTGTTGGTGAACCAAAATCTGCATGATAAAAATCCCAGTATGCACTAGTCTTAAAGCCCCGTTACACATAACGATGTCCCAGCGATCCCACCAACGATCCGACGTGGATGGGATCGCTGGGACGTAGTTAGCTGATTGCTTGTGAGCTGTCACATAGCCCCACCAGCGATCAGGACCAGCGAGCATCTAAGAGCTGCGTGGCTTAGATACCCACTGTTTACATTGTAAACCAGCATCGCTGATCGTTGCTCTCCCACAGCCACGCGCAGCGATACGCGCTGGCCAGCGGGACACCAACTATCAAACGGCCCAGGACGATCCTGCACGATCAGCGTTACCCGGCAGGCGAGATCGCTGTGGCATCACAAAATCAGCAATCTCGCTGGCGATATCGCTGTGTGACAGGGCCTTTAGTCCTGTATGTCGTATGACTCTTATAGTTAAGCCTGAGTGCACAAAACAATATTTATTTTTTTTTTTTGTGTGCGAATAATCTGTCTAGCATTTGATGATTAAGTATCATGGTAGTCTTCATTATAAAGCATATTCGTACCCAAAAATAGTGCCACATGTTACATGAAGGTCTATACCGACATATAAAATGCCCTACAAGCAGTGGGAAGGTGTGGGGGTTGTGTCCTGGCCATTTTATCATTTTTTATTTTTTTTAAGGTCCAAAAATACTGCATGCTTTTGGGAATGACATTGCATAGCAAAGCTTTTAGAAGCGCCAGAGAAGATAAATGCATGACTCCTATGAACCCCCATATTCGGATTGACAAGTTGTGCATTTTTATTGAATACCGTGAACGCGATAATCTGCCACTAATCTCCAGACAGCATTAAAAGGGTGGTCCTCTACTAGGTTAACCCCTTTTCAATCTGAGTTTTTGGCCCCAATAAACTAAAAACACTTTTTTTTTTTTTTTTTTTTCCCCACCCTATTCCTGCAGTGTTGGCACTTGCGTGAGGTTAAGTCACATGAGCCAGCGCCCAGTCAGCTCTGGCGCCCATGTGCACCTTCAGACATATGCCTAATTAACAGGAAGTGAGACCTGCAGCTGGCCACTCGCTTGCTGTTGGTTGCACGTCTGGAGGCAGGGCAAGTGACGCCAGCACTGACTTGGCGCTGGGCTCACGTGACAAAACAACCTCCTATAAACCCCGGGAAAGTGGGTGCAGACTCTACCGGAACGGCGCCAGAGGTGAGTATAAGCTTTATTTTAATGGGATCAAACGTGTGGCATGAGAAGGAGGTTGTCAAAGTCGTGGACAACTCCTTTTTATTTCCTGGGAAAGCAAAGTACCCAATACACCTGCAAAATTCTCAAGTGCAGATGTTGGAAAGTTGGGCTCCTGACCATTCCTTTAGTGTGGTCAACCTAAAGCCTCAGAAAGTGAGTGCACAGGACCTTAGTGGTTCATTCTGTATAGTTTGGTGTAACTTTCACACTAATTAGTCTAAGTTTATACTACTAGTTGTTTTACTTTGACCAAGCTTTTGATGCAGAGTGTTGCATTTTAAGTCAGACCCCATTGTTCAGTGAGGAACACAATTACTTTTAGTATATCTTCTCAGAGGAATTTTCTACTAGACCTAACGTCATACGAGGAGACAGGTCTCCATTCATTTATTTTTCACTGATTCCAGTGTCTATGAGAAAAACCGATATGAAACTGGTCATTGGCGGCCACTGTATGGGCAGATGATATAGATTTCCATCTAAAGGTAACGCTTATGACATTCACAATTCTTTAGCAGTCTTGAGGTTCTTGAGGTACTTTTGGTATCTGCTGTGTAGTTGGTAATGGAATAGACCTGTAAGGCACCCAATACATTATGCATGGTTACCAATTTGTTTGAAACCATATAATTCTCTAGTAAAACAAATGGTGATTTTTAAGGAATGTTCATGTGAAGAAAATGCAGATGCCCTTCCAGTATAGTATTAAAATTCCGCATCATTGCCTGTATCAGTAAAATGGTAGCGATTACTATGCTTAGATCTTGACAATTTCTTAATTTGTACATACCCCATGTTAGCTCTTACGTGTATGTGAGCCAGTATAGACAAGGTTCAGTCAAGGGTGAATGTGATCTGGGAAATTTCAAGAGCATTTTGTGATGTCCGGCTCTATACCCAAAAGCCAAAAAAAAGTGTACTAGATGCAAACAACCCCATTACCTTTTGTGGCTACTTGGTACACTTCACTAAGGCTGGTTTCACTTTAGCGTTCTTGTGCGCAGCGTTTCAAGTGCACCTAAAAACGCATAACACACCCTTTTTATAACGCGCTTAAAAGCGCTGCATTTACATGAGTTTGCATGCGTTCACGTTTTTAAGCGCATGCGTTCCAAAAGGAAAAAATAGTTTCAGATTAAATAACATGATAACAACACCAATGGGACAAAAGTGGGTTGGTCTACTGGAATTTGTTTACATACCCTTGCACAGATTAAATCCATTTTGCTCCTGTATCGTGCGTCATGATGGATCTTCAAATGAAGAGTTTGTACCGCAATATGGATTTGGATCTCGGCTTGTCTCTTGCTTTTGCTGTTGCGTGTGATGAAGAACGGAAGAGAGACTGCGTCGGCGATATTGGCGACGCCCTATTGAACTCCGGGAGAGCTGTGGAGCTTACCACTCTTTATTCAACGAGCTAAATGACAACCCGGACAAATATTACGAATACACGCAGATATCTCAAGACAGTTTCCGGTATTTGCTTTGACGCATTGAAGGATACATCAGCAGGCAAGACACCCAGCTCTGGAGAGCAATTCCTGCTAAGGAATGTCTGCTGGTGACACTACGGTACGTAATTCAAACTAAACGCCTCTTATAATTATTGGTCTGCAATTTACTTATTTTTTTATTTCTGTGTATAAGATTCCTGGCTACCGGAGAGACCTTAACATTGCTCCATTTTCAGTTCCGGATTGGAATTTCTACACTTTCCGGAATTGTTGCAGACACCTGCCGGGCTTTGTGGAACGTTCTTCGGGAGGAATTTTTACCCCTACCCACCACGGAATTATGGATAGCCAAAGCTGCAAAATTCCAGGAACTTTGATTTTTCCCAACTGTATTAGAGCGGTGGACGGGAAACATATCCGTATTACCAAACCGGCAAGAACTGGATCTGAGTACTTCAATTATAAAAAAAAATTTTTCAACAGTGCTCATGGCGATTGCCGATGCGGACTGCAGCTTTGTCGCCGTGGACATCGGATCTTTCGGACGTGCTAATGATTCCAGTACATTTAAAGACCCCAACATGGGCCAACGATTATATCGTAGTAATTTCAATTTCCCACAGCCACGACCTCTTCCCAACTCTGAAGGACCTGCAATGCCGTTTGTTGTGGTTGGGGATGAGGCATTTCAGATGTGTGGCAACCTCCTAAAACCATACTCCAGTCGGGACTTGGACCATACTAAAAGAATTTTTAACTAAAGACTGACCAGGGCACAAAGAATTGTGGCGTGCGCCTTTGGTATCCTTGTCTCGAAATGGAGCATTTTAGGGACAGCAATTAATGTTAAAATTGAGACCGTTGATGAGGTGGTCAAAGCGTGTGTGGTTGTCCATAATTATATTATGGCTAAAGAGCGACCCAACGTTGAACTAAATGAGCCAGTTTGTGACCCATTTCCAGATTACCAACAGCACCCTCTGAGGTCAACAGTGGAAACTGCACAAATGAGGGATAGATTTGCGGCCTATTTTGTTTCAGATATTGGCCGGTTGTCATGGCAAGATGAAATGGTAGTTTATGCAGTACCTGTATTGTTGTAATGCTGCAGATAATAAAAACACCTTTTTTTGACTATTAAAATGTCCATGTTATGTTTCCTACCACCTGTTGAAAATGCCTTACACATGTGCAGTGGTGATCAGCTATGTAAATGTATAAACCCTAAAAAAAAAAAAAAAAAAACCAGGTCACAAATTGCTTTACAGGCCATATGTTCAAAGCATTGGTGACCCTTGACCTTTTATGGTTTTCTTAAGAGGATTTTGACTCGTGGCTCCATGAAAGACACAGAGCTGCAGAGCAAACAAATAAGGATGATCAGATTGTGTCTGACATGGAGATATGAGCTGTCAAAACCGATGTGTGTTGCCGGCGACGAAAGACACAAAGACCAATCATTGATGGGTGAAAACAAAATAACATTTATTGTTAAAATATAAATTTTGGAATGTTAAAAAGGAGAAAAATTATGGACAAGGGGGGACTGGACTTGTTCTGGTTGGGAGTGGGTGAAGAGGTGGTGACAGGGGAAGAGGCAAGTAGACTTGGTGGAAGGTCAGGGATGCTGGAGATTGAGACATTTGAGTTGGACACATGGTCTGGCAAAGCCAATGTTTGAGGTGAGGGAGGCGGCACATGGACTGTTTGTCTTTTATTTTTTTATTTTTTTTTTTTTTTTAGTGCGCTGGCTCCTCCGCTCTCCATGGCTGCTTTGCCCCTGTCCATGGCTGCTTGACCTCCGCTCTCCATGGCTGCTTTGCCCCTGTCCATGGCTGCTTTGCCCCTGTCCATGGCTGCTTGACCTCCGCTCTCCATGGCTGCTTTGCCCCTGTCCATGGCTGCTTGACCTCCGCTCTCCATGGCTGCTTTGCCCCTGTCCATGGCTGCTTGACCTACGATCTCCATGGCTTCTTGGCCCTGTCCATGGCTTCTTGGACTTCGATCTCCATGGCTGCTTTTCCCCGGCATCATGGTGGGTGTACTCACAGGAGCAGTACTCGGCGGTGCAGTGTTACTTTCCTCAGCACCCGGCATGGTGTAGTGTTGGCGGGCTGTTGTCATGGTGGCGGCTGCACAATGATATGCAGCAGAACTCTAACATCAGTCTTGTCAGTGGCGGGACTGGTGGAAATGCAGCTGCTGGTGGTGGCTGCATGAACAAAGTCTGCTGCATAGCACTGACATATGCAGCATTGCAGGCCTGCATCACAGAAAGCTGGAGTTCCGGTGTTAGGTTTTCCATCATGCCCTTCTCTATGGCACTAAAGTCTTTCCGGTCGCTGGAGCTCTGCTTCCAGTTGGTCAAGGCGTCGGGTGACCTGTGACAAACCAGTTTGCATTGTCACCCAGGACCTTGAAGCAATTCTGAAATACTGTGCTCAAATGTAAAAACTCGGGCATGACTGGCCTGTCCAAGCCCCGCTGGAAGGAAGAGCCAAAAAAGAAGCAAAGGACTCTGACAGGGGAAGACCGGATGCACCGGCTGCCGGTTCTCCAGACTGTGCTGCAGGCCTTACCCCTTCGCTGTGGGATGTCTGGGACGGGTCCGATGGCCGTTCATGAAGGACCACTCCTGATGTCGGTCCAGGTTCTAAGGTGCTGCTATGGGTTCTGTGAAAAGAAAAGGAAACATTACTACCCAAAAATTTAAATTTTAATTTCACCAACTCTTGTGGAACATAAAAATTCTGATTAGGTAACACAACACAATGGAATCCAACAAGAAAATACTTACTCTGCGAGCAAGGACCGGTCTCAGGAAGCTGTAGAGACAATGGTACTTATACTTCCTGGTCTTTGCCCCAGCACCGCTTCGAACCTGGCCCTCCTGCCTCAGGTCCTTTATTGAATCTGTCCTTCATGGAACGCCATCTAGTTTTGTCTGTCTTCACTGTGAAAGGAAAAAAAATGTTAAAAATTGCACTTTTGGCCGGGATTACACAACCGTGTGTGATGCAAGAAACTCGCAGGAGTTCATCACATCACACGGTTATGTGATCCCAGCCTACTGTTTCACTGCCATACTTAAGTCCTTTTGGACCCTAGCTGAGGCATTGTCCCATCCATCCTACAGTTCTTTGGCCACCTCGTCCCGCAACCGCCTGAACACCAGTGCGTTGGCATGCTGGGGATCCCGGGTGTCCTATAGCGCAACTCGCTCCTGTACAGATGTGATGAGGAGGTCGTTATCGACCTCGTACCGTTGTGGAACCTATAATAGAAAAAGACATTTAAAGTTTGCAAGATAAGTTTTATCCCAAAAAAATATATACTTACACGCAGTGTTACCACCAAAGCTTGGCCCCAAGTTGCCTGCTCCTGCTGGTGTTCCTCGCCACTTGAAGAGCTCTGTGAAGATCAAAAAATTGGATACATGTCTAGAAGTGACAGTGAAAACTTACCAACTGTAGCTAATGTACTCACTTCACTTGTCCACTGTGGGAACTGTCACTGTTGGATGCCATGCTGATCCTCAATGAATTCTGCAAGAAGAAATACAAAATAAAAAAATTATACCAGCTAATGGAGGTCTGTCTGTTTTTATCCCTGCAGTATGTAATTACATTTCCAATTATGGCGTCTCTCCTGCAGCTTTCTTCTCCAGAGCCTGTAAAGAAGTGAATTACAATGCCCACCCCCTATTTTTATGTATCATGGTTTTAGGGGTGGTCTTAGGAACTTGTTTAGACAGTTCCTAGACTTGTTTACCAAAAAAACGCATGCGGACGCTAACGCAGTCATGAGCATGTCTCTGCGCACATATGCGCTCACCATAGACTGTAATGCTTTCTTTTGGCGCATTCCGTGCGCATGGTTTTGTTTTTTTTAACGGAAATTCGACGCCAGAAAAATGCAACATGTTGCGTTAGCCCCGCCCCGTCGCAACTGTCCAGACGCATGCGTACGAAAACGCATGCGATCGCGTGCAAACGCAAGACCATGCGTCCCCATGTTAAAGAGAGGACGGATGCACCGCAAACGCTGCACACAAGAACGCTAATATGAAACCAGCCTAATACATGCTTCAAAAGTAATACCCCAACTCCAAAGCTGAAATTGAGGAGTCACCCGATCCTTAACTTCTCAATCATCACATGTAGTTTTATTGCCTTCCAGGACTGTCCTCGCATAATTCTGTCCCATTTTGCACTTATCTACACTGCACTTGCTTACATGTAGTTCAGCCTTCTGTTTTGTTTTGTGTTTTAGCCTCCATCTTGATCTGGCACTTTATTCCTCTTTGCTAGTGGTCGTCCACTTTTCTTAAGAGTCATGAACGACACCCAGAGCCCCATTCCTGTTCTAACCATTAAAGCTTACCCTAAGAAATCTCACCAAGGCAGGATACCTGCATACATGTGATCCTACTTTACTCCCATTCTGTACTCAAGCATCAAGCACTCCCACTACACTATCACATCCAGCTTCAAGCACCCCCTTTATCTGGCAGTATCCTCCAGTCTCAAGCTTGGTACTTACTGTAATTTATCTTTCCAACCCCAAGGCTGGTAAATCCACTTTCTGGTGGTGACTTGTGAATAGCCCTGCACAGAAGACCTTCCCTTCATAGCTGTTTGCTAGACCTGGTGATAAGGCACCAAGCAGGCACATAGCTGCCAGCCTCCTATGGGCCACGAGCCACAAATTGAGGATCTGTTCTATGCTCTGATGTAACAATACAGATTCACATGACCAGCTGCAGCCAGTCCCATCTGTTCCTGCTGGGATGGTACCTTATTTTTCCTACTATGGTATCATCAATAAACTAATCTATTAAGTGTACAGTCAGGGAGGCTGACTGTGATCTACATTATAACTGACGGAAGTCGTGCAGTAATCCTTGTTATGTTTGATAAGAGATTATTTCCCTTGTGGATAACTTCAGTGATACATTCCATACAATTTCATCATACAGGATGTTCTAGTGACTGAGATGGTGACCCCCCTCTAGGACAGAACAATAAGGTACTGTCACACTTAGCGATGCACCAGCGATATGACGCGGTCAGGATCGCTGGTGCATCGCTAAGTGGTCGCTAGTGAGCTGCCACACAGGCAGATCTCACCAGCGACATAGCAGGGGTTGCTACTTACCTGTCAGACGAGGCGATCCTGACGTCCTCCCACTCGCGTCGCTCGTCGGCGCCACAAGAAGCCCAGCAGGAAGCTGACGACGAGAAACTGCCCAGGCCATTCTCGCGCGATCAGCGATAATCAGCGGGGGAGCCGGTCGGAGGTAAGTATCAGACATGGCGATATCGCTAGCAATATTGCTGCTACGTCACAAAACCAGTGACGTTATGGCGATATTGCTAGCAATATCTCTTGGTGTGACGGGCCCTTTAAAGCCTTGTAACTCCTGGGGGGATCATGCTGAGATCACTTGACCTAATTGAGTATACAAAGAATATCCAGATAGAACTACCACATTTAATAAGGGAATACCAACTGAATGTATTTATATTGACTAACAATGAATTGAAAAGACTAAGCTATTTTAAGAGGTTATCCGGCTTAGAAATGGAGGAAGGGGCTTCCTATGAGACTTCTGTTAACCAGAGCAAATACTAGCTTTCCCTCACTAGATTAGCACAGTGATATCGGTTTCGATAGTAATAATTTGCCAAAGCCTAAAAGTAAGATGTGAAATATTCCTAGAATTTTAAGAATGTCATTAAAGCTATCTCCTCTCTGGACATCTTTGTTGCTAAATGCCTGTATTCTAAATAATATAAGGATTCAGGCTCATCCTTTGAACTCTGTGCCATGCTTCTGTCACTCGTACTAGAAATGTATTGATAAACTAACATTTAAGTTGGGGCAGTGTCCAGTGCTGACAGTGTGGGAACAAACCTCATTGGCAAGGAGAATTGGGTTGGTTACACCCTGTCAGTTTATTCATCATACATTTTCAGGCGGGAGAATAGCAGAACACACTCCTCTTAGGCTACTTTCAGACTTGCGTTACCAGGCGCAGCGCTTGGCTGCCACTAAGCTCCGCCCCCGGCCACGCCCCCTCCGGTCAGTTCCTATGGTCGCATGACGCTGCATGCGATTAGCATACCCCATATTTAGCGTTGGGTACGCTGGGCATGCGCTGGTATGTTTTTGCCGGCGCATGCTCCGTTTTTGCGCTGTGCTGATGTGCGTCAAATGCATCTTGTTGTATTTTTCTTTGCGAAACGCGTCCGTTTGAATTATACCATCCGCACACAACATGATTTTGATATCCAAGAAGTCAATCTCATTCGCTGCCACTCTATAGGTCAATTTGATGTTCCCATTTTTCTGATTTAAACCACGGCTGATGTCCAGAAAACCAGACTCGGGACCCTGCCAAATGATGAAAACATTGTCAGTGTAGCGGTACCAGCACTGTCCATGGGATGCGGCACATGCACCATCCCCAAAAACCTGTTCCCAGGAAAAGGTTGGCATAGGATGGCGCACACGCCGTGCCCATCGCAGTGCTGCGACGCTGTAATGCAAGTCTGAAAGTAGCCTTAAAAAATTTCATAGGGATTTAAAAGTGCTAAAGTAGACGTGTCATGAGAGGGGTCACGTCCTCTTTAAAAATCATGTTTAAAAAACAAAAATCCCACTAGTCTGAGTTGATGCCACTGCTCGGTTGCCTGTATTGATCCTTTTCTCATTGTTACACATTTTTGCTTGTCTGAAGGGGCACAATTGGTATGAGTAGAATGGTGTCTGCCACTACTACTGCCAATCTCTAGGGAAAACATTCATATTAAGTAAAAGCCTGAAATCCCAAATGAGATTATGGAGTTTTGGAACCGTCAGAAGGTTGTCGGGCTCCACTGACCATTCAGAGGTCCCGTTTTGAGATGCTAAAGTTACATCAAACTACACCTAGATTTAATGGGGTAAGATAATATCCACAAGAGTCCCCCCCCCCCCCCATTTTACCTTGTCTATGGAAAATGTAACCCTCTTTATATATGGAATGATATGCAAGCCAATCTTATTTGGACTTGGTTTTGTTTTTTCCACTGTATTGCATGGATTTTCTAACGTAGGAATTTCAGCCATTTTCCTGCAAATGGAAAGATGAAAAATTATCTCGTTGATCTCTAAACCTGTGTGAAGAGCAGTGCTCCCGGGTGACTTTCTGGGACAGAAGGTGGCGTTTACATTCCAGACTTTGGGGACCTTCATGTAATCTGCTGCTGGGGGACAGGTGATGGACTTTAACCAATATGCTGTGGCGATGGTACTTTCTGCACTTTGCAGAATTGTAAAGAATTTTGGCTTGTGACCTTTACTTGGGAACAGGAATTCATTACATTGCGTCATGATCAGTGATTAACTGACAGGAAAAGTGTATATGTGTATATATATATATATATTTATTATTCATGCATTATGTCTATTTAAAGGGAAACTCTGGAAGGCCAAGCTGCGGCTTCAAGGCTGGAAAGTAATGAATCCTCTATATTGGATGAATTTAGGTCACTCCTCCAAACCCAGTCCTTCTCATGCAGGGTCACCAATCTTGCAATGTTTTTATAGAAGTACACTTACTTTTTTTTTTTCTCCTATCACAAGTCAGATACTAGACTTCAGTGGCAGAATTTGGAGTGGTGTGTAATGGGTTAGGGTGAAATCTGTGGACATAGGTTAAAAGCATCCTTCCATCTTGCAAATCCACAGCATGTTCTCATAAGACAAATGCTAAACATGTGAACATTGTCTTCACTCATTTGGTGTTGGTTTTTTTTTTTTTTTTTGTGCGCTCGTTTTTCTTCTCATTTTAAAAGGTCCGTGTGAAGGAAGTCTAAGGCTATTCATGACCACACATTCCCTGAAGCTATTTGCTATGGTCGTCCCCCCCCATACTTTCATACACCTCGGAGGCTGGCCAGACGTGCTTGAGGTCAAACTATTCACTCTTGTGCTTACATTGACCAATTATATTAGTGTTTTTAGCATTTACTGTGTTTTTCATTTTTACTATTTTCGATGCGTTACAATGGAATGCACGCTGTGTATTCAATTCTTACATTGTAAGGTCCATGGGATTATAGTCTAGCCCGCTCTTTTTTTCATTTATAATTTTATTCCCTGTAATTGATGTTGGAAATCTTATTTATCTTGCTGTACCAAAATGTGAAAAATATAATCTGGTGCATTTACTATACGTAACACAGGCAGACCTTTGTTAAATCATTGCCTGGACCACATGGATTGTTTAAACTCTAGTACATCTGATGGTTATTAAAACATGTAAATTCATGGGAGGTCACAGATTATGAAGGGAGATCTGGGTGCTATATACTCATGAGGGTATTGGAAGCAAACAAGTTAACAAGCCCGCCAGATTTTCGGTTTTTGAAACCCTTCTGAGCACAAGACCTTGCTGTGTTGGCCACTCATGAATTGTCATAATCAAAGGCAGTTCATGATGTTAGTTTAAAATCCATTGATTATTTAGAACAGTTTTTCCCAAACTCCATTAGTCATTGGCCTCTGACATGTCATGTTTTTAAGATTTCCTTCAGTATTTCACAAGTGGTAGAAGTATCAAGGAAATGGAAATTCTTGCACATGTGTAACACTATGGAAATCCGGAAAACATGACCTGTGGGGGGCTGTGAGGACTGGAGTTTAGGAAACTGATTTTAGATGTTATAAGCCAAGTCCACCAACATGTTTCAACTCTTGCTCTATGACTATGAATGTTCCATGCATTTTAAAATTGACTTGGCTTATACTTTTATTTTTAATATCGTCCCATGTGACTCTTTCCCTTATCCAATCTGCAATTAATTGATTAGTCAAGCATAAAATAGTTAAAATGGATGTGTCAAAGGGATTTTGGTTCTGATCTGTCTTCAATCATTCATTCTGAATAGTTTGGACATTGTATGCTTGAACTTGGCCAACTTGTTTTTTAACTGTTGGAATGAAATCGCGTGCAGCTTTTGCTGCAGTATTAAGCTATTTTGGATGCAAAATGGGAGACCTAGATCATTGTCCTTTTTATACCTTTCCTTACCATTGGATTCACTATGGACTTTGGCTAAGCCACAAAAACAAACCATCAAAAATTACACATTCCATTTTCAAACTACTCATAGTCTGAACACTGTCTTGCCACTACTTTTGCCTCTTCTGGTAATAACCTTGGTTTTTGATGATGGAAGGCTTTTACTCAGCTGCCCAATGAAATTTGTATTAGTTTGGGTAAAACATAACTGCTGTTAAATTGTCTTTTAATAAAACTCTGATCTTGAGTTCCTTGTCTGTTTATTAATTGCTCTATTATAGCTGGTAATTTACTTAACAATGACTTCACTGGAATTTGTCGTCTGATTCATGCTGCCGAAATCACGATTGCAGTCAGGTATCTTTTTTTTTTTTTTTCTCTGAAATACTAGTGGTTCAGAGAAAATATACTATATCCTACTTGTTTTCCATTTGTCTCTGCCTTTACTTTAAGAAGTCAGGGTTGTCAGAGGTGGAAGGTGCACTTAAATCTTGAGCCATGCCAAAGAAGCACCTAGCGCCTGTACTGTCAGCACAGCATGCCTGTTTTTAAACAGACTTCCTTTTCAAAAAACGCACCTGGCCATTTATTGGGTGACTTTGATTCTGTTTCATTGTTATAAAATGTTTAATGGACCTGGAACCTTTTTAAGCTGTACTAATTGGTGACGTTATACTGCGGGTGAAATAAATAATGAATACGTCACCAATTTTCTAAGCAAATAAAATCTAAAGGTGTCATTGACCTAAAAATATCACGAGATGTTTGTAAAAACCCCATCCAATCCACACAGGCAAATAAGTCAAATCATAATGTGTGTAGTAATGAGAAATGATACAGGGGAAAAGTATAGAATGCAAAAAGCCATGGAAAGTAATTAGAAAGCAATCCTGCCTCTTTGTGAAAATCAATATCCACTGGTTCTACTGTCCTACAAAAGGTGTCTCATTACCAAGATACCAGACAAAAAACTTCTCATGATGGATAAAATCACTGAGCTGTCTGAAGACCTTTGCAACCTATTGTTGCAAAACATGATAGCATTGGGTAAAGAAGAAATTGTAAATGTCGGAAGGTTCCAGTGAGCACTGTTAGGGCCATAATTCAGAAGTGGAAAGAACATCATTTTGACATAAACCAGCCACAATCAGGTGTTCCTGCAAGATTTCTGATAGAGGAGTGAAAAGAATTATCAGAAGAGTTGTCCAAGAACCACCTGTGGATAGTTACATAAAAACCTGGAATTGGCAGGTACAATTGTTTCAAAGAAAACTAATGCAAAAAGAAGCTGGTTCTTCTTTTCATTTTATATTCAATGCACTTCATCTTCCATGGTCTGTATGCACACTCGCCATGCAAGACTCCTTTGCTGAACAAAAAGCATGTTTAAGGATGTTTAATGCTTAGCCAACATTTAGATAAGTCTGTGAAATGCTAGGAGAATATAGTCTTGTCAAAATAGACCAACATTCAACTCTTTGTATGACAATACTCGCCGTGTTTTGAGGTGAAAAAAGGCACTGCATATCGCCCCACAAACACCATTCCAACTGTCAAGTTTGGAGGTGGAAACATGTTGGTGAGGAGCTGTTTTTCAGCGTATAATGCTTTCAAACTTCATATAATTTTGAAGGAAGGATGAATGGACAAATGTACCAAGAATATTTAGAATTGAGAGTCCTCAGTGGTTGATACCTTTTTAATGGCTAACTGAAAAGATGGTAACACATTGCAAGCTTTCGAGACTACGCAGATCTGTTCATTAGGCTAGACTAATACAAAATCTGAAGAATCACATATTTATACACAAGACCGCACAGAAATAACGCAATAGTTAAGAAGTAATGTGAAGCGGAATAGTCATTATGGGAGAGGGATAAGCATAAATATTGGAACAGTTCATCGATAAGCAGTGTGAAGGTTTTATTGCCCTCTGATTGCAGTCTGGTTCTGTGTTGTGATGACCCCAGAAGGTCTGAGGAGCAAATTCCTTAATTGATGTAGAAGACATAAATTCAAGCAACACATTCATTCCTGCACTGAATGTGTCGAAAGTTTTCTTAAATTTGTACTCAGATTCTTCTCTCTCTTTCTGAGACTTGAAGTTACCTTTTAATACAAGTAATTTAATGTCCATCATGCTATGACCAGGGATACAAAAAAATGTTTTGCTACAGGTAGATCCATTCTTTTTTCTCCTTTTGTGTGACGAAGAGAATTCATCCTTGTTCTCAGTTTTTGCCCTGTCTCCCCCACATACAGACCCCCAGTTGGACATTTAGTGCAAATAATTAAGTACACCACATTAGATGCGATGCAACTTGAACGTACCTGGGATCTTGTAGTCCTGATGTGAATTGGGGATCTTTATCTTGTCCGTGGTCATTATAAATGGACAGGTTTTACATTTTTTTTTTCTGGTTGCAAGGAACGGTTCCTGCAGCTATTGGAGGGGACAGGGAGCTTCTGACAATGATGCTTCTTAAATTTGTGGGCTGCCTAAAACAGCATTGGGGGGTCTGGAAATATGGATTGTAATTGGGCATCTTTTTGCAGTAAAGGTTGTAATTTCCGTGCAGCTCCCCTTAGCACCTCCAGATTTGGATTGTAGGTGACCACTAGAGGCACCGGATTATTCTCTTCTTTAGCTTTGTAATGCAGCAAGTGATTCCTTGATATTCTGGTGGCCCTTGTAATTTGGTTTTCAATTGTCCTTGGATGGTAGCCCTGATTTAAAAAGGTTTTTCTGAGGCGACCAAGGTGTTCATCTCTATCCATGGGGTTGGAACATATACGATTGTATCTGATGGCTTGGATGTAGATAAAAGAGTTCTTTGTGTTTTGGATGGAAACCCCTGGTAAACGATACACCCAGCTACATTCAGGACACAACTGACCTATTGAATAAACTACTGTAGCAGCAATAGGTCCTCTACCAGAAGGAACCATCCTGGCCACCATGGATGTGGAATCTTTGTACGCTAATATCCCACACCAGCATGGATTAAATGCCTGCAAAGTCTTCATGGAAAACTCTGGGAATGATGTAAATTCTGTGGTGTAACTCACAAAATTTATCCTCACCCACAATTACTTTGAATTTGACAATAAGATCTATTTACAGGAGACTGGCACAGCTATGGGAAGTAAAATGGTCCACAGTATGCAAATCTTTTCATGGCCAAGCTTGAAAGCAACTTTTTGTCCTCATGTCCCATCAGGCCTCTGGCCTACTACCGGTTCATTGATGATATTTTAATCATCTGGACGGAGTCTGAGCAACAGCTAAAGATGTACCACGAACAGTTTACTCAATTTCATTCCACCATCAACTTAACACTCAACTATTCCAGCACTGAAATTAACTTTTTAGACACCATCATTAAGCTAAAGAACAATGAAAGAGAGGCATCCCTGTATCCAAAGCCAATCGACCGTCCAACATGCCTTGAATGGGACAGTTTCCATCCAAAACGCATGAAGAACTCTATCTACAGCCAAGCCATCAGATACAATCGTATACACTCACTGGCCACTTTATTAGGTACACCATGCTAGTAAGGGGTTGGACCCCCTTTTGCCTTCAGAACTGCCTCAATTCTTCGTGGCAGAGATTCAACAAGGTGCTGGAAGCATTCCTCAGAGATTTTGGACCATATTGCCATGATGGCATCACACAGTTGGCGCAGATTTGTCGGCTGCACATCCCTGATGCGAATCTCCCGTTCCACCACATCCCAAAGATGCTCTATTGGATTGAGATCTGGTGACTGAGGAGGCCATTTGAGTACAGTAAACTCATTGTCATGTTCAAGAAACCAATCTGAGATGATTCGAGCTTTATGACATGGCGCATTATCCTGCTGAGAGTAGCCATCAGATGTTGGGTACATTGTGGTCATAAAGGGATGGACATGGTCAGCAACAATACTCAGGTAGGCTGTGGCGTTGCAACGATGCTCAATTGGTACCAAGGGGCCCAAAGAGTGCCCAGAAAAAATTCCCCACACCATGACACCACCACCACCAGCCTGAACCGTTGATACAAGGCAGGATGGATCCATGCTTTCATGTTGTTTACGCCAAATTCTGACCCTACCATCCGAATGTCGCAGCAGAAATCGAGACTCATCAGACCAGGCAACGTTTTTCCAATCTTCTACTGTCCAATTTCGATGAGCTTGTGCAAATTGTAGCCTCAGTTTCCTGTTCTTAGCTGAGAGGAGTGGTACCCAGTGTGGTCTTCTGCTGCTGTAGCCCATCTGCCTCAAAGTTCGACGCACTGTGCGTTCAGAGATGCTCTTCTGCCTACCTTGGTTGTAACGGGTGGCAATTTGAGTCACTGTTGCCTTTCTATCAGCTCGAACCAGTCTGCCCATTCTCCTCTGACCTCTGGCATCAACATGGCATTTCCGGCCACAGAACTGCCGCTCACTGGATTTTTTTTCTTTTTCGGACCATTCTCTGTAAACCCTAGAGATGGTTGTGCGTGAAAATCCCAGTAGATCAGCAGTTTCTGAAATTCTCAGACCAGCCCTTCTGGCACCAACAATCATGCCACGTTCAAAGGCACTCAAATCACCTTTCTTCCCCATACTGATGCTCGGTTTGAACTGCAGGAGATTGTCTTGACCATGTCTACATGCCTAAATGCACTGAGTTGCCGCCATGTGATTGGCTGATTAGAAATTAAGTCTTAACACACAGTTGGACAGGTGTACCTAATAAAGTGGCCAGTGAGTGTATGTTCCAACCCCATGGATAGAGATGAACACATTGGTCGCCTCAGAAAAACCTTTTTGAATCAGGGCTACCATCCAAGAACAATTGAAAACCAAATTACAAGAGCCACCAGAATATCAAGGAATCACCTGCTACATTACAAAGCTAAAGAAGAGAATAACCGGGTGCCTCTAGTGGTCACCTACAATCCAAATCTGGAGGTGCTAAGGGGAGCTGCAGGGAAATTACAACCTTTACTGCAAAAAGATGCCCGATTACAATCCATATTTCCAGACCCCCCCCACTGCTGTTTTAGGCAGCCCCCCAAATTTAAGAAGCATCATTGTCAGAAGCTCCCTGTCCTCTCCAACAGCTGCAGGAACATTTCCTTGCAACAAGAAAAAAATGTAAAACCTGTCCATTTATAATGACCACAAACAAGATAAAGATCCCCAACTCATATCAGGACTGTAAGATCCTAGGTACGTTCAGCTGCATCACATCTAATGTGGTGTACTTAATTATTTGTACTAAATGTCCAACTGTGGGTCTGTATGTGGGGGAGACAGGGCAAAAACTGAGAACAAGGATGAATTCTCATCGTCACACAATAAGAGAAAAAAGAATGGATCTACCTGTGGCAAAACATTTTTGTATCCCTGGTCATAGCATGATGGACATTAAATTACTTGTATTAAAAAGGTAACTTCAAGTCTCAGAGAGAGAAGAATCTCAGTACAAATTTATGAAAACTTTCGACTCATTCAGTGCAGGTATGAATGTGTTGCATGGATTTATGTATTTTTACATCAGTTAAGGAATTTGCTCCTCAGACCTTCTGGGGTCATCACAACACAGAACCAGACTGCAATCAGAGGGCAATAAAACCTTCACACTGCTTATCGATGAACTGCTCCAATATTTATGCTTATCCCTCTCCCATAATGACTATTCCGCTTCACATCACTTGTCTTATCTATTGCGCTATTTCTGTGCTGTCTTGTGTATAAATGTGACTCTTCAGATTTTGTATTAGTCTAGCCTGGTTAAAAGACCTGAGTAGTCTCGAAAGCTGGCAATTTGTTACCATCTTTTCAGTTAGCCATTAAAAGGTATCAACTACTGAGCAATCTCAATTCTAAATATTCTTGTATCTACTGGCTAACATGGTACAAAGATATATATCTTTCCTGTATCCAAATGTACTAAGACATTCTTGAGAAGTTTGCTGCCATCTACTAGCATAATGAAATATCCACCCTTTTTTTTTTTTTTTTTTTTTTTTAATCTTCATCAAGACCATGATCCCAAACACACAGCCTAGGAAAATCTCAATTGCTTTCAGAGAAGGATAATAAAGCTGCTAGAATGACCCAGCCAATCACCTGACCTGAATCCAATAGAAAATTTATGGAAGGAACTAAAGCTCAGAGTTGATGGAAGGAGCTCCGAGCCTTCAGGCTTTGAAGCGTTTGTGTGGAAGACTAGGCCAAAATCACACCTGAGGAAAGCCTGCGACAAGTTTCTCCATACAGGAGGCGTGTTGAAGTGGTCATCAACAACAAAGGCTTTTTTTTTACGAAGTATTACATTTCAGTAAGCGTGTTCAACACTTTTTCACTTTGTAATTTCTCATTATTACACATAACTACTAGGACAACCCCTTCTTGAGCTAAATTTTTGGCCCAGATTAAAAAAAAAAAAAAAAAAACTTATACTCATCTGCCGGCGCTATGCTAGCAGTGTCTGCACTCGCTGTCCTGGGGCTCGTGTGGTTGGGTGCCAAGCTCACATGCCATTACAATCAGCGCTGGCAGCACAGGCCCTGCCATTGTATGAATTGAACTTGAAGTCCAGGCTGCAGCTGATATTTGACTTCATCTTCAATTCGCGTGAAGGTGTGGACAGGGACTCCAGTGCTGATTGGGCGCACTGGAGTCACATGAGTTCCGAGACCATAAGTGCTGACACCACTGTAATGGCACGGGATGGGAATTTAGTTTTTTTTTTTCTTCAGGGCCCAAACATTTAGGGCCCCTACAAGGGCCCAAAAAGGGGTTGTCCTTGTAGTAGACAACCCCTTTAATGTATGGATATCTATGTTTTGATTTATTTGTGTGGATTGGATGGGTCATTACTGACATCTGTTGAGAATTTCATGTCACTAGCACCTTTAGAAATTTATTTACTTAGAAAATTGGTGACATGTTCAATACTTCTTCCACCCATTGTATCAGTTAACCAATTAGTACAGCTTAAAAGGTTCTAGGCACATTAACAAATTTTCATTGAAGCAAAAATAAATGTTTCGGACATAGATCTGTCCTTAGTCATGGTATGAATTCAGCGTTACAGACATTATTTAAATAGAGAAGCTGGCTAGAATAAGACCTCTCAATTCATTATGTAAGTGTAAAAACTCAGGACAGTGTGGATCTGTTGACTAAAACATTAGAAAGCATCATCCCAGAACCTTTTATTGACCTAGATGGTAAGTCAACAATTCACACACCCAACAATCAGCAAGTTATCACCTATTTTGCAGCTAAGTAATAAAGTGTTGAAAGAAAACAAGTTAAGTGCTCTGACACACCCAATACAGTTAATACCTCATTTGAATATAAATTAAAATGCACATGTCTTGGGAATGCAGCAGTCCATGGCCATAAAGGTGTTGATGGAATTACATTTAAAATGCATGGATTCCCATATTCAGTTTGGAAGCATTGATCTTACCGAAAGATTACCTTTCATTTTTGTATGTTCTAATTACGATTCTCTTCCCATAATGCCATTTTTCTTTAGTCCCTGTAATCTCCAGAAGGGGTAATGAGGAGCGGAAAAGACCTCCTTTATGGTATCCCATGAGAGGAAATAGGTGTTGGGGAAGGGGTAAAGGCTTGCCTGTTAAAGAAGCTGTAGCCGCCAAAGTCTTGAGGAGCAGAGCTGAGCGTGCAAGCGGCTGCTACCTGACAAACGTATCAAAGCCAGTAGCCAACAAAAGAACCCATGGTGGCAACTGAAGTAGCCAGTTGACCAAAGGTAGAAGAGCCTAGTGAGCCAGGAGGATACCATCTGGTTGTGCCAGTGCAGTGTGAGGACGAGGGCCCAGAGTGTATATTCGGGAGCAGACTATACTTTTTTTTTTTTTGTGCATACTCATGTAAAAATCTAGCAACAAAAATCCCATAAACATGATGTGGCATAATGGAGATGGGGAACAGCAACCCAAACACCAGCGCCAAAATGCACAAGCTCAAAATACGATGAGAACCAGGAGAAAAAAATCGAGCATGCGATAACCGCATATAAAAAGGTCATATTTTATTAGAATTACTACAATTAATATATGTAACAATGTGCTCGTCAGACAAAATAGACTGTATCAACCCAAATACCCTACTCCTCCATATAGATGGAAAAAATGCCCCAGAAAAGATCCCCATAAAAGCCCATATGCTGTAAATAGCAAGGTGAAGGAAGCGCCCAAACAAGAGGTCACATGACCGAGTTCAGGGGCTATTTTAAGGTCCTGTTTGGACCTCTTTACTAGATTCCTCTTGATAAAGCGGCCTGAGGTGCCGCGAAACGCGCGTCGGGGGTGGCATAGCCTGGTTCTCCCTCTCCTCCTTGTCCCGGTAAGCTCCTCTGTGGTCTTTTTTTTTTTTTTTTCTATGTTACTTTGCTGCAACTTGCGGCAGGGCCATTGTGGCATGCTGGCACCCTCGCTTACTGTATTTTCATGATGTCTAATTTAGGACCTCTTCACCTTGTTATTTACAGCACATGGGCTTTTATGGGGATCTTTTCTGGGGCATTTTTTCCATCTATATGGAGGAGTAGGGTATTTGAGTTGATACCGTCTATTTTTGTCTGATGAGCACATTGTTACATATATATTAATTGTAGTACTTTATTCTAATAAAATATGACCTTTTTTATATGCTGTTATCGCATGCTCTATTTTTTTTTTTCTCCTGGTTATCGTATTTTGAGCTTGTGCATTTTGGCGCTGGTGTTTGTGTTGCTGTTCCCCATCTCCATTACGCCACATCATGTTTATGGGATTTTTGTTGCCAATAATTGTCTGTGTTTCTCACAGTTGTCCCTATTCCTATTATGGATTTTCGCGCACGTGACCATACGTGGCGCACTCGGCTTAATGACGTGTTTCAGGACAATTCAGACGGGGAATGTGTTGGCTCCAATAAGGACATACAGGAAGTCGTTTACAATTTTAAGGAATTATTACGCAAGAGAACTCAGATTTGGTGGAACCACGAGTTCCTGGACCAATATATACAGAAAGACCTGATCCCAAGAGGCCTCCGGATTCAGGTCTTTCCCTCATTCCCAGTTTTGGATGAGACTTTTAAAAACAAATGGGAAGAACTAACCAATGAGTGCTCTAAGGGCTTCATGGTTCTATTAAAACAGTTGAACCATGATTCCCTTACCACCATTGAGACCGAGATTTATGAATTACAGTCTATTTTACAAAAGGAGATGTCCAATGATGCCCTCAAAAAATTGAACGATCAAATTGATGCTGATCTACAAAAATGGGCCTAGGACATCCAAGCCAATAAGGCAAAAAAATTTTAAGAGGGATGTTCAGGACAAATTAACATCGAGAGTTTATCGATGGCGGGATACTACTGGCCGGTCACGTCCAAAATTTAGGAATATGTCTCATTCCCGCTCAAGGTCTACATCATTGAGGTCTAATGTTTCTAATCATGATGATGAGACGGGATGGAGAGGCCCTGGTCAGAACACTAATACCAATGTGGCTCCTGCCAAGAGGATCGAAACTCGTCAGTCCTTTAAAAACAAATCAGCTGGATCAAGGGCCCCCCAGGCCAGCTCCCGGGGGGATTTACAGGTACTCAATCTTTCTACCCATGTGCTTACGGAGGTACAATTGGAGGTTCTTACCAAAGGCCTGACTTTTTCACCCACTAACTCATTCAATTATTTCACAGCCATGAAAGATCTTCAATTATTCTCAAGAAAATTCATTTTGAAAAAACTTCATGCTCGAAGTCACATCCCTGAGGCCCTGAGGGATGTTGAAAGGGAGGCACATAGTGATCTGGAGAATCTGCTCTCTTAACAGGGCAGCCCATGCACAAGTAAGTTCCCTCCCCTGGTTCGGCTTAAGTCCACTAGGTTCCCCCTTTGTCTATCAGTCCATCTGTTGAGATTTTCACCAAGCTGGTGAGTGATGATTTAAAAAAAACTGTCCTCTAGACGATAATTTGATAATCTTACTTATAAACAACGTCAGGCAATCTCCTAGATAAAATCCTTGGGGGATGTAGTTTTTAAACCGGCTGACAAAGGGGGGGAACATAGTGGTCTGGCCCAACCAGAAATATGAACGGGAGGCATTTCCCCAACTCAGGGATCCCCACACATATTTGAGACTTTCCTCTGACCCTAGGGCCTCTTTTTCACGGGAACTTCAAGTGATTCTTGAGAGGGCATTTAAGAGTGGTACTATAACCAAAAAAGTCTATGATGGGTTGATAGTCAGGTCTCCTAGGAACCCCACATTTTACCTCTTACTGAAGGTCCACAAGGATGCCCTCGACCCCCCCCCCCCCCCCCGCCCGGGGCGTCCTATCGTGTCGGGTATAGGAGGTATGTGTGAACCAGCATGTCAGTTTATTGACTTTTATCTCAAACCACTTGTTGAGTCACTGCCTTCTTATATCCGAGACACGACGGACGTTCTGGAGCAGGTCGATGGCATCCTTGTGGAACCCTCCACTCTTTTGTTGACTGCTGACGTGGAGAGTCTCTACACCTGTATTGATCATTTGGTGGATCTGGATGCGGTTCGCTGGTTTTTGGGGCCCCCTATGTGAGCTGATCCTCGAGCTGGTCGGCTTCATCCTTACCCACATCTTCTTCGTCTTCAAAGACCAATTTTACTTGCAGAAGCGGGGCACAGCCATGGGCGCGGCCTGTGCACCTTTGTATGCCAATCTCTTCCTTGGCGCCTGGGAGAGAGAGGTATTTGGCGACGGAGGCCCACGGGGCGCGTCCCATATACTGTGCTGGTATCGCTATATAGATGTTTTATTTTTGTGGGATGGGACAGTCGACCAGCTCGGGGATTTCATGAGGTTGTTGAATTAAAATAATAGCAGCATCCGCTTGACCTATTCATTTGTTGATACACGCGAGGACTTCCTGGACGTCCGCCTGGAGTTCGATGTCGACCGGCGCATCCAGACGGATGTATTCAGGAAGCCCACGTCCGTCAATTCTTTATTACATGCCACATCCGCCCATGATTCTGCCACTGTGAGGGCCATCCCAGTCGGACAGTTTCTCCGTATGTGACGCATCTGTTCCACCGATGATCGATTTGAGAGACAGGCCCGGGATTTAAAAGACCGCTTTCTAACTAGAGGCTACAGTCGCAGGTGTATCAAGGCCGGTTACAACAGGGCGAGACATACCCCACGCAGCAGTCTTTTACATCCTGTCCGGAAGAGTGGAGGTATGGTTGGAGATGGACCTGTCAGGTTCATTTCGACATACAACCATGAGTGGCACAACATGCGGGCCATCTTGCGTAAGCATTGGTCCATTCTTGAGACAGATCCTTCCCTGGGGGCCGCCCTGGGGAGTTTTCCCTCTGACACCTCGTAGATCCAAAAATTTAAACGACCTTTTGGTACGGAGCCACTATGTTCCTACTCCCAGGGACTTCTTTGGTTCCAGTGGCCCGGTTAGTGGGTCATTTTCATGTGGGCACTGCGTCGCTTGCGCCAATGTCCTGTGCTGCTCTACCTTCAGTTCCTCAGACAGCACGAGACAGTTCAAGATCAGAAATCGCATTTTGTGTGGCACATCGAATGTGATTTATTACGCTACATGTCCGTGCCCTAAGATCTATGTGGGTCTCACCACCAGAGAGCTGAGAATGCGGGTTCGAGAGCATGTGCAGGACATTGGCGCAGCGAGGACGGTGTCCGATTTGACTGAACTAAAAACAATCCCCCGACACTTTCGGCTACAGCACCACTGTGTTGCTGGGTTGCCGAGGGTGAAGGGGATTGATGTACTACACATGGGCATCAGGGGTGGCGATAATAAAAAAATTCTCGCACAAATGGAAGCGAGATGGATTGCTGAGTTAGATACTATGAGTCCGAGAGGACTCAACGAACATTTAAGCTTCGCCCCCTTTCTTTAATTAGTATGCCCATGTCTTGTTACATCTTTATACCAATGGAGTGTATCTTTTCATGACCCTTATTTCTGTATGCCAGATTATCATCACTGGTATTTCTCTCTTGCGTGATTTCTTAAAAAAAAAAACTTTGGAACCTCCTGTCTCCTTTCTTCTGCCTTCACAAATCCCTGTAACTTCCGGGAGGTTCCATGGCGGCCTTTTTCGTTTTTATTGCTTTTAATCTTATCACTGATTTTAATTTTTTTTCTTTATGTGTATTTCCTTAGTTTACAGTACTCCTTCTGCTCTGGATATGGATGCGACTTTATTATATGATTGGACTACTACTATCAAGTATCTGCAGCGTCTAATGGACTTCTATATCTGTCTTATCATTGGATGTTTTTTCATAATGTTTTACCATATATATGCATACTCTATTGTGATACCGCCTTATGTACAGTATTATGCTATTCACACTTGGCGGTTTTTAGATGGACCTATGTATATATGCACTCTATAGCATTATATGTGTGTTATGCATTCCTTCCTTTTTCTCAAATCCTTTGTATCGCTGCATTTATCTTTTTGCATTATATTTCCCTCCCACCATTTTATTTCCGTGATGGACGGCCGTGCGCATCGCTCTTTGCACTCTGCGGCTCCACTCAGTGTTCGGCATCTATATGTACTATGCGCGCGCTCGGGCTACAGCCCGGCGCGTGCGCATTTGTGCATGATGCCTGTAATGCTCTGTAGGACCTGCAGAGGCTGGGGCGCATGCGCCAAGAGCGCCATCATCATTGGGCAATCCCGGTCGCATGACCGAGTTCAGGGGCTATTTTAAGGTCCTGTTTGGACCTCTTTACTAGATTCCTCTTGATAAAGCGGCCTGAGGTGCCGCGAAACGCATGTCGGGGGTGGCATAGCCTGGTTCTCCCTCTCCTTGTCCCGGTAAGCTCCTCTGTGGTCTCTTTTTTATGTTACTTTGCTGCAACTTGTGGCAGGGCCATTATGGCATGCTGGCGCCCTCGCTTACTGTATTTTCATGATGTCTAATTTAGGACCTCTTGTTTGGGCGCTTCCTTCACCTTGTTATTTACAGCACATGGGCTTTTATGGGGATCTTTTCTGGGGCATTTTTTCCATCTATATGGAGGAGTAGGGTATTTGGGTTGATACCGTCTATTTTTGTCTGAGGAGCACATTGTTGCATATATATTAATTGTAGTACTTTATTCTAATAAAATATGACCTTTTTATATGCTGTTATTGCATGCTCGAGTTTTTTTCTCCTGGTTCTCATGTAAAAATCTGGCGGCATGTAAAAGAGCCTGAATTGTGGACTGACCGTGTGGTTGTCAGCTCATTGGTACTGGAAACGTGAGCTCATGCATGCCAGGAAAGGTGGAAAGATCTATATTTTTGGAAAGGTTGTGCAATATTAAAAGCACATGCGCTTCCCTATTGCATTGGATGATTGTAAATAAAGTTGAACTGTTCTTATTTTGCTATTTGTCACGGAGCCATTGTTTCCTCAGTACACACTACAAAAATCACCTGTAAATTACTTACTACACCCATTCTTCATTTCACAAAAGCTGAAAACTGACGAATCCATTCATCTGCTGTTAGGGTGTGTTGGCTTGAAATTTGTTAATAACAAAATTAATAGAAATGGTTAGCGGACCTCCTGTGAAGAAAGCCAGAACTATCCTCTGCTAGTGAACAGTAGAGGGCAGTCTATACAAATCAATGGAATGTGAGACGAAGCGCAAAACTGCAAACCAAACAGAACAGCTAGTAACTCCACTTAGACCAAAAAAGTGGTTAGGGTGAAGTACTAGAAAATATCTCACTTCAATAGTGGTTATAACACTAAAAATGCATGTGACATTCAACAATATCTGTATCAAAATGGTTGACCACATTTGTTTAACCTTTTCCGCAGTATCTCCTGAAGGCTGCATCAAACAATGGTTAAAATAGAAATCGATTATTACTCATCCCACCATGAAATCTTTAATGTAAACTTCAGAGATTGTGTGGTAACCTGTCAATTGGAGATTAACTGACCTTTTGGAATGTGAATTTTCCAGTTTCACCAAATTTTCCACCCAAAATTCATTTGTGGCAAATAAATTCGCTACAAATCACAATAGTACAAAGCCTCTAATTGCCTTAAAAATATGTGGTCTGCTAGGACTGTATTGAACCCCTTTTGAGCTTAGCCTTAGAAATATTCAAGTGACCCCAACCTATCTGACGTGGTGAAAACGAATAGTAACCAATGGTAAATGACAGGCTATTTAATAACCCTGCATTGTCAGACTTGTTAGGTTACTTTAATTTTAGAAATGGTCCAAAAATTATCCTTCAGTGGAGGGGATACCTGCCTCGCTAGTGTTTATTCACAGGAGGCGCAAACGTAAGAAGTAATTTGTGCACCACTTTGTGTGAAAAAGCAATTGTTTTTTTTTTCTTTCTTAAATGAAGAAGCGAAAGCGGTTTCACAATGGGTCCAGAATGCATCTCTTAATATTGCTGTGTAAATCTGTTTTGATAAATTTAAAAGTGAAGATGTAATAGCTTCTCCACAAGTAGTTAAAAACAATTATCCATCTTTTTGGGATCCTCAACGTGTTTGCTAGTCTTAAAAAATAGTAAAAAATTACAAAGGCTTTTTACCAAGTCTTCCAAGAGTAATCCTTTTTTTTTTTTTTTTTTTTTTTTTTTTTATTTAGGAAGCATTAAAGGGCTAGATGTTTCAAGGTATAGAAGCAATGCTTTGTTGTCAACAAGCCATTACAAAGATACGCCCTATTTCATGAGCATATTTTTTGTATGTATGTGTATATATTTTGGACCATATTGACATGATGGCATCACACAGTTGGCGCAGATTTGTCGGCTGCACATCCCTGATGCGAATCTCCCGTTCCACCACATCCCAAAGATGCTCTATTGGATTGAGATCTGGTGACTGAGGAGGCCATTTGAGTACAGTAAACTCATTGTCATGTTCAAGAAACCAATCTGAGATGATTCGAGCTTTATGACATGGCGCATTATCCTGCTGAAAGTAGCCATCAGATGTTGGGTACATTGTGGTCATAAAGGGATGGACATGGTCAGCAACAATACTCAGGTAGGCTGTGGCGTTGCAACGATGCTCAATTGGTACCAAGGGGTCCAAAGAGTGCCCAGAAAAAATTCCCCACACCATGACACCACCACCACCAGCCTGAACCGTTGATACAAGGCAGGATGGATCCATGCTTTCATGTTGTTTACGCCAAATTCTGACCCTACCATCCGAATGTCGCAGCAGAAATCGAGACTCATCAGACCAGGCAACGTTTTTCCAATCTTCTACTGTCCAATTTCGATGAGCTTGTGCAAATTGTAGCCTCAGTTTCCTGTTCTTAGCTGAGAGGAGTGGTACCCAGTGTGGTCTTCTGCTGCTGTAGCCCATCTGCCTCAAAGTTCGACGCACTGTGCGTTCAGAGATGCTCTTCTGCCTACCTTGGTTGTAACGGGTGGCAATTTGAGTCACTGTTGCCTTTCTATCAGCTTGAACCAGTCTGCCCATTCTCCTCTGACCTCTGGCATCAACATGGCATTTCCGGCCACAGAACTGCCGCTCACTGGATTTTTTTTCTTTTTCGGACCATTCTCTGTAAACCCTAGAGATGGTTGTGCGTGAAAATCCCAGTAGATCAGCAGTTTCTGAAATTCTCAGACCAGCCCTTCTGGCACCAACAATCATGCCACGTTCAAAGGCACTCAAATCACCTTTCTTCCCCATACTGATGCTCGGTTTGAACTGCAGGAGATTGTCTTGACCATGTCTACATGCCTAAATGCACTGAGTTGCCGCCATGTGATTGGCTGATTAGAAATTAAGTCTTAACACACAGTTGGACAGGTGTACCTAATAAAGTGGCCAGTGAGTGTGTATATATATATATATATATATATATATACACACACATATAGTTCTGCAGGTGGGGACCACAGACCACATCTCCGTACCAATGCTTTCTGACTGATGTTTTGATCACTTTTGAATGTTGGTTGTGCTTTCACACTCGTGGTAGCATAAGACGGACTATACAACCCACACAAGTGGCTCAGGTAGTGCAGCTCATCAAGGATGGCACATCAATGCGAGCTGCTGCAAGAAAGTTTTCTGTGTCTGTCAGCGTAGTGTCCAGAGGCTGGAGGCGCTACCAGGAGACAGTCCAGTACACCAGGAGATGTGGAGAAGGCCATAGGAGGGCAACAACCCAGCAGCAGGACTGCTATCTAAGCCTTTATGCAAGAAGGAAAAGGAGGAGCACTGCCAGAGCCCTGCAAAATGACCTCCAGCAGGCCACAAATGAATGTGAAAGTGTCTACACAAACGGTTAGAAACCGACTTCATGAGGATGGTCTGAGTGCCCGACTTCCACAGATGGGGGTTGCGCTCACAGCCCAACACCAGGTGGCCCTCCAAAGAAATGCCACCCGACACCGTTACTGACCCACTGCCAAACCAGTCATGCTGAAGGATGTTGCAGGCAGAAGATCACTCTCCACGGCATCTCCAGACTCTGTCAAATGTGCTCAGTGTGAACCTGCTTTCATCTGTGAAGAGCACAGGGCGCCAGTGGCAAATTTGCCAATCCTGGTGTTCTGTGGCAAATGCCAAGCGTCCTGCACGGTGTTGGGCTGTGAGCACAACCCCCATCTGTTGACGTCATGCACTCAGACCATCCTCATGGAGTGGAGTCCATTTCTGTTTGTGCAGACACATGCTGAAGATCATTTTGCAGGGCTCTGGCAGTGCTCCTCCTGTTCCTCCTTGTACAAAGGCTGAGGTAGCGGTCCTGCTGCTGGGTTGTTGCCCTCCTACAGCCCCCTCCACGTCTCCTGGTGCACTGGCTTGTCTCCTGGTAGCGCGTCCAGCCTCTGGACACTACGCTGACAGACACAGCAAACCTTGCCACAGCTCGCGTTGTTGTGCCATCCTGGAGGAGCTGCACTACCTGAGCCACTTGTGTGGGTTGTAGAGTCCGTCTCATGCTACCACGAGTGTGAAAGCACAACCAACATTTAAAAGTGACCAAAACATCAGCCAGAAAGCATTGGTACTGAAATGTGGTCTGTGGTCCCCACCTGCAGAACCACTCCTTTATTGAGGGTGTCTTGATAATTGCCAATCATTTCCATCTGTTGTCAATTCCATTTGCACAACAGCATGTGAAATTGATTGTCAATCAGTGTTGACAGTTTGATTTACTTGGAGTAATATTCTGTTGTTTAAGTGTTCCCTTTATTTTTTTGAGCAGTGTAAAAAATATATTATACATACACAGTGTGTAGTGAGGAGCTGAGTGACTAGCTTGGCAATGGCTGAAGCCCCATGGTAAAGAATTACAGTGGGTCAGGCAAAGAGTGCAGGGTCAGCAACTAAATCTCTGGTGGCATCAGTAATGTATAGCACTAAAAAACAAAGGGCAAGCAATCAGGAGGTTGGTAGCTGGCATGGTTTTACAATGGCAGGCTTAGAAGCTGCATAGAGCATTAGGAAGGAGTAGTCAAAGATATGTCTGGAAAATTAAATATGCCAATTGCCTCTGGTAACACAATGAAACACTGTGTCTTCATATTCATATGGTAAGGCTCGTTAAAGGGTCAATATTTACTTTTTGGCCCTAGAGTTCAAGTCCTCTTCCTCTCTAAAGAGTCAATTTGCATACCCAAAAATAATTCATGATTTTGCTAAAAATGTAATATTTTGTTAAAGGAAATTATATTACAATATTGCAAGAATTTTGATTTGATAATTTACAATATGGCAGCATTATTGGAGACACCCCATTATTGAAATCTGGGAGAGCCGTGGAGCCTACCACAGCCTATATAGCGAGCTCAATGCCAACCCGGAGAAATTTCCGAAATATACCAGGATATCTCAAGAGACCTTCCGGGATTTGCTTGGTCGTGTCCAAGGAGCCATCCGGAGACAGGACACCCAGCTCCGTAGAGCGATTCCTGCTGAGGAACGTCTCCTGGTCACATTAAGGTACATAATAATTCTAAATTAAATGCCTGCCATAATTATTATTGTTCTGCCTTGTATTAATTTTTTTCTACTTTCTGTTTAGCTACTTAATTTTTTTCTCTCTTTGGCAGATTCCTAGCTACCGGAGAGACGCTAACATCTCTCCATTTTCAGTACCAGCTAGGATTTTCCACCCTCTCTAGAATTGTTGCGGACACCTGCCGGGCTTTGTGGAACGTTCTCTGGGATGAATTTATCCCCCTACCCATCACGGAATGTGGCTTGAAACTGCTGAAAATTTCTGGCGAGTGTGTAATTTTCCCAAATGTGTGGGAGCAGTGGAAGGAAAGCACATTCGGATTACCAAACCCGCCAGAACCAGATCAGAGTACTTCAACTACAAGAAATATTTTTCTGAAGTGCTCATGGCAATAGCAGATGCGGACTGTCGCTTTATCGCCGTGGACATTGGAGCTTTTGGCCGTGGCAATGACTCTCAGACTTTTAAAAACTCTGATATGGGCAGACGCTTGTATGGGAAAAAATTTAGTTTACCTCTGCCACGACCTCTCCCCAACACTGAAGGCCCTTCCATGCCCTTTGTTATGGTTGGGGATGAGGCCTTTCAGATGTCTGAAGACCTACTGAAGCCATATTCCAGTCATGACTTGACCAACACCAAAAGGATTTTTAACTACAGACTGACCAGGGCCCGATGAACTGTTGAGTGTACCTTTGGGATTCTTGTCTCCAAATGGCGCATTCTTGGTACAGCCATTAATCTAAAAATGGAGACAGTCCATGAGGTTGTCAAAGCCTGTGTGGTTCGCCACAATTACATAATGGCTAAGGAGCGACCCAACTTTGAACTGGATAAACCAGTTGCAAACCCATTGCCAAATTACCAGCATCACCCTCTGTGGTCAACAGTTGTAGTTGGCCACATGAGGGACCAATTTGCTGCCTACCTTGTGGCCGACATCGGATGTGTGGCATGGTAAGATGAAATGGTGTAAAATGTTCTGTTGGGTTTGGGTCTGTATCAGTCATGTTTAAAATGTTCCTAATGTTTGTTGCTAATAAACAGTGTTTTTATACCTGTCCTGAGTCTCCTATGTCTTTCCTGTCAAAACCACTTATGATGTCAGTGCTATGGTAGTTGACGTCATTACATCCTGCGTCTCTTCTGCAGTATCGATTGAATGCAGACTGAAGAGACGATGGAGGTATAATACAAAGCATATCTATACTCACCAGGCCATGTGTCAGAAATAATGAGTTCAGGATGCTGGGTTTTGTGCATCCTGAATTCACTATTTCTGACAGCTGGCCTGGTGAGTATAGATATGTCTTGTATTACCTCCATTGTCTCTTCAGTCTGCGTCCAATAGATACTGCAGAAGAGACAATGGAGGTAATACAAGGCATATCTATACTCACCAGGCCAGCTGTCAGAAATAGTGAGTTCAGGAATGCTGGGTTTTGTGCATCCTGAATTCTCTATTTCTGACACCTGTCCAGGTGAGTATAGATATATGCCTTGTATTACCTCCATTGTCTCTTCTGTCTGCGTCACATACATTAAGCAGACTGAAGAGATGCTCGAGAAAATACAAGTAATATTAGTTTTTAACAACTCATAGCTCCAATACAGAAACAAGAAGCAAAGCTGCAGTGTTAAAGCTGTGTCACTCCTGGAACTATGTGGTGTCAAATACTTAAAGTGTATGGCGCAGTGTTTTTACGGCGCACGGTGTGTGTTGCCGGCAGTGAAATACACAAAGAACCAAACAGTATTGGGGGCAAAAAAAATTCAATTTATTTACAAAAATAAAAAACTAACTGCGGCGGCTGGGGGAAGAGTGACGTAACTGGGAGGGTGTTGAGCTGTGACGCCTGGCTGGGTAAAGACTACGCAGGGGTTGCAGGAGAAGGGGCGATCAAACTAGTGGGGTCAGGGAGGTCATGGATGGTGCTGGAGGCATGGGAGAGGAGAGACACACTAGAAAGGAGAGACAAACCTGACATCACAGACACATTGGGAGATGAGGGGGGAGGGAGTGTGAGTGTCCGGGTTTTTTTTTTTCTTCCGTTGTTGGGATCTGCGCAGGTTTCTAGGGAGCCTTGGTGTGGCTTTTTCCTGCAGCTTGGTTATGGTGGATGGCCTTGCAGGATCCGGGTGCTGCTGGGACCTGGTGCTAATGGCCGGCCTGCTAAGGTCCGGTTGCTGCTGATGCATGCTAGTGGTGGTGGGGAAGGTGCTGGCATTGTACGGGTGCTGCTGCATGCTGGTGGGGGAGGATGTCCTGTCAGGGTCTGGGTAGTGATACTGCATGCTGGTGGCAGTGGAGGATGTCCTGCCAGGCTCCGGGTAGTGATGCTGGTGACGGTGGAGGATGTCCAAGCAGGAGCAGCACTAGGCATGGTGGTGGTGCTGTAGTGGTATCTGACAGGGCTTGGAATGGGGGTGGCCGTGCAGTGGTATGCAGCAGAGCTCGGCATTGAGGTCAAGCGTGTCAGTGTTGACACAGGTGGAAATGCCACCACTGACTGCTGCAAGTACCGAGTCTGCTGCATAGCCTGCACGTAAGCAGCATTGCAGGCCTGCATGACATTCAGCTGGAGATCAGGAGTAAGGTGTTCCAACATGCCCTGTGCAATTTGAAAAAATTATGTGCTGGCCTCTGGGGGACTGCTTTCACTTGGTCAAGGCTTCTGTTGACATCCTGGATAAGTGTCTTCATAAGGTTGAAGCTATTATCCAGTCTGTCTCCCATTGACTTGAGTCCATCTTGAAAGATCGAGCTCAAGTGCAAAAACTCGGGCATGAGCGTCCTGTCAGAGGCCTTCTGCCGCTGGCGGGGATACGCCAAAAAAGAAATGGCAGAGGCCTGGGACAGGGGGACACCTGATGGACCAGCTTCCTGGTCTCCAGTCTGTGTTGACGGCCCACTTGCTGCTTCGCTGGTGGATGGCTGGGACGGCTCCGTGGCTATTCTATGAAGGACTGCTCCGGAACCAGGCTCAAGGGTGCTGCTCCAGGTGCTGTGAAAAGAAAAAAAACAGTACCAAACACAATAGTAAAAGCGCCAACTCCTGTGGAATAGAAAAATACAGATTATGCAATACAACACAATCCAATAGACCACAAAAATACTTACGCTCTCTGGGCAAGGACCGGTCTAAAAAATGCCAGCATGCAGTGGTATTTATATTTTCTTATCCTTGCTCCAGAACCACTGGGAACCAGGTTCTCCTGACAAAGGTCCTTGTTGAAGCGATCCTTCATCGAACACCAATGTGTTTTGACTTTGAGCCCTTAAAAAAAAAAAAAAAAATTGTTAGACAATGCACTTTTGGCTGGGATCACACAACTGTGTGTGATGAGAGAAACTCTCAGGAGTTTCTCACATCACGCACAGTTGTGTGATCCCGGCCAAGGTCACTGCTGCATCACACAGCATTGCAATACTTATGAAATGCCTTGCGGACCCGATCCGGGGCGTCATCCCATCCATCATTGCTCTGGCCACCTAATTTCATAGTCGCCAGATCGACACGTTGTCGGAACCCGGGTGTCCCACAATGGGACTCGCTGAGGTCTTCATCCCATTCTGGAACCTAGAAAAGAAAGAAAGACATTAATGTTGGAGAGATTAAAAAAAGGAAAAGAAAGAAAACAACAGAGACAGAATAAGGCAAGAAAAAGTAAAGTCAAGAAAAAAAGAACAAAAGTAGTCAAGACCAAAAAGGTAAAGAAATAAGCAAAGTGAAGAAATGAACAGGCAAAACTAGTACAGTCAGGATACAATAAAGAGTACAATCAGTCAGGTATAATTACATGCTGCCTTGCCACCTGAACTTGTACTTGCTGCTCCTGCTCGCCCTCTGCTGCAGTTGAAAAACTGTTCTGAAAAAGAAAAAAAAAATTGCAACATGTGTAGATGTGACAGAGAATACTTACCAATCTGTAGAGGTGAGTACTCACTTCACTTTCCTATCCACCATGTTCAGGGTCAGGGCGCTCCTCCTCTGAAGAAGATTAAGACATTCTGAATGCTGCAAGAAAAAAGAGACAGAAATTATTAGTACATATAAAAAGAGAAAAAAATAAAAGACAGACAATTGGCTTTAATACTCACATTGTCCAAAGTGGAGATTCTTCACAGCTTCAGAGCTTCTTATTTTCTTGTTCCCAGTCTGCAGAGTTGTGGACTGCCAATGCACACTCCCTCTTTTTATCTAGGTTTGTGTGGGGAGTGGCTAATTAGTGTCTAGACAGGTTTATTCAGGAAAAACACATGCGTTCACAAACGCAAACAAACGCGTGTGCTTGGAAACGCATGCGTTCGCATACACTGCAATGCATTGCTTCAACGCATTTCTTCTGCAAACAACCGCATACGTTTCTAGGTGGCAAATTGACGTCTCCAAAATTGCAACATGTTGCGTTTATCGCGCCCAGCCACAGACGAAATGACGCATGCGTCGTCAAATGCGGCAAAAAGCATCCAATCGCATGTACCGTCGTCCCCAATGTTAAAGATAGGAAAACACGACGCATGCAGATGTATGCGGTAGAAACGCTGTGGACACAACCGCAAATTTGAAACCAGCTTGTCAGTCATGCGGTCAACAGCCATTTGTTCTGTGAAAGGTTTTCCAAGTAGCAAACACAGCTTATCATTATAATACGCCAATTCATCCACCCCCAAAAAATTATTTCAATAAAAATTGAAGGATTTTTGTTACAGAAGTTACAACAATGTTGTCCTTTGCGCCCTGGCCATTGCTAGGATATAATCCTGTTCAGGTTGCTACTGGGGGAAAGTACCCCAGATTCAGTTTCAATAAAATTTATAAAGGTGTCACGCTGTGACAGTCATAGGTAGGGGAGGTGGCGCCTCAAACTGTCCCTTGAACTGGGACCCTAACTACCCCTGTCTCGGGGGTACTCTTGATAGTAGAGAGGCCCGAGTCTCCGACCTTACTATGCTCCTGTTAATCCCTGGTCTGTCCCCTCCCCCACCCAGTGAGGCATGGGCCTGAAATGTAATGTGAATAAAGGGGGTTTTACACTAAGCGATATCGCTAGCAATATCGCTAAAACGTCACCGGTTTTGTGACGTTATAGCGATATTGCTAGCGATATCGCTATGTGTGATACTTACCTCCGACCGGCTCCCCCGCTGTCCATCGCTGATCGCGCGAGAATGTCCGGCTCCGTTTCTCGTCGGGCGCTTCCTGCTGAGACTTCCTGCTGTGATGTCCAGCGACGCGTGGAGGCGGGCGGGAGGACGCAGGATCGCTGTGTGTGAATGGTAAGTATCGTGCGCTGCGTCGCTGCTGCATCGCTGTGAGATCTTTCTGTATGAAAGCTCACTAGCGATCATTTAGCGATGCACCAGCGATCCTGACCGGGTCGTATCGCTGGTTGGATCGCTGGTGCATCGCTAAATGTAAAAGGGCCTTAACAATAGGGAGGAGGATAGGGACAGGGAGGAATAAACTAAATGGGAAAAAGGACCAGGAGATACACATGTACTACAGAACACCACCACAGCAACTTGTCTCCAAACACTTAGCTTTAGCACACAGCACAGGAAGAAAAATCTCCAATAGCAACAGTGAACTTCTATTCAGCACAGCGTCTCCAAGGAGCAAGGAAGCCAAGCTTTCATTGCTAAGACAGGGTTTTACCAAGTTTTATAGGAAGAGTTAATGACCTGATCAGAAGCAGCTGAAAATGGAGCTGCAAGTTTCTCACCAGCATTGAAAGGGTTGTTAACCTCTTTGGCAACAAAGGAAACCAAATTCATTTAATCTGAGATTCACAAGAATCTACTCCCAGGTAGACGTGACAGATAGTGAGAGTTGTGAGACGTGTTGAAAATTTTATCCCTGGACAATGATACGTTTTGAGGTGGGGGGATATTGCATTTTGAGCCAAACCCTGTCAGGAATGGTGGGGGTTTTTTTGTTTGTTTTTAATAAAATAATGGCAGCGAAGTAGCTTGCATTGAGGCGGAGTACACACAATCATTTTGCAAAAGTCAACAAAATAAAGTCAAAATTCAAGTGGTTTGTGTGTGTTGTGGACTGATTGGGATGAACTTGAACATGTGGAAATTCAGTCTCCGTACATACACATGACAACGCATGTTTCTTGGGCAAATAAAAGGCTGATGATGCATCGCAGGAAGATGAGGAATTGTATAGAAAGCAGTAAAAGAGGATAATGATGGGGCTGATGTCTATGTCAAGGCACTACTTGTGGGTGCAGATTGGTTACCAGAAAGATAATCACATATAGAAAAGGTAGCTTGAGCCCTCCTCTTCTTGCTGGTGATTTTGCTTCCCCACATGAGCAGGTGATGCCGTTTTATGTGCTGATCGAGTGACGTCGTTCCTCATCAATGTGTGACAGAATGTACATGGCTTATTTTCCAAAAGTAAATCCTGCACACTACAATAGGTTGGCCTTCTGACAACATGGAAAAGAAATCCCGTACCTGAGATGCCCACAAACAGGCAGCACCACCACCACAGCTTTCAGGCACTGCTGAGACACCCCTGTTGTGAGTTCATTTTCCCCTTCACCATTGAGGTCTGATGAACTCCCTCTTCTGGTGAAGGAAGGTAGTGAGGCTGATTACAAAGCACCTGAGCAGAATGATGATGACTGGGTGACTGGAATTGCTGACTGGATATAAGGCAGCCGACGCCCTTCTGCCTTGCGGGTGATTTCTCTGAGGGATTCTTGGAGACCAGTCTGATTCCTGCTCCTCAAAAGCTAAGTTTTTCTGCTCTGCTTTTTGCATTTGTGTTTTGGTTTTGTTTTGCCTTGTTTTTCTGATTTCTGCCTTTCCCTGCTGGGTGAGCTGAATTCCTTTTTGCTCTGTCTTCAGATAATACCTGAGTACTGATATAGTCTTTTTGAAGCCTAGCATCTTCAGGGCTTTTTTCCCTATCAGTCTGTTGGCTCTTGTTTTTGAGAGGGTTTTGGCGGATTGCAGACAGCAGCTTTTCTATCCTGTCCTATATAGTTAGCTTGGGCCCCATCATTTGCTCAGCCTATCTTTCTATCTGTGTGAGTGTTTTTTCATCTTGCTTCACCGTCATTATATGTTGGGGGCTGCCTATTGCTTTGGGGTCTGCTCTGGGGCAGTTTAGATTTCCCTTTCTGTCTTTAGGCTATGTAGTTCTCCGGCTGTGATCGAGGGGTCTAGGGCACCGTAGGAACCCCCCACGGCTACTGCTAGTTGTTGTTGTTAGGTTCAGGGGTCTGCAATCCGATAGCTGCCAACTTCTCTGGTTTTCTGGACTTAGCTAGTATTTCTGTTTTTGCCTCCTACGGTGACTCATTCATAACACCCCCCCCCCACACCAACAGTATCATCTGCTTCAGATTTTGCCCAGAGGATCTTTTGACTGCATGTCACCTGCGCGGTGTATAACCAGGGCCAGCACCTTTCTCCCCTGATTACACCACCTCCTCAGCAACCTTGAATAGTTATTATTCTTATTTATTTATAAAGCACCATTGGTTCCATGGTGCTGTACATGAGAAGGGGTTACATACAAATTACAGATATCACTTACAGTAAACAAACTAACAATCGCAGACTGATACAGAGGGGAGAGAGGACCCTGCCCTAGAGGGCTTACATTCTACAGGATGGTGGGGAAGGAGACAGTAGGTTGGGGCGTTGCAGCAGCTCTGGTGTTGGTGAGGCGGTAGCTCTAGTTGTGTGAGGAGGCAGCGGGGATCATTGCAGGCTGTAAGATTTCCTGAAGAGATGGATTTTCAGGTTCCGTTTGAAGGATCCGAGTGTGGTTGATAGTCGGACGTGTTGGTGCAAAGAATTCCAGAGGATGGGGGATATTCGGGAGAAGTCTTGGAGGCGGTTGGATGAGGAGCGAATAAGGGTGGAGGAGAGAGGGAAGTCTTGGGAGGACCGGAGATTACGTGAGGGAAGATATCGGGAGATTAGTTCAGAGATATATAGAGGAGACAGGTTATAGATGGCCTTGTAGGTCAGTATTAGTAATTTGAATTGAATACACTGAAGGAATGGGAGCCAGTGAAGAGATTTGCAGAGGGGAGAAGCGGAGGAGTAGCAAGGAGAGAGATGAATTAGGCGGGTGGCAGTGTTAAGGATGGACTGGAGAGATGCGAGGGTGTTAGCAGGGAGGCCACAAAAAAGGATGTTGCAGTAGTCGAGGCGGGAGATGATAAAGGCATGCGCAAGCATTTTAGTAGATTGAGGGTTGAGGAAGGGACAGATTCTGGAAATTTTTGAGCTGGAGGCGACAGGAGGTGGAGAAAGCTTGGATGTGTGGTTTGAAGGAAACAGCAGAGTCAAGGGTTACTCCGAGGCAGCGGACCTCTGGTGCGGGGGAAAGCGTGATGTCGTTTTTTGTTATAGATAGGTCGGGTAAGGAAGATCTGTGAGATGGGGGAAAGTTGATGAGTTCAGATTTGTCCACATTGAGTTTGAGGAAGCGAGAGAAGAAGAAGGAGGGTAGACACTCCGGGATTCTGGAAAGCAAAGAGGTGACGTCTGGGCCAGAGAGGTAGATCTGAGTATCAGCAGCATAAAGGTGGTACTGGAATCCATGCTACTTTATGAGTTGCCCCAGGCCAAGTTTATAGGTTGAGAAGAGTAGGGGTCCTAGAACAGAGCCTTGGGGAACTTCAACAGAGAGAGGGTGGGATGAAGAAGTAGTGTGGGAGTGGGAGACGCTGAATGTGCGGCTGGAAAGGTATGAGGAGATCCAGGATAGGGCGAGGTCTTTGATGCTAAAGGAGGAGAGGATCTGTAGTAGGAGGCAGTGGTCAACTGTGTCGAAAGCAGAGGACAGGTCTAGAAGGAGGAGTATAAAGTATTGTCCGTTAGCTTTGACTGTAAGTAGGTTGTTGGTAATTTTGGTCAGGGCTGTCTCAGTGGAATGATGGGGACGGAAACCATATTGTAGATTGTCAAAGAGCAAGTTAGATGAGAGGTGGAAGGAAAGTTCAGCGTGGACATGCTGTTCCAGGAGTTTGGAAGCGAATGGGAGCAGCGATATTGGGCGATAGCTGGACATGGCTGTTGGGTTGAGGGTTGGCTTTTTAAGGATAGGCGTGATTGTGGCATGTTTGAAAGCAGAAGGGAAGGTACCAGAAGTTAGTGATAGGTTGAAGAGGTGGGTTAGGGATGGTATAAGAGTGGTGGTGATGTTGGGGAGGAAGTCGGATGAGATACGGTCGAGTGCACAAGTGGTAATGTGTGATTTGGAGAGAAGATGAGCAAGCTCCCCTTCAGTGATATTCCCAGGTCTTATCCATCACATAATCATCATCATTTTTGATCGCTAATTCAGCTGACAGTTGTTTTTGTGTGGGAAATGACCATAGGTCCTTTCCCACCCACCTGATTACCACCTTAAATTTTTCTTGGCTCACAGTTCTACTGTCAGTCCAGTGTCATCCCCTATCTCCACTGCTTGCAAAGCCAGCAACACAGGGCGTTCCATCTCCTCTGAGCCACACGTCTTCCGAAGACAAAGGTTTGTTCATCTTGTCCAAAAAATCAACTAGAAAATGTTGTTATGGTGTATTATCTTTTTCAGCCTTTGGGCTGCTGTGGTTAGGGGACTAACGGTCTAAACAGAAACAGGTGTTCTTTATGGAATAGAAATTCAGTTCTGTGCAACATTAAGTATTATGGCAGCAGAGGAGGTGGACTGTGCAGAACACTGACTCAAGCTGATGGTGTCGCTGTCAGAGGCTATTTCATCCTGCTGTGACTGAGAAGAGCAATGTCACATGTATTCCA
The DNA here is from genome assembly GCF_039654945.1 of Dendrobates tinctorius. Lineage (NCBI taxonomy): Eukaryota > Metazoa > Chordata > Amphibia > Anura > Dendrobatidae > Dendrobates > Dendrobates tinctorius. The sequence continues at coordinate 26,088,709 of NW_027361717.1, forward strand.
TTATGCCCTCTGCTTCCTCTAGTCTCCACTGATGCGCTTGCCAGAGGCAAAGTAAGCCAATTGCGACCATCATTTCATAATACTAATGACAGGATGGTTGCTGCTAGAAGTGCTAGTGGTGCTGCTGCTAGTACCTCTCACATTTTTTACCATGGTGAGTGTAATATTTTTTCTCACTGTACCACCTCTGTTGTCAGTGCCACATTTGGGTTAGCATACATTTTGGGCACAAATCTAATGTTTAAGTCTTTTACCAAAATGTGGTACCATTACACAACTAACCAACACTGAAAAACAATGAAACCACAAATACAGGGCAGGGGCTCATGTGATGGATAAAAAGGATAATGAAGTACTGTAACAATGGGGTGACATGTGTCTCCAGTTCACAATTTAAACAAGTGTATCAAAACAGGCCTGCACTGCTAAATGAGTCAATTTACTCTAATAATGTCTATTCATATTTTTGGTTAAAGCAAATTAATTGTCCTTGCCCTAAATCAAACACATAACAAATCAATGGCAGGAGGTATGAAGACAGTGTCAAAATGTAGCAACGACCCACAGTATAGTTCTGGGGTGTATGGTTGACAAATTGAAATAATCAAACAGGGATGCAGAAAGTAAATTGTGTGTAAAATGTATTCACATTTCTATTTATATATTTTTCAAACCACGATTATCCCCTCTGATCAAAAAGCCTGAGATTGCTATGTTGTTTTAGGTCCGCGCACAGTAATTTACAGCAAGAGCCTGCAGTGTTCTTGTGTCTCGTATGTATTGTTAAATTTGACTACTAAAACATTTGATTGTAAAGTCTTAAAAAAAAGTAAAAAAATGCGACGACGTACGTAACCCTAATAATAACTATTGCAGTGCAGCACTCACTGCGTGTGTTGGGGGACACTCACTTGGCTGTGAGATTTAAGGCACACAGGAACACTTTCCACTTATGCGGTTTATTTTCTCCATAAACCATGGAAGCATGAACAAAAGGCAAACAGTCTTACATCAGACATACAAATCCTCAGTGTCCATAGTAGAGCTTCGCTCTCTCAGGCCTGTGGGCACACAGGCTCTATAGCCTGAACACAGTCTCTTTCTAACCCCGTCCCGGACAACACCCTGTTCACCAGGCCGCCTAACAGTTCCAGATCCTCAGCCGGGTGGTAGCTTTGTGGGAGAGAGAGCACCCGCCAAGTGTCCAGGTCAGAACCAAGGGGACCGTCACCTAGGTTCCGGGGGAAACTGTTTCCGGGGGACAGAGTTCAGGGACGGACTGGTAAGACTGACAGATGGGCTGGGGGAGGAGCCGGTATAAAAGGAGCCAGAGCGACTCACCGGAGCCAGGAAGGAGGCCAGAGACAGGAGAGACAATTCCCCTGGACATCAGTGGGACGGCGCCGAGACGACCGCTGCCGCCTTACTCCAGCCCGCAGCTGCGGCCTGCCCGCGGTCACCAGCGGCCGCTGCCGCCTTACTCCAGCCCACGGCTGCCGCCTGCCCGCGGTCACTCGTGGCCGTTGCCGCCTTGCTCCTGCTCGTGGCTGCGGCCTGCCCGCGGTCACTCGTGGCCGTTGCCGCCTCACGTCAGCCCGTGGCTGGGGCTTGTCCCCCGCCACCTGCAGCTGCCCTGCTTCTACCCGTGGCCACGGCTAGTTCAGTGCCGTCGGCGGCTACCACTGTCCCGCTCCAGTCCGCGGCAAGGGCCAGGCAGGTGCTCGCTGTGGGTCGTCCGTTGCAGTCGCTGGCTGCGCAGGTGGCCTGCCAGCCGCCACCCCTCATCGCCGCTGTTTGCCCCAATCCGGGGGCTGTGGCCCATCTGTCCAATGACTCTTCCGGGGCCTGTCGTGCCCCTGCCTCACCGGAGCGTCTGAACGCTCGAAGTTTGCGACATCTTCAGCAGCTGGGCCCAATGGCTGCTACGCCGAAGAACCAACGTCCGGGATGCCGAGGGACGTCGAGCCGGTTAAGTGACACTATAAGGGTCATTGTAGTCATACGTATATTGTATTGTTTTTCTTTTGTCAGTATACTGATGAAGGTCGAGTTAGACCGAAACGTCTATTTATTTGTACCACTGACTATTCAATAAAATTTCTACTAAATCAGCTAAACAAGTTGAGTGCCAGGTTTTACTTATTTGCACTATTGGTTTGGGATCCTACCTGAGCACCGCACCAGTTGTGCCACGTTTCTTTTTCTATAGCACTATATAGTTAAGGACCCGTAGTCGGCCATACCACGGCCCTATAGTGACCGGCTTTGCCGGACGTAGCCGTGTTCTTATATTTCCGTGTTTGCTTGCATTGAGTCCCTGCGAGGAAAATTCCTGTTATCTTGTTTGGTTGCTTAGACTATCCCTGTGGATAGTTACCTATAAACCTATAAAAGTTCTTACCAAAAGCACCAGACCATCTTGCGTCTCGTCACTGCATCCTGCGTACCTGCTAGTTCCACATTAGCGCAGACAGCGGTACTCCCGACCAAAGTGGGGCCGCAGGCGTCGCCGATAATGGGAGCCACCGGTCCAGTATTTCTTTGGGGGCTATGCTAAGCAAACTGCCACGGTTTTCCGGCTCCAATACCCTGTGGTGGAGCTGGACAGAGCGCATGCGGGGGCTCTTCCGCATACATCCAAAGACCCCGATTTAGAAGCGGAGGTAGCTCTCATGGCATTAGGTGGGGAAGCCCGGAATTCGGTAATGTTGAGACCCCCAGGACTCCGCAACACCTTTGCTAGGGTCTTGTGGATTCTGGAAGAAACTCATGGGGATCCAACAAACGTGGGAGAGTTGAGGACCCGGTTGTTCAGTTGAATGCAGGGAGAGGGGGAGACCATCACCCAGTATATGAATGTCCTCCAGGAGTTATACACAGCCATCGAGCGGAAGGACGGAGTAGGGGTAGGACCTATCGACATTACCCTACGTGACCTGTTAGTGACTGGACTCTGGGACCTGTTAATAAAACAGGCATTGCGGGAGCAGATCCGAGTGAAACCACGTATAGCTTTCTCTGAGGTGGGGAGTCAAGCCCGGGTAAGAGAGCAGGAGCAGGGGATGACGGTCCCCGTGGGGAAGGCCCGGGGCATGGAGGCAGCTGTGAACGCTGCCGGAGAGCCCCAGTGGATTGAGGAAGTGAGACAGGAGCTGAAGAGTGTCCGAGGCGAGCTGGCAGAAGTAAAGAAGAGAACTGAGCCCACGCCTGGGTGGCCTGGCTTCAATGCCCGGCGCGGCTGGGCCTTGCAGTTCCGGTGTTATGAGTGCGGAGAACTGGGCCACATTGCACAAGAGTGTCCGCGGCGTGGGAGATAACCACCCCGACGGACATTAAAGGGGGACGCCGCTCGAAGCCAGAAGCCACAACAAGGGGTGGTGGAAGTCCCGAAGATCTGGTCGCCAAGTGGCCAGTAGTATGGGCAGATGTCGAGGGCCGTGCGGTACGGTGCCTAGTAGACACAGGGTCGCAAGTAACGACCATGCCTGCAACCTACTTTCGGCAGCATTTTCCGGAGGCAGCGAGGCCCCAGTGGGGGCCCATGATAAAGCCGGTAACCGCAAACCAACTGCCGGTTCCTGTCGCCGGAGTGGTATGGCTCCAAATGACGCTGTGTGGTAAACCCCTCAGCCGCCGGGGAGTGGTCCTGACTCAAGGAGAAACTAACGACCACCATCCAGTTATCTTGGGTATGAACATATTACGGGAGTTTGGCAATATACTCCTCAATGACCCCACACAGGAGACCCTGAGCCAGTGGGGTTCCCGCACAGCCCAAGGGCAGGTCTTCCAGCAGTTGGTGCGGGAGGCACGAGTGCTCCAGGATTGCCAGGAGGGCGAGGAACTGGGCAAAGTCATCACGCCAGTGGCTCCCCTGCTCGTGCTTCCCCCAGGGCAGACGGTGGTGGCCCTGCCGATCCGCCCCCAATGCCATTGGAGGGTGTGGAGATGCAGGTGGAGCCATGCTACTCGGACCGCCTGCACCCTGGCATACTGGTAGCTCGCTCCCTGGCCACGGTGCGGGAAGGGACCATCCTGGTGCGTTGCGTCAACCAGGAAGATCAAGATATCGTGTTGAAGCCACGAGCCGAAATGGTCAAACTAGTAAGGCCTTTGGAGGAGGATTCACCAGCTGTGTCCGCAGGCCATCCAAGTAGTGATATCGCAGTGGACTCAGCCACCCCACCAGAATCAACCAACCTACCACCATCCATCACCCCAGAAAACTCCACCACAACCGAACTTAGACGCTCCGAGCGGTCAACAGCTGGCAAACCCCCTGAACGCTACGAACAGGACCAGTTCGTATGGAGACAAGAACTGTTGTCTCAAAAGACTAACTCGAGTTTACTAAAGCCCTCGCCCGAGGACTGGCGAGCATACAGGGTGGGGGAGTGTGGGAGAGAGGGCCCCCGCCAGGTGTCCGGGTCGGAACCAAGGGGACCGTCACCTAGGTTCCGGGGGAAACTGTTTCCGGGGGACAGAGTTCAGGGACGGACAGGTAAGACTGACAGATGGGCTGGGGTAGGAGCCGGTATAAACGGGGCGGGGAATGAGAGTCACAGTGAGTCAGCAGAACGGGACAGAAGGAGCCAGGAGACCGTGGGAGCAACTGAGAGCCAGAGCGACTCACCGGAGCCAGGAAGGAGGCGAGAGACAGGAGAAACACTTCCCCTGGACATCAGTGGGACGGTGCCAAGACGACCATCCGAGAACCGCTGCCTCGCATCGACCAGCGGCCGCTGCCACCTTACTCCAGCCCGTGGTCACCAGCAGCCGCAGCCGCGGGCAGGAGTGAGGCGGCAGCGGCTGCTGGTGACTGCGGGCAGGCCGCAGCCGCGGACTGGAGTAAGGCGGCAGCGGCTGCTGGTGACTGCGGGCAGGCCGCAGCCGCGGGCTGGAGTAAGGTGGCAGCGGCCGCTGGTCGATGCGAGGCAGCGGTTCTCGGACTAGTTTGGCCATTTCGGCTCGTGCCCGCAGTCACTCGTGGCCGTTGCCGCCTCACGTCAGCCTGTTGCTGGAGCCTGTCCCCCGCCTCCTGCAGCCGCCCCGCTTCTACCTGTGGCCGCGGCAAGTTCAGTGCCGTCGGCGGCCACCACTGTCCCGCTCCAGTCCGCGGCAAGGGCTGGGCCGGTGCTCGCCGCGGGTCCTCCGTTGCAGTCACTGGCTGTGCAGGTGGCCTGCCAGCCGCCACCCCTCATCGCCGCTGTTTGCCCCAATCCGGGGGCTGCGGCCCATCTGTCCAAGGACTCATCCAGGGCCTGTCGTGCCCCTGCCTCACTGGAGCGTCGGAACGCTCGAAGTCTGCGACAGATCTTCAGTGGCTGGGTCCAGTGGCTGCTACGCCAAAGAACCAATGTCCGGGTCGCCGAGGGACGTCGAGCCGGTTAAGTGACACTATATAGTTATAGTCGGCCATACCGCGGCCCTATAGTGACCGGCTTTGCTGGACGTAGCCGTGTTCTTATATTTCCGTGTTTGCTTGTATTGAGTCCCTGCGAGGACAATTCCTGTTATCTTGTTCGGTTGCTTAGACTATCCGTGTGGATACCTATAAACCTATAAAAGTTGTTACTGGGCAGTATGGTGGCTCAGTGGTGGAGTCCTGGGTTCGAATCCCACCAAGGACAACATCTGCAAGGAGTTTGTATGTTCTCCCCGTGTTGGTGTGGGTTTCCTCCGGGCACTCCGGTTTCCTCCCACACTCCAAAGACATACTGATAGGGAATTTAGATTGTGAGCCTCATCAGGGACAGTGATGAAAATATGTGTGCAAAACTGTAAAGTGCTGCGGAATATGTTAGCGCTATATAAAATTAAAGATTAATTATTATTATTACCAATATTACCGTCTCGCGTCTCTGCATCCTGCGTACCTGCTAGTACCACAGCTTCCCCATGCAGAGCCGTCACTGACTCTGGAAACATAGCCTCTCTGTGTGCTGTTCAGGACGTATGTCCCCACTTGGAACCACCCAACACCAAGACCATCACAGAATATGTTAGCGCTATATAAAATTAAAGATTAATTATTATTATTACCAATATTACCGTCTCGCGTCTCTGCAACCTGCGTACCTGCTAGTACCACAGCTTCCCCATGCAGAGACGTCACTGACTCTGGAAACACAGCCTCTCTGTGTGCTGTTCAGGACGTATGTCCCCACTTGGAACCACCCAACACCAAGACCACCAAGTCCAAAGCCTTACTATGTGCTCTTCAGGAAGGTAGCAAGCACACCTTCCAACACATAGGCCTTCCCGGACATAACACACAGACCAATCAGGTCCATACACTCTCTCCCAAGTGACCCACCTTGGTCACATTATAGCTCATAAACACACCCGCAGGTGAGGTATGGATCACATGGGCTGGTCATATGGTCATGACCTCACTCCAGGTCCTTAAACACACAGCCACACACAGGCTTCATCTTGGGTGTTCAGACACACAGCCTTGGGTGGGTATGTAGGTGACTGGACCCACTCATCTCTCCAAGTCACCTGGAAGCCTCCCAATGTATAGCAAAAACCCTCAGCAGTAGATCTGCTGAGCAAAACATGTCCATGCAATACATATCAGCCATTTACAACACTGTCGGTCACTGTTTCCCCATCACAATAAAGGAAACACCTGCATACATGTCCTGGAGAGCCCATACAGCGCCCCCTAGCTTGATGTGTATATTGTTAAATTTGACTATTAAAGCAGTTATAAAACTTTAGCTTTTTTTATTCATTTACTTTTTGTTCAGTTATCCCCTTCCTTGTACAAAAACGGAAAGTAATCATTAATGCTATATAGCAAAGTAGGTACATGTCAGTTCATGCCTGGAAATGGAAATACGGCAAGAGCATGCAGCACGGTCGTCGGGTGTACAGTTGATTGGACTATTAAAACAGGTATTCAAAAAATTACTTAACAGTCACATTGCTATGCAGGTCCTGCACCTCCCCATCTCACTTTAATCGTTGGACTATGTTTCACAGACTGACTACCAGCCCCATTTTCATTCTACTTAACTAGTATAGTAGTATAAAGATGGAGGCTGGCCAAACATCATCATTTTAGGAGTTTACAGTGTAGGGATAAGAGGTCAGAGTGCACAGCTCATTCCAAATAGAGACAGAAAAAGGCCAAAATTGGATTGTGTTTGGCCAGACACCATCTTTGTATTAATGTAAACGCTTCTGGACAATTGTTATAATTAGCCTTATCAAGGATTATTACACAAGTGAGCTCCAGAGTCCCCAGATACGACATTTTGCTTTTTTATTGTTGTATTTTTAATAGGCATGTAATAAAATTGTTTTTATTCATTTGGGATCTCTTCTTAGTCCCGTAATTATTTTTATGGGATGTGTTGATTCAGTCTCACATGTATTGTGACTTTTTCTTTTTCTGGTTTGGGATTTTTTAATGTTATTAATAAAGATTTGATTTTAGGTGAGATCATGCAATTTCTGTTAGCTAATTTTGCTCCCTATGTCTAATGTAATCTTATGGTTGTTATTCGAATTAAGCCTACATCCACAGAAGATCTGTGGTTAGTTCTGCAAGATGTTGGGAATAATACCCCAGCGTGTCAGAAGGGTGGCCCTGGGAGGGTGGGCTGAAGAGAAAAAGAAAGGGTGTAAGCTGACACTGAGGAGAGCCTGCAGTGAGGTGAGCCGATAGCTGCAGTTCAAGCACGTGAGAGTGAAATCGACAGTTATCTTGGCTTTCGATGGTTCCGATAAGCGAACGCTGAGCAGAGCTTTGCCGGAGATTAGCGAATGACACAACGGCCGTGCACAGTATACGATATAAAAAACACAAAAATTGAGCTTGGTTTGAGTTGGTACACTTGCAGCATATAAATGCATGTTCACATGGCCAAAAAGCATACAAAACCTACAAAAGACAAAATGAGAAAAACCCTGCTATAATTAAATAAGTAAAAAGTAAAAGTACATCTAAATCATACAGAGTTCTTAGTAATGCTGTATTTGATCAAAAATAGCATAAAAGCCATCCCACTATCGACAAGGTGACTCTGTGGTCGGGGCGGTCCTACACTGACTAGTATTAATAACCTTATCATGTGTCAAAGATGACGTCTGTGTGAATAAGGGCAGACAAGGACTGGGTCCCAACCACTGGACACCAGTCAGGGGAAGCCTTTAAATACAACTTCCAGCTCAGGAGAGGGAGGCCACACCCCAGCTTGCACAGAATGCAAAAATACAAAGAAAAAACACAAAAATTGAGCTTGGTTTGAGTTGGTACACTTGCAGCATATAAATGCATGTTCACATGGCCAAAAAGCATATAAAACCTACAAAAGACAAAATGAAAAAACCCTGCTATAATTAAATAAGTAAAAAGTAAAAGTACATTTAAATCATACAGAGTTCTTAGTAATACTGTATACGATATGGAGAAATCGAGAAAAGGAGAAGACCCGCAAAAGAGACAGGCACCTCTGTCAAATCAACCAATGGGTGGAGGATGAGAGGTGGCAGTGCAGCCCTCTGCTGCAATTTGATGCAAGGAGGCAGTCGGAGACTGTGTCTGCCCAGACCCGATGCCAGTCCGTCGCAGCAACCCAGAACAGGCCGCCAAAAGATAGATCTCAACCTGCAAATACCACCATAAAATTGGCTAAGGGAGCTGCAGCCTTTGTGTGTGTACATCAATCACAGACAACCCCGCAGTGGGATGAAAAAGTTGAAAAAGGGAGAAGATCACACTTTACAGTTGGCACAGAGGATTGGGAGGAGTCCGGAGAAAACTGAAAAAGTCTAGAAGGTCCCAGAGTTCTTAAGTGAAGCCACCATTGTAGATGAGGGGAAGAGGTGAATTCCATAATCCCCCTTTTATCTTGAAAATGGCTGGAGATCAGGTGGGTCTCAAGATGATGTCCAATACTTGGACGCTAAGAGGTTTTTTTTTTCTTCTTCTGAGGGTTGATGTTAACATCCTCATGGCCTTGTGTAGGCCTGTATGTGTTTGAGTACCTGAGGTATTAAAAGCAATACCCTCGAGGCTAAGGGATCCTGTTACAGCCAAGAACGTTTAACAGGCTCTGAGGTTTCTATTTTAATGTTTTAATCATTTTTTTCCAATAAATAAATAATTTTATTATATACAGGATGGTTGTGCTGGTGAACTTCCCATTTCATCTACCAGTTCTCCATACAGTATTATGAGCACCATATTGTCATCCATTCAGTATTATGGGTATCACATAGTCCTCCATACAGTATAATGAACCCCATATATTGCTTCATACAGAATAATGGACCCCATATATTGCTCCATACAGAATAATGGGCACCATATAATGCTCCATACAAATTAATGGGCATCATATAATGCTCCATACAGAATAACAGATCCCATATATTGCTAAATACAGAATAATGGGACCCATGTATTTCTCATATAGAATAATGGACCCCATATAATGCTCTATACAGAATAATAGGTGTCACATAATGCTCCATACAGAATAATGGGCTCCATAAAATGCTCCATACAGAATATTAGAGCCCATATTTTGATCCATACAGAATAATGGGCCTTATATAATGCTCCATACAGAATAATAGACTCCATATATTGCTTCATACAGAATAAGGGGCCTCATATAATGCTCCATATAGAATAATGGGCACCATATAATGCTCCATACAGAATATTGAACCCCATATGGGCCCCATATAATGCTCCATACAGAATAATTGACCCCATATTTGCTCCATTTAGAATGGGCCCCATATATTCCTCCATACAGAATAGGCCCCATGTATTGCTTCATACGGAATGGGCACCATGTAATGCTCTATACAGAATAATAGGCCCCATATAATGGTCCACACAGTATATAATGGCCCCATATATAGCTCCATACAGAATAATGGGCCTCATAATGCACCATACAAAATAATGGGCCCCGTATATTGCTGCACACAGAATGGGCCCCATATAATACTTCATAAAGAATGAGCCCCATATAATGCTCCATACAGAATGGGGCCCATACATAAAAAATAAATTATCTCACTTATCTTATACTTACCTCTCCTCACTGTCTTCAGCTCCTTTCTCCTCAGCTCCGGTGTCTTCAGCATATTCTGGCTATCTGCATTGCTCAGCACAGAGGGCATGCTGTAGTGACGCCATTGCACCCTCTGCCCTGTGACGTTAAAGAGTCAAAAGATGCAAGGAAAACAAGAACAGGTAAGTATTTAAAACAGTTTAATGCACAGGGGGAGCAGGCCAATGCCAGCGCAGCCTCATTCCCTTGAAGATGCCAGTAATGGTGAAATATGTTGGGGAGGCAGGTAGTTACATGTTTTCAAAGCAAATATTTGTAGCAATCAATATTGAACTGAACAATAATGAACAAGCACCGTCTTGTCCTATCAAAAGACATCTGACAACATCTGTTACTGGACAGGCTCCAACCACCCTAATAACTGTGGGGAACCACAGATGAGCCAGTCTGCAGAGCTGTCCACAGATTGTATTCCAACAGAGGTCTGCTCCAAAGATTCACAGAATCAAAAGAAGGAAAGCATCTGCACTGATGCTCAAAGTTTTTTCAGCTAGATTTGGGGCCAGATAAAGTAGGGTCCATGCAAAATCCAGACCCTCGTCACCAGACGTTAACCCCCAGAGGTGGATGTGGTAGAAGTGTCCTTTTCACTCTCTCCCCGCATGCCTCCATACCTTGCTATCCACAATTAATGTCCTGTAACAGCTTTATGGAATAAAGGACTTTCTTCAAGAACGCTATGGTGAGTGCTGCAAACTATTTCTAATTTTTGAATCCAAGCGTTTAAAAGCTGCCTCAGCTCTATCATCTGAGTAACCACTTCCTGCTATAGGAATTGAACACTAAGTACACTAGTGCTGCTTTTCTCACTACTTTTTGTACGTTTCAATTAATATGCCTTAGAGATCGCAGTCACACAGCTCAAAAGTTGTGGACAGCTATCCAGGCCAAGTTTGAGCAATGGCTGTCTCCACAGAACCTGGAGCCAGGTAAGGCCATCTGTGATAACATTGCGAACCTGATGGTGGCCCTGTACAAGGGCAACATCACACACATGCCTTGCATGGCTCACTGTTATGAATGAGTCACCGTAGAAGGCAAAAACAGAAATACTAGCTAAGTCCAGAAAACCAGAGAAGTTGGCAGCTATCGGATTGCAGACCCCTGAACCTAACAAAAACAACTAGCAGTAGCCGTGGGGGGTTCCTACGGTGCCCTAGACCCCTCGATCACAGCCGGAGAACTACATAGCCTAAAGACAGAAAGGGAAATCTAAACTGCCCCAGAGCAGACCCCAAAGCAATAGGCAGCCCCCAACATATAATGACGGTGAAGCAAGATGAAAAAACACTCACACAGATAGAAAGATAGGCTGAGCAAATGATGGGGCCCAAGCTAACTAAATAGGACAGAATAGAAAAGCTGCTGTCTGCAATCCACCAAAACCCTCTCAGAAGCAAGAGCCAACAGACTAATAGGGAAAAAAGCCCTGAAGACGCTAGGCTTCAAAAAGACTATATCAGTACTCAGGTATTATCTGAAGACAGAGCAAAAAGGAATTCAGCTCACCCAGCAGGGAAAGGCAGAAATCCAGAAAAACAAGGCAAAACAAAACCAGAACACAAATGCAAAAAGTAGTGCAGAAAACTTAGCTTTTGAGGAGCAGGAATCAGACTGGTCTCCAAGAATCCCTCTGAGTAATCACCCGCAAGGCAGAAGGGCGTCGGCTGCCTTATATCCAGTCAGCAATCCCAGTCACCCAGTCATCATCATTCTGCTCAGGTGCTTTGTAATCAGCCTCACTACCTTCCTTCACCAGAAGAGGGAGTTCATCAGATCTCAATGGTGAAGGGGAAAATGAACTCACAACAGCTCACGTCCTCAATCTGGTGGTACATCAGTTTGTCTGCCACTATCCCCGCATGAATGTGCTGCTTCAGAAAGCACAGTCGCTGTGTGCTCACATCCTCCGTTCGCACCCCACATGGCATCAACTTGCATCGTTGCAGAGGTCCTTCGGCCTTCCCGTTAACCGTTTGATATACGATATGCCAAGACGGTGTAATTCTGCTCTGCACATGTTACAATGACTGTGGCAGCAGCAATAAGCCCTGGTGCATAGCCTGGGCCAAAGCAGTACAGATGTGGTGCAAGTGGCACAGATGAAGGAACTCTGCACCCTTCTGCACATTTTCGATATAGCTACTAAGATACTAAGATGGTTAGTGCTGACGATGCCGCCATCAGCATCACTATTCCAGTCATCTAGATGCTGGAGCACACTTTGAATAGTATGCAGGAGAAGGTGGTGGTCGCAGAGGAAGAGGTGGATGCAAATGAGGATGCGGAAGGGATAACAAAATTTCTAAGTTCCAGACTGTCGTTGCACAGGCGGGTGCCATGGGAGGGTGGATTACAGAGATCGAGGTGGGCTTCATGGTACCATACAAATTTTTAGTGATGATGGAGGAGTCGAGGAACAAATGGAGGAGGATCAGGGGGAAGAGGTGATGGCGCGCAACAGTCAGGAGATGAGGAGCATAATGATCCCCTCTCTGTTATCCATGGTTGGCGGGAGGGGATGGAGGAAGTAAGCTTGAGTGTTACCCCACCATCAACACACCATGGACTTGGACCTCATGGAAGAGCCCGACACATGAGCTCCTTGTTGCTGCAGTGTCTGCAATATCATGCTCGTTTTGTTAGAATTAGAAATAGTGCTGACTTCAGAGTTGTCACTCTGTTAGATCCATGGAACAAGAGTACATTTTGCCCGAAGCTTCAGACCATGGAAAGGGATGTGAACATGCTGGAGTATCGAAACACGCTTGTAGACAATGTTAAGAGTGGTTTTCCCTAAAACAGCAGTGAGGCACACAGTGTGCATTGCAGTTATAGACCTCCAACCACGGGGAACGTTGAGTCGTCAACACAAAAACATTAGCAGCAGCAGTGTAAGTGACGTAAGCAATTTCTGTGGGTCTTTTCACACCTTTTTTCGACCAGCACGTGCACCACCTGAACAGAGTACAAGTCTGGCATGTTATAAATGACTTGAGAAGATGGTGCAGGAGTATCTCAAGCTCAGTGTCAATGCCATTAGGGGGAATTTGGACCCTTTTGCATTTTGGTCTTCAAAAATGGAAGAGCAGCCTGAGCTTGCCTGTCAAGCCTTGGAGTTTTTGTCATGCCCAGCAACCAGCGTACTCTCAGAACGTGTCTTCAGCGCTGCTAGTGGTGTCCTGATAGATAAGCATACCCGGCTGTCCTCTGAAAGTGTAGACTGCCTAACTTTCATCAAGATGAACAAGTCATTGATTTCCAATGTATTTTGCACCCCAGTCACAGACTGGGCAGATTAGGCAATGGTTCAGGTTTTAGCGTGATGCATTGATCTCACATTACTGCAGTCTGTTACACTGTTGTGACTTCTGTGCCTGCTGTTGCTACTGCTGCTGATGTTACAAACAGTTTTTTGGGAAATATAGTGACTCCAAGTTGGATCTCCATCTGCAGGGTTGCCTGTAGTTTAAAGCAGGGTTCCCCAACTCCAGTCCTCAAGGCCCACCAACAGATCATGTTTTCAGGATTTCCTTAGCATTGCTCAGGTGATAATTGCATCACCTGTGCAATACAAAGAAAATCCAGAAAACATGATCTTTTCGTGGGCCTTGAGGACTGGAGTTGGGGAACCCTGGTTTAAAGGGTGTCAGAGGCCCATTATACTAATTGTGCTTTGGGGAAATTAATGACACTTTAGTGGTGTGTGGCAATATTTTTTTAAAATGTTTGCACTCCAAGTTGGGTCTCCTTCATGTGTGTTGCCTGTAGCAGTAGGGCTCCCAGAACAGCAGGCTTGCGCTTACTTTCAGTAAACTACCTGTGTTACTAACCTTAATTTTTTCTAACATTAGTGAACTACCAAACTGATATTTGAGGCAGCTGAGTGTGGCTGCGCAGAAATCCAGATGGAGCTGCTGCATGAGGTATCAGGACTCCCAGCACAGCAGGCTTACACTGCTCCCTCACCCACCTAATCTTAATTGAAACTTTAATTCAAAGCTCTAAATGCTGGCCCAGACCCGGATACCTCATGCATGGCCAATGGTTGACTGCTGCTATGCCATTATCAAATTTCTACTGTGGGTCAATTAATGCCACTTTTTATCGGGTCTACCCCTAATTTTTGCAAATGTTTGAATTCCAAGTTGAGTCTCCTTCATGTGTGTTGCCTGAATTTGGCAGGCCTCTCAAAGCACCAGACCTACACCTGTCACTAATCCACCTGTTACTGATCAGTGTTTCAGCTAGAAATACTGGTACAAGCCCTGTCCCATGCATCCATGCTGCATAATTATACTATTTGTCCTCTGGGTGAATTGATGACAATTTTCCTTGTGTCTGACCCTAATTTGAGCTGTTTGGGAAGCTTTGTGCCCCCGCTTAAGGTGCTGTCTATGCGCTTGGTTTTGCCTCTTGAATTCAGTGGGGTTCAGGTATGTTCGACGAACTGAACCGAACCTTGAAAGGTTTCCTCATCTCTAATACAGAGATCAAGAATATGGAGGAATAACTAGCATCAGGTTTACTAGTTCTCTAGTGATAATCTCCTACTGATAAAACAGTGATTTTATCAAAACTGTACTATGCAGTTTATGGCACATCACTGGGATCAGGATATCTGCTCCTACATCATGCTGCTCTCAGATTAGGTGGCAAAAACATGGTGAAGGATTTCCTGTAAGTATAGTCTAAATGGCATATAAGGGAGAGTATATTTGATACAAGGCCACACAAGCTGTAAGAAATAGCTCATAGCCTCCCCCTTACATGTTTCGCTAGATATGCGTCATCAGGGGATTTTATTGGGGAAGCTTTGCTAGAGAGGCTATGAGCTATTTTTAACAGCTTGTGTGGTCTTGTATCCCTTGTTAAATATACTCATCCTTATATCTTTAGGCCAGTTCATGGACTGCAGCCATGATATAGAAAGGATATTACATCCTCAATACTATAAATTGGCTAGTTTAGCATTAGTGGCACTTAGGGTATGGCTCCCTAAAATATAGGTCACCATTATAATATCAAAATATACTAACATTAGACCACATTTTTGTCTTGAAATAATTTAGATATATCTATATTAATTAAAATAAATAAAAGTAAAATTGTATCAACAATCACTAAGATGGGGTTTATTTATCTATTTGGGTAATTTCTTAGTGAAAATTGTTAATTCTTGAAGGATTTGTTTAACACTTGGGTGGTTCACAGTATTCTCTTGGGGTGTGTCTTTAGGGTGTTTTGCATTATTGTTCTGTAAATCACGCCCATTTAGTAAACACCATAAAATTAATAAGTAAAAAGGTTCATATCTTGAAAACTGTAAAGAGGAATAAAAAAGTGGATTATTTTTCGAGCAGCAGGGATAAAAGAAAAAGAGCAAAAATTGGTGACTTTTGATCTGGCAACAGGTCCGCTGTAGAACATTCTGAGTTTTAGGGCTCATACTCACATGCGAGAAACTCGGACGAATCTCACACGTCAATACCCGGCACTCAGATCGGTGCGTTCATGTACACTACCGTTCAAAAGTTTAGAGTCACTTAGAAATTTCCTTATTTTTGAAAGAAAAGAACATTTTTTTCCAATGAAGCTAACATTAAATGATTCAGAAATACACTTTATACATTGTTAATATGGTAAATGACTATTCTAGCTGCAAATGTCTGGTTTGTAATGCAATATGTTCATAGGTGTATAGAGGCTGTGATAAAACACTCCGGGATCGCCTTTGCTGGGGTCAAAGGTCACGTGCGTTCAGCATGAAACTCAGGCGCACAGCCGGGGTCCGGGTATAACTGACACTGGGTCAGGTTTATTAACGGTGAAAGCAATGCATAAAGAAAAAAAACATAAAACAAATCCTTGCCTGTCCAGCACTAACTAAACAAGGTACAACCTAACTACAAACTGGCAGGCTTCTCCCGTCCAGCCAAACCACAGTTGCAGTGGGCACTGCTTTCACTCACGTGTGTCTCTCACACAGACAGACTCTCTGTGTTCCCAGGCTGAGACACTCACACAACCACCTGGCATCCTTTTATCCTCTGCTCAGACCACTCCGGTCGAGCAATGACACCCGCCAAACAGTGCACTCGGGACAGGGCATCTGCATTCCCCATCTGTACCCCTGGGCGGTGCTCCACCGTAAAAGTGTAGGCCTGCAGGGCAAGGAACCACCGGGTCACCCGGCTATTCCGTTCCTTGTGTAAGTGCATCCACTTGAGAGGGGCATGGTCAGTGATCAGCCTGAACTTTCTGCCCACCAGGTAACATTTGAGGGCCTCTAGAGCCCACTTAATGGCTAGGCACTCTTTTTCTACTACCGCATACTTTTGCTCATGTTTATTCAGCTTCCTGCTGAGATAGAGGACTGGGTGTTCCACTCCGTCCCTCACTTGTGAGAGTACGGCCCCGATACCGGTATCAGAGGCATCCGTTTGTACCACAAACTCGCTGCGGAAGTCCGGAGTCACCAGTACGGGTTGAGAGCAAAGTGCCCGTTTTAGGCTATGGAAGGCTTCTTCAGCCGCTAAATTCCATTTAATCATGACGGAGTCTTTCCCTTTGGTAAGATCCGTCAGGGGGGTAGCGATGGCTGCAAAATTGGGTATGAACCGGCGATAATAGCCGGCGATCCCCAGAAAGGCTTGCACCTGCTTCTTGTTGACAGGTTGCGGCCAGTCCTGAACCACTTGAATCTTATCAACCTGGGGTTTAACAACACCCCTCCCAATTACAAACCCCAAATACCGGGCTTCTTCTAGCCCGATGTGACATTTCTTGGGGTTCGCGGTTAGACCTGCCTCCCACAGGTCGTCAATCACAGCTTGTACTTTCTGGAGATGAGTCTCCCAGTCCAAGCTGTAAATGACAATGTCATCCAAATAGGCCGAAGCGTACTGCCTATGTGGCCTCAGGACTCGATCCATCAGCCTCTGGAAGGTCGCCGGTGCTCCGTGCAGTCCAAACGGCATATACACATACTGAAATAGACCTTCCGGCGTAGCAAATGCCGTCTTTTCTCTGGCAGCCTCCGCCAGAGGGATCTGCCAATACCCCTTTGTTAGGTCTAGGGTCGTAATATACCGGGCATTTCCTAACCGATCTATTAACTCGTCGACCCGGGGCATAGGGTAGGCATCAAATTTTGAGACCGCATTCAGTTTCCTGAAGTCATTGTGCCGTCCGGTTTAGGAATTAACACAATCGGGCTGGACCAAGCACTGTGCGATTCTTCAATGACACCTAGCTCTAACATTGCCTTCACTTCTCGGGAAACGGCTTCACGGCGCGCTTCCGGAATTCTGTAGGGTTTCACATGAACTGTGACACCAGGTTCCGTTACGATGTCATGTTTCATTAGCGTAGTCTACCCGGGTTTTTCTGAGAAAAACTTTTGGTTGTGAAGTAGAAACTGCCTGACCTCAGTCTTTTGCCGCTCCGAGAGAGTCTCTGCAACCCATACCTCCGGTACGGTATGCGAGCAGACGGGCCGGGCCAGCTCCGCTGACAAGGCAGACCGATCTTTCCAGGGTTTTATCAGATTTACATGATAAACCTGTTCAGGTTTCCGTTTACCTGCCTGGTATACTTTGTAGTTCACTTCACCAACTCTTTCCTCAATCTCAAAGGGGCCCTGCCACTTTGCTAGGAACTTACTGTCCACCGTGGGGGCCAGGATCAACACCCTATCTCCGGGTGCAAGCGTACGGATCTTGGCGCCCCTATCATAGATTCTTTTTTGAGTTCCCTGGGCCTGCATCATGTGTTCTTTGACGATAGGCATAACAGCTGCAATACAGTCCTGCATTTGGGATACGTGATCTATCACCGTTTTAAACGGAGTGACCTGACCCTCCCAGGATTCTTTGGCGACGTCTAACAGTCTGCGAGGACGTCGGGCGTATAATAACTCGAAAGGCGAGAACCCCGTGGAAGACTGGGGCACTTCCCTGATGGCAAAAAGCAAATACGGAAGTAAATAGTCCCAGTTCTTCCCATCCTTGTCTATCGCCTTTCTCAGCATCTGCTTCAGAGTTTTATTGAACCGTTCGATCAACCCGTCTGTTTGAGGGTGACACACGGATGTGCGTAACGGTTCGATTTGTAACAACCGGCAGAGCTCCTTCATTACGCCGGACATAAAGGGGGTCCCCTGGTCGGTGAGTATCTGTTTTGGTATACCGACCCGACTAAACACATGCACCAGTTCCATGGCAATCGTCTTTGTGGCCGTGTTATGCAAATGGATGGCCTCCGGGTAACGAGTGGCATAATCCAAGATGACCAGGATATGTTGGTGTCCACGTGCAGACCGTGGAAGGGGCCCAACTAAATCCATCCCAATCCTCTCAAACGGGACCTCAATAATAGGTAGGGGTACCAAAGGGCTACAGAACCAGGGCTTAGGCGCAGAGGCTTGGCAGTCAGGACAAGACACAATATACACGAATATCGTGATGCATGTCTGGCCAAGCAAAACAGTGTAATATCCTTTCGGTGGTTTTCTGGACACCCAGGTGACCTCCCATCACATGTCCGTGGGCCAGGTCCAGCACCTGCCGCCGGTAGGGTTTTGGCACGACTAATAGTTGCACCGTGTCTTCCCCCTTTTTCTCTATCTGATAGAGTAAATCATTCTCCAGGACCATGTAAGGATATGCCAGCATAGAGCCAGGTTCTACGGGTACCCCATTTATCACTTTTACATTTGTCCTAGCCTGAGAAAGTGTAGGATCCTTTATTTGCTCGCTTTGGAAGTCATCTTTCTGAACTTCCAAATCTGGCAAACGGGGAGGTGGACGGCTGTCGGCCTCCTCCTCTTCCCTGGTCTCCTCCGTATCACCCGCCATGACTGAAAACGGAAACTGCAGGTCATTTCCAGCAGACTCTTCCCCCGAGTCTTCCGGGGAGACCTCTTCCAGGGGTTCGGGACCCACACGCGCCCTGGGAGAAGAATCATGTCCACTATTACCCGAGGGCATCAACTGATTCTCCCACAATTGCCAGAAGTGGAGAAAATCCCGGCCCAAGATAACATCATGCAATAACGCAGGGACGAGTCCCACTTTATGTTGCACAGACCCATAGCAAGTAGTAATGCATATGACTGTGGTGAGGTACGAACAGGTGTCTCCATGCACACACGTTACAGAAAATTTGTCTGATGGTCCAGTCGGGGCTGACACCAGACTAGCCTTCACCAGAGTCACCACACTTCCTGAGTCTAACAATGCCACCACATTTTTGCCATCAACAGTTAAATCACACAAGTGTTTTTCCCCATCCTTTTGACCGGCATACACACTCACAACCCATTCAACCATAGACATGCGGTTTTTAGAGTCTGTGACGTCGCACTGCATGGGTTCAGTAGTGAGCGGACAGTTCGCAGCAATGTGGCCCATCTCTTGGCAGCGGAAACACCTGACGGGCCCCTTGCTTAGACTATAGTTCGTTACTCTCGGCCTCGCATTGCGGGCAGTCCCGGTTTCCTCCCCCACTGTCTTAGGGATTTTTCCTTCTCCCCTACTACCTGGAACAGTCTTACTGGTTCCACGTGGAGATGATGAAGAACGAGGAGGGGTAGCGTCGTCTCGGAGTCCTTCCGCCACGGAGTAACGTTCAACCAGATCCACCAGTTGATCTGCCGTCATAGGATTTCCATGGCTTACCCACTTCCTCAGGGCTGGCGGTAGAGCTCTCAGGTACTTGTCCATGACGACTCTCTGGATTATCTCTGGCGCTGTCAGCACCTCGGGTTGTAGCCACTTCTTCGTCACGTGGATCAGGTCGAACATCTGTGACCGCGGTGGTTTATCTGGCTGATAAGTCCATTGATGCACTCTCTGTGCACAGACAGCGGTCGTCACTCCCAGCCGGGCTAAGATCTCGGCTTTCAGTTTGTCAAAGTCCTGCGCGGCTTCAGGTTCTAAGTCATAATAAGCCTTTTGGGCCTCACCGGAAAGAAACGGGGCAGTCAGGCCGGCCCATCGTGCCTTCGGCCATTTTTCTCGCACCGCCGTCCGTTCAAATGTGGTCAGGTATGCCTCGACGTCATCTTCGGTCGTCATCTTCTGCCAGTACCGACTCACGTGAATCACTCTCGACTCGGCTTCCAGGTTAACCTCATGTAAGTTTGCCAGGCGCTGCTCCACCTGCTGGAGAAGCGAACGATCGGTAGCTGTCATGTCCACCAACTCCTTCAGCTGGGCCATCATCACCCGATTAGCTTCTTGTTGGTCGGCGGTGGACCGTACCAGCGCTTTCACCACGTCCTCCATGCTCATGCGTCCAACGTGATGCCCGCGTTCTCCACCACAATGTGATAAAACACTCCGGGATCGCCTTTGCTGGGGTCAAAGGTCACGTGTGTTCAGCATGAAACTCAGGCGCACAGCCGGGGTCCGGGTATAACTAACACTGGGTCAGGCTTATTAAAGGTGAAAGCAATGCATAAAGAAAAAAAACATAAAACAAATCCTTGCCTGTCTGGCACTAACTAAACAAGGTACAACCTAACTACCAACTGGCAGGCTTCTCCCGTCCAGCCAAACCACAGTTGCAGTGGGCACTGCTTTCACTCACGTGTCTCTCACACAGACAGACTCTCTGTGTTCCCAGGCTGAGACACTCACACAACCACCTGGCATCCTTTTATATCCGCCTCCCATTATTCATTAGTCACCAGGTGAGATACTGACCAGACTAGGCCACATAGGAAAGGTATCTGGGCGAGATATACCTGCCCTTATCCACTATTCCCACATGATTCTCACAAGGCCCATTTCAAACAACCATTACTCCAGTGTTCTTATGGTACTTTCTGTTTGCTAACTGTGTAAGAAGGCTAATTGATGGTTAGAATACCTTTGAAAACTCTTGTGCAAGTACGTTATCACAGCTGAAAACAATTTGGCTGATTAGAGAAGCTATAAACTTGACCTTCCTTTGAGCTAGTTGAGAATCTGGAGCATTACATTTGTTGGTTCCATTAAATTCTCAAAATGGTCAGAAAAAAAGAAATTTCATGTGAAACTCCACAGTTTATTCTTGTTCTTAGAAATAAAGGCTATTCCATGTGAGAAGTTGCCAAGAAACTGAAGATTTCCTACAACGTTGTGTACTACTCCATTCAGAGGGAACACAAACATGCTCTAAGCAGAGTAGAAAGAGAAGTGGGAGGCCCCGCTGTACAATTGATCAACAGACAAGTACATTAGAGTCTGTAGTTTGAGAAATCGACGCCTCACAGGTCCTCAACTGGCAGCTTCATTAAATAGTACAAGCAAAACGCCAGTGTCAAAGTCTACAGTGAAGAGGCGACTCCGGGATGCTGGCCTTCAGGGCAGAGTGGCAAAGAAAAAGGCATATCTGAGACTGGTTAATAAAAGGAAAAGATTAATATGGGCAAAAGAACACATACATTGGACAGAACAAAATTGGAAAAAAGTGTTATGGACATACAAATCCAAGTTTGAGGGGTTTGGATCACAAAGAAGAACATTTGTGAGACGCAGAACAACTGAAAAGATGCTGGAAGAGTGCCTGACGCCATCTGTCATGCATGGTGGAGGTAATGTGATGGTCTGGGGTTGCTTTGGTGCTGGTAAAGTGGGAGATTTGCACAAGGTAAAAGGGATTTTGAATAATGAAGGCTATCACTCTATTTTGCAATGTCATGCCATACCCTGTAGACAGCGCTTGATTGGAGCCAATATCTTCCTACAACAGGACAATGACCCAAAGCACACCTCCAAATTATGCAAGAACTATTTAGGGAAGGAGCAGGCAGCTGGTATTCTATCTGTAATGGAGTGGCCAGTGCAGTCACCAGATCTCAACCCCATTGAGCTGTTGTGGGAGCAGCTTGACCGTATGGTACGCAAAAAGTGCCCATCAAACCAAACCAACTTGTGGGAGGGGCTTCTGGAAGAATGGGGTGAAATTTCTCCAGATTACCTCAGCAAATTAACTGCTAGAATGCCAAAGGTCTGCAGTGCTGTAATTGCTGCAAAGGGAGCATTCTTTGATGAAAGCAAAGTTTGAAGGAGAAAATTATTTTTCCAAATAAAAATCTTTTTTTTTAACCTTGTCAATGTCTGGACTAGATTTTAAATTCATTTGGCAGCTCATTTGATTAATAAAAGTATGAGTTTTCATGAAAAACACAAAATTGTCTGGGTGACACCATACTTTTGAACGGTAGTGTATTTGCGATCCGAGTGCCAGCCGCAGTGCAGGGTATTGACATGCGAGTCTCGACCGAGTTTTTCGCATGTGAGTAAGAGTCCTTAAAGGGAATCTGTCACCCCATTTTCGGCCTATGAGCTGCGGCTACCGCCATCAGGGCTTATCTACAGCATTCTGTAATGCTGTAGATAAGCCCCCGATAGAACCTGAAAGATAAGGCTCCAGCGATCCCGACAACGATATGACCTTGTAAGGATCGCTGGTACGTCGCTACATGGTCGCTAGTAAGCTGTCAAACAGGCATATCTATTTAACGACGCAGCAACGATACGGCGATCCGTATAATGACCTCGGCAGTCCTTGGGACCTTGTCACACAGCAGCTATTCTGACGACTCACGCCTGCGTCCCTGAGTTCTGCGTCGCCAACGAGGTCGCTCGTCGGCATAAAACACAACGATGCATGCTGGCCAGCGGGACGCCAGCGATCAAAAAATGGCCTAGGACATTCGAGCATGTTCAGCGATATCCAGCGGGGGGGCCGGTCGCTGCTATGTGTCACAGGTAGAGTTGAGCGATACCAGCCGATACTTGAAAATATCGGATCGGAATGGATCGGCCGATCTTAAAAAAAAGTATCGGTATCGCCGATTCCGATACCGGGAACCAATGCAAGTCAATGGGGCCAAAATATCGGAATTAAAAAAAAACCTTTCTTTCCTTGTAGGTTAATTCTACATGAAGAAAAACAACTAAGAATAATGTAGAATGTATTGTGGGAGGTGGAGGAGACATTAAAGCCATAGAGGTTTAGCCCAATCAAATGGAATAGCAGGAATTAAACTTTTTTTTTAAAGATGTTAGGAGTTACAAAGATATTGACTATGTTAGCCTCATTTATATTTTGCCAGACATGTATGTCTTCTTCTTCTTTCTTCTTCTTTCTTATTCTTCTTCCTTTTTTTTACCTTCTTCTTCTTCTTATTCCTTTTTTTACATTCTTCTTCTTCTTCTTCCTCCTTTTTTTACATTCTTCTACTTCCTTTTTTTACATTCTTCTTCTTCCTTTTTTTACATTCTTCTTCTTATTCCTTTTTTTACATTCTTCTTCTTCTTCCTTTTTTAAATTCTTCTACTTCCTTTTTTTACATTCTTCTTCTTCTTCCTTTTCTTACATTCTTCATATTCTTCTTATTCAACAATTATTATTCTACATATTCAACTTCTTCATCTTCTTCCTATTCTTCTTCATCATATTCTTGTTTGTGTCAGGCATTCCTGTAGTTGTTATCTGGAAAAGTTAGAAGTTTACACCTTCCGTTCTGCCTGTCACAAAAGATTTACAACAGGATTTGTCCGCGTTCAGTTTGGCCTGCAGCAGCAGGCCTTTTCCAGGGGCACCACGAGGAGGAACGGACTCACCCCCATACACTGCTTAGTCTTCTTCTGCTTATAAATAAGATAATATCATTTGCTCAGAGTATTAGTCTTATGCTTAATGTTCTTCTGCTTTGTTTTTTTTATGCTTCTTGGTCTTCTCTCTCTTGTTGTTCTGCATCTTGGTGGTTGTCTTCCTGTTCTTTGTCCTCTTGAACCAGCTGACGGTACTGGCACCGGGAGGGGCAGCAGAAGGAACAAGAGCCAATGGCACTACCGAGGACCAGCTGACGGTGCTGGAACCCGGTTACTAAGCAGGAGGTACCTGTGCTACAAAGCACTACCAAGGACCAGCAGACGTTGCCGGAACTCGGATACCGAGATGGAGGCACCTAGGCCAAAGGCTCTGACAAGAACCAGCTGACGGTGCTGGAACCCGGAGGGGTAGCATAAGCTGCAAGAGCAAATGGAAATAGCGAGGACCAGCTGACAGTGCTGGCACCCGGAGGGGCAGCAGAAGGAATAAGAGCCAATGGCACAACCAAGGACCAGCTGACGGTGCTGGAACCCGGTTACTAAGCAGGAGGTACCTGTGCTACAAAGCACTACCAAGGACCAGCAGACGTTGCCGGAACTCGAATACCGAGATGGAGGCACCTAGGCCAAAGGCTCTGCCGAGAACCAGCTGACGGTGCAGGAACCCGGAGGGGTAGCATAAGCTGCAAGAGCAAATGGAAATAGCGAGGACCAGCTGACAGTGCTGGCACCCGGAGGGGCAGCAGAAGGAATAAGAGCCAATGGCACAACCGAGGACCAGCTGACGGTGCTGGAACCCGGTTACTAAGCAGGAGGTACCTGTGCTACAAAGCACTACCAAGGACCAGCAGACGTTGCCGGAACTCGGATACCGAGATGGAGGCACCTAGGCCAAAGGCTCTGCCGAGAACGAGCTGACGGTGCAGGAACCCGGAGGGGTAGCATAAGCTGCAAGAGCAAATGGAAATAGCGAGGACCAGCTGACAGTGCTGGCACCCGGAGGGGCAGCAGAAGGAATAAGAGCCAATGGCACAACCGAGGACCAGCTGACGGTGCTGGAACACGGTTACTAAGCAGGAGGTACCTGTGCTACAAAGCACTACCAAGGACCAGCAGACGTTGCCAGAACTCGGATACCGAGATGGAGGCACCTAGGCCAAAGGCTCTGACGAGAACCAGCTGACGGTGCTGGAACACGGAGGGGTATCAGAAGTTACCCCTGAAAAGCAAAGTTGGCATGCCGCAAGCTGGCCGCAGTTACCGAATCACACAGTCCTACAGGGGGTGCTTGTCCTACTGGCACTATGGAACAAGCCTTTCTTACCAGAACCCGCAGTCCACATAGGAAGCACCTAAACTGCTGGCACCCTAGCCTCGGCTAACCCAACCGCAACACGACATGGCAACTTGGGGTGGCAAACTGACATTGACACTTCCCGGAAACAGCAGGCAGGGCTGGAACCAAGCTGGGCAGGAGGGAGTACCCGTGCCAAAGTCAGTTATGAGCAGCAACTGGCGATGTTGGAGCCCAGGACAAGCACTTAGCAGGCTGAGGCCTGATGTGCTGTCAATTGGGAGGCAGCAGGACAGATTGCCATCAAAACAGCAGGGGAACAGCTGACGTTACTGAACCCCACAAACACAGGAGCTAGTGTTTTACTCTGTGAAGACGGCACTTCCGAGCAACAACTGGCTGTGTTGAAGCCCAGGGACAAGCACGGAGCAGGCTGAGGCTGCATTGAAGAAATTTTAAGATCGGTTGTAGACTACTAATTTGAACCAAGCTCCACTTAGGCCTGTGGCTTCACTGATTTTCGTATTTCCCCTGTCCTCCAACCCCGCCAGTTACAGCTCCGAAGTGGCGTCTGCACAATCCACACTTGTTCCTGTGTTACAGGTGTTCAGTCCGGTCAGTTAATCCCCTGATGTGTGTCCGGCAATATCGCCTGCTCTGTCCACATTCACATAATGGGAATGTGGACAGAGCAGGCGACATTGCCGGACACACATCAGGGGATTAACTGACCGGACTGAACACCTGTAACACAGGAACAAGTGTGGATTGTGCAGACGCCACTTCGGAGCTGTAACTGGCGGGGTTGGAGGACAGGGGAAATAGGAGAGACAGTGGAGCCACAGGCCTAATTGGAGCACGGTTAAAAATCAGTAGTGGTATGACTGTGTAGGCAGCAGGAGACTTTGCCATCTACACAGCAGGGGATCAGCTGATGTTACTGAACCCCACTGAGACACGGGAGCAAGTGTCTCTTTCCGTGTGGACGGCACTTCCGAACTACAACTGGCTGTGTTGAAGCCCAGGAAATAGGAGGGTGTAGGCAGAGGCCTACTGTATTTTGAAAGAGGTGACAGCAGGAGAGACTGCCATCCACAAAGCAGGGGATCAGCTGACGTTACTGAACCCCACTGAGACACGGGAGCAAGTGTCTCTTTCCGTGTGGACGGCACTTCCGAACTACAACTGGCTGTGTTGAAGCCCAGGAAATAGGAGGGTGTAGGCAGAGGCCTACTGTATTTTGAAAGAGGTGACAGCAGGAGAGACTGCCATCCACACAGCAGGGGATCAGCTGACGTTACTGAACCCCACTGAGACACGGGAGCAAGTGTCTCTTTCCGTGTGGACGGCACTTCCGAACTACAACTGGCTGTGTTGAAGCCCAGGAAATAGGAGGGTGTAGGCAGAGGCCTACTGTATTTTGAATAAGGTGACAGCAGGAGAGACTGCCATCCACACAGCAGGGGATCAGCTGACGTTACTGAACCCCACTGAGACACGGGAGCAAGTGTCTCTTTCCGTGTGGACGGCACTTCCGAACTACAACTGGCTGTGTTGAAGCCCAGGAAATAGGAGGGTGTAGGCAGAGGCCTACTGTATTTTGAATAAGGTGACAGCAGGAGAGACTGCCATCCACACAGCAGGGGATCAGCTGACGTTACTGAACCCCACTGAGACACGGGAGCAAGTGTCTCTTTCCGTGTGGACGGCACTTCCGAACTACAACTGGCTGTGTTGAAGCCCAGGAAATAGGAGGGTGTAGGCAGAGGCCTACTGTATTTTGAAAGAGGTGACAGCAGGAGAGACTGCCATCCACACAGCAGGGGATCAGCTGACGTTACTGAACCCCACTGAGACACGGGAGCAAGTGTCTCTTTCCGTGTGGACGGCACTTCCGAACTACAACTGGCTGTGTTGAAGCCCAGGAAATAGGAGGGTGTAGGCAGAGGCCTACTGTATTTTGAAAGAGGTGACAGCAGGAGAGACTGCCATCCACACAGCAGGGGATCAGCTGACGTTACTGAACCCCACTGAGACACGGGAGCAAGTGTCTCTTTCCGTGTGGACGGCACTTCCGAACTACAACTGGCTGTGTTGAAGCCCAGGAAATA
Source organism: Dendrobates tinctorius (assembly GCF_039654945.1). Taxonomy (NCBI): domain Eukaryota; kingdom Metazoa; phylum Chordata; class Amphibia; order Anura; family Dendrobatidae; genus Dendrobates; species Dendrobates tinctorius. The sequence goes on from NW_027361717.1 coordinate 26,115,827, forward strand.
GGATGGTGTAGGCAGAGGCCTACTGTATTTTGAATGAGGTGACAGCAGGAGAGACTGCCATCCACACAGCAGGGGATCAGCTGACGTTACTGAACCCCACTGAGACACGGGAGCAAGTGTCTCTTTCCGTGTGGACGGCACTTCCGAACTACAACTGGCTGTGTTGAAGCCCAGGAAATAGGAGGGTGTAGGCAGAGGCCTACTGTATTTTGAAAGAGGTGACAGCAGGAGAGACTGCCATCCACAAAGCAGGGGATCAGCTGACGTTACTGAACCCCACTGAGACACGGGAGCAAGTGTCTCTTTCCGTGTGGACGGCACTTCTGAACTACAACTGGCTGTGTTGAAGCCCAGGAAATAGGAGGGTGTAGGCAGAGGCCTACTGTATTTTGAAAGAGGTGACAGCAGGAGAGACTGCCATCCACACAGCAGGGGATCAGCTGACGTTACTGAACCCCACTGAGACACGGGAGCAAGTGTCTCTTTCCGTGTGGACGGCACTTCCGAACTACAACTGGCTGTGTTGAAGCCCAGGAAATAGGAGGGTGTAGGCAGAGGCCTACTGTATTTTGAATAAGGTGACAGCAGGAGAGACTGCCATCCACACAGCAGGGGATCAGCTGACGTTACTGAACCCCACTGAGACACGGGAGCAAGTGTCTCTTTCCGTGTGGACGGCACTTCCGAACTACAACTGGCTGTGTTGAAGCCCAGGAAATAGGAGGGTGTAGGCAGAGGCCTACTGTATTTTGAATGAGGTGACAGCAGGAGAGACTGCCATCCACAAAGCAGGGGATCAGCTGACGTTACTGAACCCCACTGAGACACGGGAGCAAGTGTCTCTTTCCGTGTGGACGGCACTTCCGAACTACAACTGGCTGTGTTGAAGCCCAGGAAATAGGATGGTGTAGGCAGAGGCCTACTGTATTTTGAATGAGGTGACAGCAGGAGAGACTGCCATCCACACAGCAGGGGATCAGCTGACGTTACTGAACCCCACTGAGACACGGGAGCAAGTGTCTCTTTCCGTGTGGACGGCACTTCCGAACTACAACTGGTTGTGTTGAAGCCCAGGAAATAGGAGGGTGTAGGCAGAGGCCTACTGTATTTTGAAAGAGGTGACAGCAGGAGAGACTGCCATCCACACAGCAGGGGATCAGCTGACGTTACTGAACCCCACTGAGACACGGGAGCAAGTGTCTCTTTCCGTGTGGACGGCACTTCCGAACTACAACTGGCTGTGTTGAAGCCCAGGAAATAGGATGGTGTAGGCAGAGGCCTACTGTATTTTGAATGAGGTGACAGCAGGAGAGACTGCCATCCACACAGCAGGGGATCAGTTGACGTTACTGAACCCCACTGAGACACGGGAGCAAGTGTCTCTTTCCGTGTGGACGGCACTTCCGAACTACAACTGGCTGTGTTGAAGCCCAGGAAATAGGAGGGTGTAGGCAGAGGCCTACTGTATTTTGAAAGAGGTGACAGCAGGAGAGACTGCCATCCACAAAGCAGGGGATCAGCTGACGTTACTGAACCCCACTGAGACACGGGAGCAAGTGTCTCTTTCCGTGTGGACGGCACTTCCGAACTACAACTGGCTGTGTTGAAGCCCAGGAAATAGGAGGGTGTAGGCAGAGGCCTACTGTATTTTGAAAGAGGTGACAGCAGGAGAGACTGCCATCCACACAGCAGGGGATCAGCTGACGTTACTGAACCCCACTGAGACACGGGAGCAAGTGTCTCTTTCCGTGTGGACGGCACTTCCGAACTACAACTGGCTGTGTTGAAGCCCAGGAAATAGGAGGGTGTAGGCAGAGGCCTACTGTATTTTGAATAAGGTGACAGCAGGAGAGACTGCCATCCACACAGCAGGGGATCAGCTGACGTTACTGAACCCCACTGAGACACGGGAGCAAGTGTCTCTTTCCGTGTGGACGGCACTTCCGAACTACAACTGGCTGTGTTGAAGCCCAGGAAATAGGAGGGTGTAGGCAGAGGCCTACTGTATTTTGAATGAGGTGACAGCAGGAGAGACTGCCATCCACAAAGCAGGGGATCAGCTGACGTTACTGAACCCCACTGAGACACGGGAGCAAGTGTCTCTTTCCGTGTGGACGGCACTTCCGAACTACAACTGGCTGTGTTGAAGCCCAGGAAATAGGATGGTGTAGGCAGAGGCCTACTGTATTTTGAATGAGGTGACAGCAGGAGAGACTGCCATCCACACAGCAGGGGATCAGCTGACGTTACTGAACCCCACTGAGACACGGGAGCAAGTGTCTCTTTCCGTGTGGACGGCACTTCCGAACTACAACTGGCTGTGTTGAAGCCCAGGAAATAGGAGGGTGTAGGCAGAGGCCTACTGTATTTTGAAAGAGGTGACAGCAGGAGAGACTGCCATCCACAAAGCAGGGGATCAGCTGACGTTACTGAACCCCACTGAGACACGGGAGCAAGTGTCTCTTTCCGTGTGGACGGCACTTCCGAACTACAACTGGCTGTGTTGAAGCCCAGGAAATAGGAGGGTGTAGGCAGAGGCCTACTGTATTTTGAAAGAGGTGACAGCAGGAGAGACTGCCATCCACAAAGCAGGGGATCAGCTGACGTTACTGAACCCCACTGAGACACGGGAGCAAGTGTCTCTTTCCGTGTGGACGGCACTTCCGAGCTACAACTGGCTGTGTTGAAGCCCAGGAAATAGGAGGGTGTAGGCAGAGGCCTACTGTCTTTGTAATGCGGAGACAGCAGGAGAGACTGCCATCTCCACAGCAGGGGAACAGCTGGCAGTGCTGAACCCCACTAACACTTGAACGAATGTGTTTGGCTCTGTGGAGACGACACTTCTGAACACCAACTGACGTTGTTGGAGCCCAGGATTAGGCGAGGAGCAGGCTGGGGCCTACTGGATTTTGGCAGGTGAATGCAGCAGGAGACTTGCCATCTCCACAGCAGGGGAACAGCTGACAGTGCTGAACCCCACTAACACTTGAACGAATGTGTTTGGCTCTGTGGAGACGACACTTCTGAACACCAACTGACGTTGTTGGAGCCCAGGATTAGGCGAGGAGCAGGCTGGGGCCTACTTGATTTTGGCAGGTGAATGCAGCAGGAGATTTGCCATCTCCACAGCAGGGGAACAGCTGACAGTGCTGAACCCCACTAACACTTGAACGAATGTGTTTGGCTCTGTGGAGACGACACTTCTGAACACCAACTGACGTTGTTGGAGCCCAGGATTAGGCGAGGAGCAGGCTGGGGCCTACTTGATTTTGGCAGGTGAATGCAGCAGGAGACTTGCCATCTCCACAGCAGGGGAACAGCTGACAGTGCTGAACCCCACTAACACTTGAACGAATGTGTTTGGCTCTGTGGAGACGACACTTCTGAACACCAACTGACGCTGTTGGAGCCCAGGATTAGGCGAGGAGCAGGCTGGGGCCTACTGGATTTTGGCAGGTGAAGGCAGCAGGAGACTTGCCATCTCCACAGCAGGGGAACAGCTGACAGTGCTGAACCCCACTAACACTTGAACGAATGTGTTTGGCTCTGTGGAGACGACACTTCTGAACACCAACTGACGCTGTTGGAGCCCAGGATTACGCATGCCGCATGCAGAGGCCAATGGGCATCGGTTTTTATGGAGGTTGTGGACTACTACTGATTCTAACCATGCTCCACTTAGGCCTCTGGCTCCACTGTCTCTACTATTTACCCTGGCCTCCAACCCCGCCAGCTACATCTCTGAAGTGGCGTCAGCACAATCTACACTTGTTCCTGTGTTACTGGTGCTCAGTCCCATCAGTTGATCCCCTGATGTTTGTCCGGCAAGTTCGCCAGCTCTGTCCTCATTCCCACTACTGGTTATGGGAATGTGGACAGAGCAGGAGACCTTGCCGGACACACATCAGGGGATAAACTGATGGGACTGAGCCACAGGAACACAGGAACAAGTGTAGATTGTGCTGACGCCACTTCAGAGATGTAGATGGCGGGGTTGGAGGTCAGGGGAAATAGTAGAGACAGTGGAGCCAGAGACCTAAGTTGGGCACGGTTAAAAATCAGTAGTGGTTTGAATGTTGATGGAGCTGGTGACTCTGCCGTCCACACAGCAGGGGATCAGCTGGCATTACTGAACCCCAGTAACACAGGAGCTAGTGTGTTTCTCTGTGCAGACGACACATCTGAGCGACAACTCGCTGTGTTGAAGCACAGGGATTATAGTTCAGGTGGTAGAAAAATGAACACACCAGCAGACCTGGATACAGTTGCCAACCACTAATTTAGTCTGTAAGAGGAATGGCAAAGTCTTTGGAGATCCATGCCTTGTTCATTTTCAGAAAAGTCAGCCGGTCAACATTATCGGAAGATAGTCGCGTGCGACGGTCTGTTAGTACACCACCTGCGGCACTAAAGACACGTTCCGATAATACACTGGCAGCAGGGCAAGCCAGCACCTCCAATGCATACTGGCTAAGCTCTGGCCATGTATCCAGCTTAGAGACCCAAAACTTGAAGGGGGAAGAGCCATCTGGGAGTACAGCGACAGGGCAAGACATGTAGTCTGACACCATCTGACGGAAGCGTTGCCTCCTGCTGACCCGAGGCGTCGCTGATGGTGTAGACAATTGTGGTGGACACACAAAACTTTGCCACATTTGGGCCATAGTGGTCTTGCCTTGTGCTGCGGCACTGCCTCTGCTCCCTCTTTGTGCAGAGTTTCCTCCACTGCCTCGACGCACAGAGCTGCTTTGTAAAGCACTAGCAACAATGCTGTCGGGTGGAATGGAAAACATTATGGACTGCACCAGTGACTCTTCGTACTCCCGCATTTTACGCTCCCGGTTCAACGTTGGTATGAGCCTTTGTACGCTGTCCCGGTAGCGAGGATCTAGGAGGGTGTACACCCAATAATCAGCCGAGACGAGAATGTGGGCGATGCGGCGGTCGTTTCTCAGGCACTGCAGCATGAAATCAACCATGTGCTGCAGACTCCCAACTGCCAAAGAACCGCTGTCCCCTGTTTGAGGCGTGACCTCGACCTGCTCTGCATCACCCCACCCTCGCTGTACATACTGAGTAGAGGTTTGTGTACCTCCCTCCTCTGGAGAGATGTCTTCCTCCTCCATCGACTCCTCCTCATCCTCCTCACAAAGTGTCCCCTGCCTAGGCCTTTGTGAGGAAACACGTAGCGCAGACTGTCCAGAAGCAGATGGCATTTGGGACTCCTCATCCTCCACCTCTTCTGAAACCTCATCCCTTAGTGCTTGCAGTGTTTGTTGAAGCAGGCAGATAAGGGGGACAGTCATGCTGACTAGTGCATCATCTGCACTCGCCATCCGCGTGGATTCATCGAAGGCACGCAAAACGAGGCAGATGTCCTTCATAGAGGCCCACTCAATGGTGCTGAAGTGTGAACGGCGCACAGTGCGACTTGTTTGCGCCTGATGCAGCTGGTACTCCATGACTGCTGCCTGCTGCTCACACAACCGCTCCAACATATGTAACGTTGAATTCCACCGGGTGGGTAGGTCACATATGATGCGATGTTCCGGAAGGCCAAATCGTCGCTGCAGAGCAGCGAGGCGCGATCTTGCCGTGCTGGAACGTCGCAAGTGAGCGCACTCTATGCGGACCTTGTGCAACAGTGCATCAAGATCCGGATAGTCCCTCAGAAAGCTCTGCACGACCAAGTTAAGAACATGTGCCAGATATGGGATGTGTGTGAGGTTGCCTAGGCCAAGAGCTGCCACCAGATTTCGGCCATTGTCACACACTACCAAGCCCGGCTGGAGATTCGCTGGCCCAAACCACACATCGCTCTCCAGCTTGATAGCATTCCAGAGCTCCTGCGCTGTGTGGCTTCGATTCCCCAAAGAAATTAATTTGAGTACAGCCTGATGACGTTTGGCCACGGCTGTGCTCATATCGGTCGTAACAGGCTCCTGCTCTGCTGTTTCTGAGGAACTTGAGTAGGAGGAGGAGTCTATGTGTACAGACTGGAGTCCTGCAATCCGTGGCGTTGGAAGAACACGTACAGCGCCACTCTCCAGATCCGTACCCGGCTCCACAACATTGACCCAGTGGGCAGTGAGGGAAAGGTATCGTCCCTGTCCATGGTTACTGGTCCACGCATCGGTGGTCAGGTGGACCTTGCTACTAACGGCGATTAGTAGCGCATGTTTTATTTTGCCCTCAACATGTTTCTGCAGGGCAGGGACGGCTCGCCTGCTGAAATAAAAGCGGCTGGGCACGTTGTATTGGGGGACTGCCAATGCCATTAAGTCCCGGAAGGTGTCAGTGTCCACCAGCCTGAATGACAGCATTTCAACTGCCAGAAGTTTGGCAATGCCAGCATTCAGAGACTGTGCTCGGGGATGGTTTGCCGAGTAAGGGCGCCTTTTATCCCATGCCTGTGCTACCGATGGCTGTGATGGATGGGAACGTGCTGTTATGGGTGGAATCTGACAGGGTCTCCGGACAACAGTGGCAGAGGTTCTTCCTTGGCGATCCTGTGAGGAAGCCGAACCAGCAGTGTGTGAGCTGGAGGAAGAGGGCCCAACACGAACTGAAGAGGTGGTAGGTGGTGCTGTACGTTGGCCTACGTCTTCAGGGTGTCTCTGCAACTCCAACTCGTGCTTGGTGCGCACATGTTTCCACATATTTGTGGTATTGAGGTTGCTGACATTTCTCCCTCTTTTGACTCTCTGATGACACAGCTTGCATTTGACAAAGCAAATGTCATCTGCAACTGTGTCAAAAAAGGACCACGCACTGCAACTCTTGTGAGCGCCCGGTTTGCCTTTGGAAGGAGGAATGCTCCTAACGGGTGCCGAAGTGGAGGGTACAGGCAACCAAGTCTTCCCCCTCCCTCTGCCTCCTGTTTTGGCCGGTAGGGGAATCTCTTCCTCCGAGCTGCTCCCACCACCTTCCTGTTGCTCACGCCATGATGGGTCAAGGACCTCATCATCTTCCCTCCCCTCTTCAAACAGCTGCTTCTCCGGGGTTGTCTCGCCAGCACCGTACGCACCAGAAAGTGGCAACTGAGTCTCGTCATCATCTGATGCGTACTGAGGTGTGCTGACCATAGGCACTGGCCCACTCGCCTCTTCAGATTCAGAGGGACAAAGAAGTTGCGCATCACTGCATACTCCCTCTTCTTCACATTCAGGAATGCTGCTTGGCTGGCCCCCTCTTTCCAAGCCAACAGATTCCGAGAACAGAAGTAGAGACTGTGATGGCTCCTGTCCATGTCTCTCTGACTGCCTGGGCACTTTGGCAGGTGGTGAAGAGACAGATGGTTGCTCTTCGGTGCTCTGACCCTGAGAGGATGCGGAAGTAATTGAAGTCGATGCGTTAGCTGCCATCCATCCGACAACGGCTTCAATTTGTTCCTCCCGCAGCAGTGGGGTACGTTGAGGTCCTACAAAGCTGCGCATAAAGGACTGTTGCCTGCTAAAACTGGGGGATGCTGATCCACTGGTGCCCGCAGCAGGCCCAGAATCCCCACGTCCTCTACCTGTAGAATCCCCACGTCCTCTCCCTGCAGAATCCCCACGTCCTCTCCCTGCTGAAACTCCACGCCCACGCCCACGCCCCCGCGCCTTACTCCCTGCCTTCTTCATCTTGCAAGACTGCTTAAGATAGGCAAAAAAGTACAAAGGGGGGCCTTAGTGTGCTTATTCCTGAACAGCTGGTTACAGGTACAAGAAACACTAATTTTATGAAGTGTGTGTGTGTGTGGACTAGACTTTAATAGGAGCTGATGTGGCCTACACAAGTTCAAAATGTAGTGTTTGGTGAACTTTTTATGTGGTTTCTTTGTTTGAAACAAACTCAAAGTATGAGAACAAAGAATTGAAACTGATAGTATCACCAACTTTTTGGAGCTATTACAATGCAGGCAGGTAACCTACAATGCAAAAGATGAGGCTCCCAAAAAATTGGGTAATACTAATCTGGCTGCGCCGGCAGGGCACAAGCCAGAAAAAAAGGCTCCTCTATCTACTCCTATATAGTGTTTGCAACCAACCAATGTTGATGGATACGGATGGATGCACACTAATAGGAGAAGAAAAAATGAGCTGCACTCAAAGACAAATATGTGTGAGGCAGTGACGCACGTTGAGCGTCCTACAACCAGACGTAGCTGCAGGACACTCTACTCAGCGTGAGCTGCACTCACACACAGTCAGAGACCTCTCAGACAGCCGTCAACAGTGCAGCTAAGTGGGCACTGGCACTGACAGGCTGCAGAAAGGCTCCGCTGTGTACTCCTATATAGTGTTTGCAACCACCGTAGATGGAGACGGATGGATGCACACTAATAGAAGAAAAAATGAGCTGCACTCAAATAAAAATATGTGTGAGGCAGTGACGCACGCTGAGCGTCCTACAGCCAGATGTAGCTGCAGGACACACTACTCAGCGTGAGCTGCACTCACACACAGTCAGAGACCTCTCAGACAGCCGTGAACAGTGCAGCAAAGTGGACACTAGCACTGAAAGGCTGCAGAAAGGCTCCGCTGTCTACTACTAGTGTTTGCAACCAACGTATATGGATACGGATGGAAGCACACTAGATTGAAATTATTTAAAAAATGCAGCTCAAAAAATAAAAGATGTATGAGGCAGCAGTGATCACACTGGGTGGCCTACAGCCTGACGTGGCTGCAGGACCCACTCCACAGCGTGAGCTGCACTCACACAGCCCTTGCAGACAGCTGTGAACACTGCTGCTAGGGCAAAGAAGGCTACAGTGGTGGTTTATGTAGCCTGGGTAAAGCACTAGATGTTTGGTGGAATCGCTATTTCTAACTGTCCCTCACAGTCTTCTACAGCAGCCTGTCCCTAACTGAATTCACAGCAGAGTGACCAGAAATGGCGGCTGCGGTGGCTTTTATAGTGCATCATGACATCATTTCGGCAGCCAATCACAGCCATGCCAATAGTTAACATGCCTACATGCCTAACAGGATGTGCCCACACTTCGGAGGATTCCCATTGGCTTAATCAAAGCAAGCAGGCTCATAGCATGATGGGAACTTCCTATTCCGATTCCGATCCCGGAATCCGATATGAAAAAAGTATCGGAATTAAGTATCGGAATTCCGATACCGCTAATATCGGCCGATACCCGATACTTGCGGTATCGGAATGCTCAACACTAGTCACAGGTAGCGAGATCGCTGGCGAGGTCGCTGTTGCGTCAAAACCTGTGACGTTCCAGCGATCTCGCTAACGATCTCGTTATGTGAGACGGGGCCTTAAGAAAAACAAGTTAGATTATACTCACCGGGGGCGTGGTCGGGTCGGTGGGTGTCGTGGTCCAGTCCAGGGCCTCACATCTTCTAGAGATGCAGTGCGCAGGCGCCGGGAAAGATCAGAGAGGTCCGGCGCCTGCGCACTGCAGTACTTTTCTCTGCACTCAACAGGGCAGAGAAAGTATGCCTGCGCAGAAGCCACGGCAGAATTAAGAAGGAGGACGTCATCTCTAGAAGATGGGAGGCGCCGGACCGGACAGCGACATCCATCGGAGCGGACCGGATGCCGGGGTTAGTATAATCTGAAGGGGGTTTTACACTAAGCGATATCGCTAGCAATATCGCTAAAACGTCACTGGTTTTGTGACGTTATAGCGATATTGCTAGCGATATCGCTATGTGTGATACTTACCTCCGACCGGCTCCCCTGCTGTCCATCGCTGATCGCGCGAGAATGTCCGGCTCCATTTCTCGTCGGGCGCTTCCTGCTGGGCTTCCTGCTGTGTGAGATGAGCGACGCGTGGACGCGGGCGGGAGGACGTCAGGATCGCTGTGTGTGAAAGGTGAGTATCGTGCGCTGCGTCGCTGCTGCATCGCTGTGAGATCTGCCTGTGTGACAGCTCACTAGCGATCATTTAGCGATGCACCAGCGATCCTGACCGGGTCGGATCGCTGGTCGGATCGCTGGTGCATCGCTAAATGTAAAAGGGCCTTAACTCTTTTTTCTTATCTTTCAGGTTACATCGGGGGCTTATCTACAGCACTACAGAATGCTGTAGATAAGCCCCTGATTGCTGTGGCTGCTGCTTATAGGCCAAAAATGGGGTGACAGACTCCCTTTAACGCATTAAAGGCAAGACATAGATAACTATTTAAAAACAACAACACTTGACTTACAATGACTATGAGGTTGGCTGTCCCCAACTGACTGTGTCTTGTGCAAAAACCTCACTTGATAAAGTCATGGCCTTTGTGGTTTCAAAGCTTTTCCTGTAATGAACTACTCTTCTCAGATATGTAAATTGTTGAAAAGTAACAAAATGCAAAAAGAAAAAAACCTTCACCAAAAGAATCCAGTTGGAATCCAATTGGAACCTGTAACATCTCCAGATGCTATTTACCTGCAAATATAGGGTTATTCTGCAGATATATAGCTTTCTCAAAGCTATCCAGACGCTGTACTGAAAGTGTGACTACTCTGAAAAATGAATTTATACAAGCTCGGACTGGCACACAGGGGAATAGGAAAATTCCCCAGTAGGCCCCTATGCAGGAGTAAGCCACGTAATCCCAACATGAGCAGCAGCTGGCCCAATATCCCTTTGATCCACTGCATACAGAAAAAGCATCATCTCTTCATTCAGTAAACAAACTACAGTATTTTTACTTAGAAGCAGAGGTAAATTTGTGAATGAGGTCAATGAAATATTTGCATGTAGGTGAACAGTGGGCCACCAGAGTGTTACTGGTGGGCTTTTGCCACCCCTATCTGACACTGAACTTATTTCCTCCCAGGATTTGCCGGCTTTCAGTCATAGAGATGAGCACAGGGTGGCTACAGTCACCTTTCAGTGAACAGTGAGCAACAACTGTAAGCATGCCCAGGCACTTTGATTGCCGGCTCGCTCTTCACAGTTGAGGGGTTAATCAAAGTTCCACAGTGTGCTTACTGCCTCCGCCCACTGTAGACAGATAGGTGGCTGTACCCACTGGAGGCTCTTCTCTATGACTGAAAACTGGCGGCTGTCGTGAGGATATAGGCTAACTTTCTCCCAGTAATCACTCTTTTATGTGATGATGACGTAAAATGGTGTCCCTGATATAATTCACTTTGCAGATGTTGTAGCTGTTTTCATTCTGACCCAAAGTCAGGCATCCCAGATCACCAGTGAGGCCAAATTAGGAGTTTATGCCCTTAATTTACAAGCGCGCTTGGAGACAAAGGAGACTGCACACAGGTCGTGGGCAAATCACTTTATCTGATCTACTGAAAACACAAGGCAATATTTTATACCATTTACAACAAATGTAACTCTATGCAGCTCATGTAGCCGCCACCATTACCCAGGGTCATTCCTTATTTACCATGTACCCAGAACATGTTGTGGCTGACTATTGAGAATGTGGCGCCCCCAGGAGTATGGTCGCCACAGTGGCATTACCTTCCTCCTAGGGAGTGTGATGTCATGCTTGGAAGCAATAAAGGGTCTCTCTGGCAGTTACCACAACACACAACACAGTTTCCATTCCAGGTCAGCAGAGGGAGCTCTGAACCAAACCTGGGGGAGGAGCTACTCTCTGGGAGCCAGGAAGGAAGATTCAGGCATTCCTGTGAGGAGGGCAACATGTGTGGATGTGAGGAGAGGAGCTGGAAGATTGAGCAGAGTTCAGAGCTCACTTCTAGCTATAGCGCCTGATGTGGAGCCCCGTCTCCAAGGCTGTACGGACACTGATGGTCCTGCAACAGAAACCGGAGGAATAGGAAGCTGTAAAAGCTCTATTCCCACATAAGACTCGGAGGCACAACAGTGACGTGTGAGCCCGAAGAGGGAGGCTACAGCTGTCTGCCATACGAGGGAGTTCTAAAGAGAATAAGCAAGTGGAACTTCAGTGTAACACAGTACTGCAAGTACCTAAAACTAAGCGCTAGGAAGGAGACTACACAACCCATCTGCCTAGAGAGATTCCTAAGTTGCTTCCAGGCTAGCCAGCTCCTGTGCCATCTGTAATCTGGACCCTGGACTGCATTTGCCAAGCAAAGTAAAGGTAAAGAAACTGCACCCTGTTGTGTCCTTGCCTTCTTCCTGCAACCCTGTCAGCACTGCTACATCTCTGTGCCAGACACTACACCCTCTTCTCAACACCTATCCTCACTGCCCTGGGACTACAGCCCTGCCTGTGGAGGGCCACAACATCATTGCTGCACCACACCATCTGTCCCAGAGGATCTGTCTGCAGCGTCGGCTTAACATCTTCATTGCCGAACACCACAGGTGGCGTCACGAATCATTCACTCATAAACTTTATTCCATCACTTAATCCCTTTTACATGGGCGCCCAGGGCCACGGACCGGGTCACCGCTGCTGTGACAATCCCCTTTGAGAGTCGGGCCCGGTACCAAGTACCCCACAGCCCTGGGAGGGCGACCCAAGAACATATATGATAAGAAGTATAGTCTCATTGAAGAGGAGACTGACAGATTGCTGTGTCATGAGAATAAATTCTAGCAATTAAAGGCAAAAAGGCAATTAAAGAATTAAAGGCAGTTAAAGGCAAACCATTAACCCTTCTATATCACAGACTAGTCACGTGTCAGGTTGGGCTGCAGACTAAATACATAAAAGCTCCAAAGACCCGCATCGCATGTGACAAGAGCTGTATCACACTTACATCAATTGGAGGTGGTGGCCAGGAGCACGGCTGTCATATGTGAAGAAATATATCACTTTCTTGCCAAGAACAAGGATGGAGGTATCTCCAGCTTCATTATCCTAAATGTTTTTTTGATTTCCAGTTAGGTGCATCTGTCAATCTTTGTGTTCTGCTATAAAGCTGTCAGCCTGATGGAGGAGGAAGAAGGATCAAGCTGCAGATCTCCTCACCGAGCACAACTTGGGTTAAAACATATTTCTTCCCATATGACAATCGTGCTCCCAGCTGCCAACTGGGTATGTGTGGTACAGCTCTTGTCAGGTGAGATGCAGGTCCTGACATGTGACTAGGATGCATCTGGATGCCATTTTATCTTCTTAGAGAACATAATCACTTGGATATGCCAATACCTTATGGTAGCTCTTATCTTTAAGACCCTCTCTGATTTTAGGAAGTAAAGGGGTTGTCCGCTTCCTACTATTGTTAGACCACTGGTTTTGTGATGTATAAAAAAGCAGAGACAGTTTTTGATGATTGACTGCAGCAGTGACGATGTGACAATGCTGCTAACAATCATTGAACTCTATAGCGCACCCTGTCTGTATCGGCTGAGTCGCTGCGCTCAGTGATTGGCTGCAGTGCTATAAACTTGACATCACCTGTATATGAGCAAGACAACAGGATTGTTTTGCCACCCTACAGAAAGCTGTGCAGCTTGTGCTTCATATACTGTAGTTATCAGAACTTAATAGGGGGGAAATATCTGTCTGACTTCCCTCAGCAAAATTAAACCTCAGTGTAACCTTGTATAAGCTGCAACTGCAACCAAAGGAGAAATATATGAAAGATTAAGCCCGGAAAAACTAGCAATTTATGGGCTTACTGGGAGGGGACATTTATTAAGAATTAACGGGTTTGTCCATTACCTTGACAATCCCTTTTTAAAATATGGTACGTACTTTTTATAACATGAAAATATCCAATACTAACCTTGCGTACTCGTGCTGTTCCAGCTATGTCATATTAAAGTGGCCGAGGGCGGCAGCAGTGGCCGAGCTGTTGCTCCATAACGCCCTGGTACGTTACAGGAAAATCGTGTCCCAGTCCCATTGTGCTCTCATGTGTGGGGTGTATGGCACTCACTTGTAGGCTGCAAGCCTTCGCCGTCTCTAGGCCTCCATCTTCAAGAGTCACCGCACATAAAACAAACCAGGTGTCCCTTGATCTAACAGCCAAAAGTTTACTGGACAGTTAAAGTTCATCAGATTGTAACATGCAGTATTGATCACAACACTTCTTGTTTCCTTAACACAGTATACTTCAGCATTGCTTTCCATTCCTCCTAGATTATCCCTAAGATTACTGGTCCTTCAGCAACACAGATTTCCCATCAAGTCCCACAGTACACCCGGGATCCGTTACATTCCCTTCACACCTTAACGCTTCCATCGTCCCCTGTACATCAGAGGGTAAGACACTCTCCATAGTACCTGTACCGAGCCTTGAGCTCCGGACATTAAAGGAATGTCTGCAAGAGATTCCAGTAAAGCCTCTTACTTACTGCCGTGAACGATAGATCCTTGCTGACACTAGCAGTCCACTGCACTTGAACTTGACCTTGGTTAATGTACTTCCCTATCTAACTAACTACTAGGAAGCAGTCCCTTTTTACTGGGACTTGTAACTCCCGCTATGGGCTAGTCCCAAACTTTAACTATGTCTGTCCCTATAGTATGTAGCTGGGCAGATCTCCTTCACAACATTATGCAATACAATTCACTTCTGTAAAATCCTATTACACTTAAAGTCACTTATCTTTACATTATAGAGAATATCTGCTGCACACTATGTATATGGTACTAAAAATACTTAAATACCTTATCACTCTCTATACATTATATATTGAATATTTTACACTTACATTGCTTACCAAGTCCATTTTACATCCTAACTCTTAACCTATACCACTCTTACAATGTACACTATAGATTCCCATACCACAGTAAATATATAAAAATGCATAACCTTATTCACACTAGACTACATTGTGATTGGTGGCTTCAGGGGTAGTAACGTGACAGTGCACTCCACCACTCTTTCATCGGCACTGTGTCTCCCGGAGCTCATGTGACTTTGTTATACCATATGCGCCCTTCAGCCAATCAGCAGCACTTTTGGTCTCCTCTGCTCTTACTTCCCTCTAACAAACCTCAAACAAGTGGAAGAACTGAAAGCATGGCAGCTTAATAGAAGTCATTGATTGGCTGCAGAGCTCAGGTGGCATAACAATGTCACACATGCTACAGAAGACTAGGCACAGACATTGTCCAGGTAGTAGACAACCCCTTTAATTCTTAATAAGTCTTCCCCATGCCCTATTAAAGCAGAAGCCATCTAGTGGGCACATCCTTGCTCCATACACTTGCATTGAGTGAGGCCGCGCCCCATCTAGACAGGACAACGCCTCAAAGCGTAAAGTGACAGCAGACTTGTGAATCATCATATCAGGCGCACTGTGTATTGTGAGGACTCTCTGGCACTGAGAGTGAGCGTTAATGTGACCACAAGTATACAATTTGCCACATTATGACTAGACTTGTCCGGCCTCGCTCAATACAGTTACATTGAGAGGGGCCGCTTCACACCTTCTAGTTGGCATGTGATTGCATGTATGCAAATCACGTAATGGCAGTTATGCGCCTGCAGCTCTCTGCATCGGAGAATTTTCACTACTCACAGTACTCACAGTGTAGGTTAAGACCAAACAACCTACTACGCAAACATTCTCCAAATAGCCTCCATTCATGTCCCATGCATTCGGCTTTGCCTAAAACCATGCAAGAATAAGTGAGCTTTTCATGTTGTAGACCCCATTCCTCCCACCCAGTTCATGTAAATAGGCTTAAGAACAATGTGAGACAAAAACCAGAAGAAAAATATTGCGAGAGTTACCCAGAAAAAGTCTTTGAGGTTCTAAAGATAATTAACTTAAACCGAGAAGAAGAAAAAGAAGAAGTGTCTATAGGTGACACACAACCTGGTGACTGCTCTCAAACTTTTTTTCATTTCACAGCAGTTCATGTGACTTTGGTTTCCGTTATTTCCTTCCGCAAGAATTAAAATAACCTCTAAAAGGAAGAAATGTGCAGTTCTGCTTCTGAATGTGCCAAAGCCGACCACATGTACACCTCGCTAATCAACTGAGTGGCCAAGCCTCAAGCAACGTCCTACAGATGCCTTCAGTGGCCCATGGTCACCTCCAGGTCTGCCAATATTAGGTCACTTTGCTCTTTTCTTGGGGGATCTTTGCATGGCTGAAGCTGTGGGATTTTTCGGCACCTCCTCTACAAGGGATCTCCACGGAAGAGTTTCATACGAATGGTGTAGGTTTGCTTTGGGGATTTTGCTGATGAGTTCCAATTCCAAATCCCAAGGTCATTCAATGTGATGACACCACTTCTTCTTTCATTCCTGTGGCCCCGAGCAGCTCAAGTGGAACCCAAGATGGTGTGCTCTCAGTTATGTGCGGTAAGTGACTCTCCTATTGTGTCTTTTGGGGCTTTGTAGCCCACAAGCAAATGAATAAATCAAAGGAGTTGCACTATTAAACTATACGTATAGACACACATTATATCATGAGATTTAGGACACTGTAGGTCAGAAGATATTATAAGTGCAACTGTCATTGTATAACATTGCACATGTACTCACCTTTTCATTTTCGCTGCTAATTTCAGCACCTTTCTGCACGTTGCTTTAGATTTGTTGCTTTTATCAGATTAAAAGTCTATAAAAATCTTTATAAAAAAAAAATTATATTAAGAATGGCCAGCGCAAGCTGCATTTTAAGAAAAAAAATGGCTAAGAAATATGGCAAACTTAAATACTATGTATGTAAAGTCATATGGTCCTATAGACTAAATATGTGAAGAAATAGAAAAAAGGGGTTTGTGTGAATCTGAAGTTGTCTCGTGGAGGGCAGATCACCCTCTCTGGACCCCCTATTAGAGAATAACTCTGTAAGAGCGGGGATCCACCCTGTCCATCCATTACACAGACCACTATTCATCTGAATGGTGGCCACTGCAAGTACATTTTATGTCTGGACACCAAACTCCATATGAAAAAGGTCTCACCTCACTAGTAGAGGAACATTTATTTACAGAATTGCAAAAGTTGAATGGGTCACCATGTGAAAGCTTCAATACCAGTTATATTGGCTTTCCTAGAAACAGGTTTGCCTGATATGAGATACGGCCTTTTGGGGCTGAAATACTCCTGATTTTCTTGGCCGGTCTCCACAAGCCTCCATGCCCACATGGCTATCCGTGAGTCTATGAGTCTACAGTTAGGACGTTGGCAGAGGTGGTCACAGACTGCTCCTGCGTTTCACGGACAGGGCAAAAAAGTGCTAGATTTTTACGGACCGTTCAGGAATTCCTGGATGGTTGTGTATTTTGACTCTGGGTATATTCACACTGTTGTTACTACCTTCTATTAATGAATCTGTCATGGTCACCATTCATTTTGTCATCAGGAATAGTGCAGCAGGCGGCTTTACTTTTGCTGTCGAACAAAGCCCCAACAGCTCACATGTGACCTGAGTCAATAGTAAGGTGCTGCTGTGACGATGGCTGAAGGAGGAGAACTGTGGAGGCCGGAATAGTTCTATGACTATCGGGGAAAGCCTCTGCTGTGACTAATATGGAAGGGAAGGGAGACTATGACGTGACTATAAAGTATAACAGATCATTCTTAATCCTGGGAGGGAAGAGAGGGAGCACTAATTATTGAAATGACGTAGGGACAGCGAAATGATTTCTATTACTTTTTTGTGACTACTGAAAGTGAGAGTGGGAACAGTGCTGATGACCTTACAGAAGAGGTTACACGGTGCGGTGATGACTGTTGCGGGGATTGCGAGTTGGGAGTTGTACCAACCGGTGAGAGCGCATGACTGTTGTGTATACATTGTGAACACTATTCTATAGAGTGTTCACAATGTAAAGCCAGGACTGCATTTTCATTTTTGTTTTACAAGATGCAATGTTTACCTACACTAAAAGGCCCTACTGTATCCGGACCTGGTGGCCATACCAGCAGAATACCCTACTGATTATCTATTGTATAGTAACAAGGCTGTGTGCATATAACTAATGTAACCTATATAGGCCTCTGCAGGGAAATTTTAGTTTTACATAGCACCAGGGCCGGACTGGCCATCTGGCAATTCTGGAAAATGCCAGAAGGGCCTGTATGGTCATGGGCCGCCTTGTCTGCTACGTTGATAACAGAATTGGGGTTCTCAAGACGCCCACACTGTTAAAAGTTGTGAAAGAGCACAAAGTCGCCGACTCCGTCACTTACCCCAGCAGGTCACTGGTGTCAGTAGAAATATGGATCATGTATTAAATCTTGCTTTCCTCCATCCAGGGAAGCACCCTAATGGAAGAACTTATTTAGCCTTATATCAGAATCTACATGCAAAGTATAATACATTCGCAATTACTTTATTTACAGATCTTGCTCTCGTCCTGTTCAATAATGTACCTTGAGCAAAACTCACAAGAAATTAGGCTTTGTTCAGAACCGCATTTTGACATGCTGTTTCTCTTTTCTGTTTTGGGAAAAGACCAACACAATTAATGTCAAAAACAAATCTATTGCATAACTAATGCAAAGAGAAGTAGAAGGATCCCATTAATTACTATGGGATCTGGATGAGTTGCATTATGTATCCATATTTACAGTTAAAGAAAAGAAGGGGCCTCATGCAAAACTTTTACTTTCAATGTAACAATTTACACAAAATGGAAACTAGACAGATATCATAGCAATTGATAGGTCCCATCTCCTTCCATTTCCATCCATCATGCAATAGACCTGCTTCTTATACTAATTCTAGGGGCGGACACTGACAGCTTGGGGCCCCTACGCAAGAAACGTGTCTGGGCCCCCTTCCTTTTATGGTGACAACGCTACATATACATTTTCCCCGTAAATGTACCTACCTACTGTCAATGTAATGCCTTTATGCATCTGTATCTGTACTTGTTCCTGCCTTGCTACTGTAATGCTCTGAATTTCCCCATGGTGGGACGATTAAAGGATTATCTTATCTTATCTTATATAGCCACACACACATACATGTATATACAGTGCCTTGCAAAAGTATTCGGCTCCCTGGAACTTTTCAACCTTTTCCCACATATCATGCTTCAAATATAAAGATACCAAATGTAAATTTTTGGTAAAGATTCAACAAGTGGAATACAATTGTGAAGTTGAATGAAATTTATTGGTTATTTTAAATTTTTGTGGAAATTCAAAAACTGAAAAGTGGGGCGTGCAATATTATTCGGCCCCTTTACTTTCAGTGCAGCAAACTCACTCCATAAGTTCATTGTGGATCTCTGAATGATCTAATGTTGTCCTAAATGACTAATGATGATAAATATAATCCACCTGTGTGTAATCAAGACTCTGTATAAATGCACCTGCTCTGTGATAGTCTCAGGGTTCTGTTTGAAGCACAGAGAGCTTCATGAAGACCAAAGAACACAACAGGCAGGTCCGTGATACTGTTGTGGAGAAGTTTAAAGCCGGATTTGGATAAAAAATTATTTCTAAAACTTTTATACATCCCAAGGAGCACTGTGCAAGCAATCATATTGAAATGGAAGGAGTATCATACCACTGCAAATCTACCAAGACCCGGCCGCCCCTCTAAACTTTCATCTCAAACAAGAAGAAGACTGATAAGAGATGCAGCCAAGAGGCCCATGATCACTCTGGATGAACTGCAGAGATCTATAGCTGAGGTGGGACAGTCTGTCCATAGCACAACAATCAGTCGTACACTGCACAAATCTGGCCTTTATGGAAGAGTGGCAAGAAGAAAGCTATTTCTCAAAGATATCCATAAAAAGTGTTGTTTAAAGTTTGCAACAAGCCACCTGGGATATACACACCAAACATGTGGAAGAAGGTGCTCTGGTCAGATGAAACCAAATGTCATGATCCATGCTGGGTCATGACAGATATTAAACACAGGTAACCTTTTTTTTTCCTAAGCTGTGCTTATGGTGGGTTCTTGCCCCCGGTGGCCATTAGGATTATTGCACTGTGGTGTCGTTTTTTCTAAGTTTCCCCCCGGTGGTGGTGAGCGTCATTGCACTCTGGTTTCTTACTTAAGTGCACATGATTAGAATGCAGGTGTGATTGCTGGCTCTGCTATAAGAGAGTCACAGGTGTTGCAATCAGTGATGGTGATAGTGTTCATTTCAACCATCCTTGGTGGAGGAAGGAGCTGGAGAGCAGCTCTGACAGAGCCTGGTGTGAAAGGAGTCATAGGGGATTTCCTTAGCTCTGACAGAGCTTGGTGGCAGTGATTCTGAGGAGAGCTGCATGCTGGTGGTGGACTTTGTTGCCAGGAGCAAGTGCAACAGAGTAAAGCTAAGTGGTGTTTCCCTGTTTGTGTTTTTTCCTTAGTGTGTATTAGTACAGCGGTGGGGCCAGTGCCTGCGCCACCCAGCTCCCTAGCAAGGGATAGGTGTAGGGTGTGCTAGGGCGACAGGCTCATGATCGGCGCCCGGTGCGGAACCGGCATAGGGAACGCTAGGAGCGTTAGGGACAGTGACTCAGGGGAGTGCAGGAGGTCTCCACGTCCCCTTTCCCTATCGCAGGGCCCACCATTGTAACTGTTTCCCTACCCCTTGTCTTGCTGTTTTAGTTACCGTCCTGCAAGCCGTGTCACACAGGACAATATCACGTGCTGCGTCTTGTTACCGGCCCGCTGGTCGCGTCACACAGGATGGGTCTATGTGACATTTATCACCAACCTTAACATTTTTTTTTCTATTGAGCCATGGACCCAGTTAAGCCCTTTTCCCAATTGCTGCAGACCCTTACTAATGAGATTAGGGGGCTGCGCGGAGGGTTGGTGCGGCAACTGCGGCTGTTGGTGGGCTGTGGGGGCTTGGTCCAGGAACAGGCTCAGCCAGAACCCAAGATATCCTTCCATGACAGATTTTCTGGAGGGAGAGATCAATTCTTGGTATTTCAGCAAGCCTGCAAATTATATTTCAGGCTGCGCCCTCGTTCATCAGGGAGTGAAGAGCAACGAGTGTGAATCATTATGTCCCTTCTTAAAGGGGATCCCCAATCCTGGGTCTTCTCCCTACCAGACAATTCTCCATCTTTAGAGTCCGTGGACGAGTTCTTTGCAGCTTTGGCGCTTGTGTATGGGGATCCTGATGGCGTCGCCCTGGCGGAATCTCGAATCCGTAGGTGTAAACGGGCTGCCCGGGTTGCTGAGGAGTACTGCTCAGAGTTTAGGAGGTGGGCCACTGACACTCAGTGGAATGACACTGCACTTAGGAGTCAATTTGTGCAGGGTTTGTCTCCAAAGTTGCAGGATACTCTAGTGCAGTACGCCGCCCCCATGTCGCTGGAGGCCGCCATGTCCCTTGCCATCCGGGTGGATAGACGCCTTAGGGAAAGACATATACGAAGAGTGCCCCCTGATGTCCTCGCTAGGGAGGAGGACCCACCAGTGCGGACGGAGGAACCCAGACAGCCCGGTGTTGTTGATACAAAAAAGGGGGTGTCTGCGGCTCGTCGTGGTGGGGGGTATGCTTTTCCTGTGGGAAGCCTGGCCATTTTATGAGAGCCTGCCCAGTTCATGCCAAGTCTCCAGACGAACCTATGCAAGTAGGAGGAGCTAGTTTGTTTTCGGAGCTGCCTATGGTTCGGGGAGTGGTGTCGGCATGTTTGTATTGTGGGCAGACTGGTCATGTCCTGAAGGCTTGCCCATTGCACGCCAAATTATCTGTGCCTTCTGAGAAGCCACATTCCCCTGGGCGCTTGGAGGGAGGCGACCAGGGAGTATACATTTCCTCCATTTTGCCCTCCCAATGTACCTTGTCAGCAGAGGTCTTGGCTGGCGGGGTACCGGAGGTGATACCGATGTTTGTGGACAGCGGAGCAGGAGTCAGTCTGGTGGATTCTCGCTTTGTCCAGACTCATGGTCTGAGGTGTAGGATGCTAGCCCACCCTATAAGCGCCCAGGCCATAAACTCTGTTCCACTGAGCCAGAGGAGCTTGACCAAGGTCGTAGAGAATATCCATCTGCGTATAGGACATCATGAGGAGTCCTTGTCATGCTACGTCTTGGAGGGAATGTCAGTACTAGAGTTGAGCGACTTTTGGTTTTTTAGGGTCGCGTTTCGTTTCGTGAAACCCGACTTTTCCAAAAGTCGGGTCGAGCAAGATCGTCCGATTATAGGGAAAAGTCGGGGTCGTCCCGAAACACGAAACCCAATGTAAGTCAATGGGGAATAAAAGTCGGCAGTGAGAGGAGGACAGGAAACACACCTACAGTGCCCATTTGAATGCCAAAAGCATCAATTCTTCTTACTTAAGCTTGTCAACCTTAATTAACTTCATAATATAAGTTACGCACTGAAAAATGGGGGTTATTTGGCTAAAGTTGTGGGGGGGGAGGGCTGGCTGCAGGTTTTCATGTGCCCTGGGCGAAAGAGCGCCCCTTTAACACATACCACAACTCATCATGCTCCGATACGGCAGATAAATAGCGGTATAGTACAATGAAAAATACCTCACTTTTTACATCTCATGACGAGGCCCATCTATTTCTCCATACAGAATCATTGGTCCCATATAATGTTTGAAACAGTATATGATGAGCTCCACATAATGCTACAGTATATGTTGGTCCCCATGGATGAAGCTCCACTGTCTTATGGGCCCAAATAATGCTCCAAACATAATGGGCCCCATTTCTAATGCTCTAGTGTATAATGGGCCCTGTAAATGCTGCTCCAGTGTCTGATGTCCACCTTTGGAATGTTCCAGTGTATGGTGGGCCCCATCTATCATTCTCCAGAGTATAGTGCTCCCCAAAAATTGCTGTCCCAACATTGGAAACAATCAAATAAGTCTCCTCGCTAGGGAATCCCTGTACTTGTCTGGACAGGTGCTGTAGCTTGCTTAACAGCTCGCCAGCCGTTCTCACGCCCAGTATGGATTGCACGTGATTGCACAAATGTTAGAAAGGGTACTGTATCCCTGGATAACATGTATGGATAGCGTACACATTCAAAATATATGTCTCAGGAGGCAGGCTCAGACGGTGTCAGGCCCAGTATGGATTGCACGTGATTGCACAAAGGTTAGAAAGGGTACCGTATCCCTGGATAACATGTATGGATAGCGTACACATTCAAAATATATGTCTCAGGAGGCAGGCTCAGACGGTGTCAGGCCCAGTATGGATTGCACGTGATTGCACAAAGGTTAGAAAGAGTACCGTATCCCTGGATAACATGTATGGATAGCGTACACATTCAAAATATATGTCTCAGGAGGCAGGCTCAGACGGTGTCAGGCACAGTATGGATTGCACGTGATTGCACAAAGGTTAGAAAGGGTACCGTATCCCCGGATAACATGTATGGATAGCGTACACATTCAAAATATATGTCTCAGGAGGCAGGCTCAGACGGTGTTAGGCCCAGTATGGATTGCAAGTGATTGCACAAAGGTTAGAAAGGGTACCGTATCCCCGGATAACATGTATGGATAGCGTACACATTCAAAATATATGTCTCAGGAGGCAGGCTCAGACGGTGTTAGGCCCAGTATGGATTGCACGTGATTGCACAAAGGTTAGAAAGGGTACCGTATCCCCGGATAACATGTATGGATAGCGTACACATTCAAAATATATGTCTCAGGAGGCAGGCTCAGACGGTGTTAGGCCCAGTATGGATTGCACGTGATTGCACAAAGGTTAGAAAGGGTACCGTATCCCCGGATAACATGTATGGATAGCGTACACATTCAAAATATATGTCTCAGGAGGCAGGCTCAGACGTGTTAGGCCCAGTATGGATTGCACGTGATTGCACAAAGGTTAGAAAGGGTACCGTATCCCCGGATAACATGTATGGATAGCGTACACATTCAAAATATATGTCTCAGGAGGCAGGCTCAGACGGTGTTAGGCCCAGTATGGATTGCACGTGATTGCACAAAGGTTAGAAAGGGTACCGTATCCCCGGATAACATGTATGGATAGCGTACACATTCAAAATATATGTCTCAGGAGGCAGGCTCAGACGGTGTTAGGCCCAGTATGGATTGCACGTGATTGCACAAAGGTTAGAAAGGGTACCGTATCCCCGGATAACATGTATGGATAGCGTACACATTCAAAATATATGTCTCAGGAGGCAGGCTCAGACGTGTTAGGCCCAGTATGGATTGCACGTGATTGCACAAAGGTTAGAAAGGGTACCGTATCCCCGGATAACATGTATGGATAGCGTACACATTCAAAATATATGTCTCAGGAGGCAGGCTCAGACGGTGTTAGGCCCAGTATGGATTGCACGTGATTGCACAAAGGTTAGAAAGGGTACCGTATCCCCGGATAACATGTATGGATAGCGTACACATTCAAAATATATGTCTCAGGAGGCAGGCTCAGACGGTGTTAGGCCCAGTATGGATTGCACGTGATTGCACAAAGGTTAGAAAGGGTACCGTATCCCCGGATAACATGTATGGATAGCGTACACATTCAAAATATATGTCTCAGGAGGCAGGCTCAGATGGTGTTAGGCCCAGTATGGATTGCACGTGATTGCACAAAGGTTAGAAAGGGTACCGTATCCCCGGATAACATGTATGGATAGCGTACACATTCAAAATATATGTCTCAGGAGGCAGGTTCAGACGGTGTTAGGCCCAGTATGGATTGCACGTGATTGCACAAAGGTTAGAAAGGGTACCGTATCACCGGATAACATGTATGGATAGCGTACACATTCAAACTATATGTCTCAGGAGGCAGGCTCAGACGGTGTTAGGCCCAGTATGGATTGCACGTGATTGCACAAAGGTTAGAAAGGGTACCGTATCCCCGGATAACATGTATGGATAGCGTACACATTCAAAATATATGTCTCAGGAGGCAGGCTCAGACGGTGTTAGGCCCAGTATGGATTGCACGTGATTGCACAAAGGTTAGAAAGGGTACCGTATCCCCGGATAACATGTATGGATAGCGTACACATTCAAAATATATGTCTCAGGAGGCAGGCTCAGACGGTGTCAGGCACAGTATAGATTTGACGGCCCAGATTACACAGCGGAGGAGCAGGGAGAGGTAAAGATTGCAAATGCTGGGGCCCTGCCCAAGCAAGGGGGGCCCACTCGTGGGCGTCGGTACTGGCACTGGGCCCCTCATAGTACAGCGGTGTGTCTGACGGCGGGTGTGCACCACCACCGTCAGAGACACTTGATTGCACTATGAGGGACCCTGTGCCAGTGCCCGCGCCCAAGAGTCGGCCTACCCACCTGTCCAGGGCAACGGCACTCGCACGGTGTCGTGCGCTAGGTGGTGACCCCGGCCATGGGGGGGGAGGCAGCACAGTTAGGGAGTTTTAGAAAGTGGCATATGTTGATGTTGGACATTCAGCTGATGCAAAAGGCGAAATAGGTGAAGTACCAGGAAGAGGTGGACCAAAGCAAGCCATTTTTCTGTCACCCTATGTGTCATCAGGGGAAGGTGGGACAAAATCCTTGGAAACCCATGCGTGGTTCATTTTAATGAAGGTTAGATCATCCACATTTTGGGTTGACAGACGGGTCCTTTTTTCTGTCAGGATTGATCCAGCTGCACTGAAGACTCTTTCCGATAGCACACTTGCAGCTGGGCAAGCGAGCTCCTGTAAGGCATATTGGGCCAATTCAGGCCAGGTGTCCAGTTTAGCGGCCCAATAGTCAAAGGGGAATGACCTGTGTGGGAGAACATCGATATGGGAGGAAAAGTAGTTTGTAACCATAGTTGACAACTGCTGTCTCCTGTCACTTTCCATCGATGCAGTATTACCAGTTGTGTGAGCGGTATTTGAAAAATCAGTCCACAACATTGTCATGAAACCCCTGTCTCCAACGCCACTTCTGCTGTGTGCACCACGAACACCTCTGCCAAGCTGCCCCCGGCCCGTACGGCTCGTGTGAGAACCATCACCGCTGCTGTGTGCTGGGAATGCCTCAAGCAACCGATTTACCAGAGTTGCTTGTTTATTAGCCAATATTAGGTCAAGGTTCTCCTGTGGCATGATGTTTTGTAATTTGCCTTTATAGCGTGGATCCAGGATGCTGGCCAACCAGTAGTCGTCATCGTTCATCATTTTGGCAATGCGGGGGTCCCTTTTTAGGATCCACAAGGCATAATCTGACATGTGGGCCAATGTTCCCGGTGTCAATGATTCACTGCGAGTGCTGGGTGGAGGAGCACTTTCTGGCAAATCCACATCCCTCCAGTCACGCACAAACCCTGTACCAGACCTTGCCACGCCAACATTTTCACTTGCCCCACGAGATGCATCCTCCTCCCCTAAGTAATCATCCCCATCATCCTCCTCCTCCTCCTCTTCTTCCTCCACCTCGTCCAGGAGAGGTCCCTGAGCAGACAATGGCTGAATGTCATCAAGGATTCCCTCCTCCTCTTCCTCCTCATCAACATTGGCTGCAGACGCCTGCTCCTTAAGGTGCGTCAAAGTTTGCATGAGCAGACGCATAAGTGGGATGCTCATGCTTAGGATGGCGTCGTCTGCGCTTACCAGCCGTGTGCATTCCTCAAAACACTGAAGGACTTTACAAAGGTCTTTCAGCTTCGACCACTGCACGCCTGTCAACTCCATGTCTGCTCTCAAAGTGCCTGGCCGTGTATCCTCCCACAAATGCATTATGGCCTGCCTCTGCTCGCACAGCCGCTCCACCATGTGCAGGGTGGAGTTCCACCTTGTTGCAATGTCGATAATGAGGCGGTGGTTGGGAAGGTGGAGCAATCGCTGCAGCTTCTGCATACGAACGGAGTGTACAGGCGACCGGCGGATGTGCGCGCACAGTCTTCGCACCTTCTGGAGCAGGGCTGTTAACTCCGGATAATTTTTGAGGAAGCACTGCACCACCAGGTTCAAGGTGTGAGCCAAGCAAGGTATGTGGCTGAGTTTTGAAAGGGCTATGGCTGCCACAAAATTACGCCCGTTATCACTAACTACCTTGCCTGCCTCAAGATGTACACTGCCCAGCCATGACTCAGTTTGTCGCTTCAAGTACTCGGCCAGCACCTCGGCGGTGTGTCTGTCGCCCAAACACATCATCTGCAACACAGCCTGCTGACGCTTTCCACTAGCTGCTCGATAGGGGGACACATCGTGTGCAACAGTGGCAGCTGCAGATGGAGTGCTCGTACGACTGCGCTCTGTGGACGAGCTTTCGCTTCTGGAGGAGGAGGAGGGTCGAACGCCTACAGCCAACTGTTTCCTATACCGTGGGCTAGGCAGCACTGTCCCACCACCACTGTCCCCTGTGGACCCTGCATCCACCACATTAACCCAGTGCGCAGTGATGGACACGTAACGGCCCTGGCCATGCCGACTGGACCATGCATCAGTTGTGAGGTGCACCTTTCCGCTCACTGACTGCTTGAGTGCATGGACAATGCGGTCTTTCACATGATGGTGGAGGGATGGGATGGCTTTGCGAGAGAAGAAGTGGCGACTGGGTAGGTCATAGCGTGGTACTGCATAGGCCATGAGTTCGCGGAAAGCTGTGCTTTCCACCAACCGAAAGGGCATCATCTCAAACGAGATTAGTTTGGCAATGTGGGCGTTCAAACCCAGTGTACGCAGATGAGAGACTGAGTACTTTCTTGACCTACTCATAGTGTCTGGGAGGGTGGGCTGGACTTGAGAGCTGCATATGGTGGAAGTAGCGGTGGACAGGCGGACTGAGAGAGGGTTGATGATGGTGATGGAGTTGGTGTTCTTTCTGATGGCCTAGAATCAGTCTTTCGTTGATATAACAGTGGGATTCCCTGACTGCTGTGGCCTTGCAACGACACCTCAACATTTGCTGCTGTGCTAACCGGTGGGCTTACAGTGGGGGAAACAATGTAGCGTTGCTGACTACCTTCGTTGTGATCAGTTGCACATGTGGCACTTGAGGTTTGGTGTTGTGTCCACGCTTGCAAGTGCATGCTGGTTAAATGTCTAAGCATGCAACTGGTATTCAAATTTTTCAGATTTTTCCCTCGGCTAAAGGTCTTTGCGCACTTCTTACAGATAACCTTGGCCTGATCATGAGGATTTTGTTCAAAAAAGTGCCACACTGCACTCTTCCTACTTTGGCAGACATTTTGCGGCCTAGCACGCTGTGATCTTTTGACCCTCTGGACAAGCTGTCCAGCAACTCTTTTGATGTTTGGAACCTGTCTTTGGAGTGCTCCGGGCCTGCCAGATAACAGCTGTTGCGATGTCGATGTCTGCTGTGGATGCTCCTCATCTGAGCTATTGGAAGCAGCACCCTCTTCCCCCAATGGATGCCAATCTGGGTCAACAACTGGGTCATCCATCACCTCCTCTTCTATGTCATGTGCACCTTTCTCTGTGTCACCGTGTATGGTGGTATAGTGTGCGGGAAGGGGCACCTGAGTCTCATCAGGGTCAAAATCTGGCTCTGTACACTGCGAGGACAATGTAGTGCTCTGAGTGAATGTACCAGCAGAATCATCCATCAGCGGCTGTGCATCAGTGCACTCCATGTCAGATTCATCTTGGCCTGGGTAATTCACCATTTGACTTGATAATCCTGGCATGGTATGTGAAAACAGCTCCATGGAGTAATCAGTAGTATGGCCTGCGTCATCCTTCAATCTTGGTTGGGGTGAAGGACACAAGGAAAGGTGTGGTTCATGAACATGAGCCTCCAATGACGACTCAGTGCTTTTACTTTTTACAACTGAAGAAGAGGAGGCGATAGAGCTGGAGGCTGAGTCAGCAATGTAAGACAAAACTTTTTCCTGATGCTCTGCCTTTAAAAGCGGTTTGCCAACTCCTAGAAAACTAAGCGTTCGAGGCCTTATGTAGACAGACGATGACGCAGGGTCAGCACCTCCTGCATTCGGTCCTATTTTGCTCTTGCCACTACCATCAGATCCACCACCAACACCATCATTACCAGCTGCCATCCCCCGCCCAATTCCACGGCCTCTTCCACCAGCCTTCCTCATTTTTGGTAGAAATGTAGACAAAATCCAACAAACTATATAGTAATGTAAAACAAGGTACAAGGTGTCTATAGGACAGCGGAGATTTAGAATTTCTGCACACACTTGTGGACAGTGGACACTTTTGGATTGTGTGAGGCCCACTGATATCTGAGCGCTATGTGACACGCTCGATGTCACAGCTGCCTGTGACCAAAGTGACGAGAGGATAATGGAGATTTTGAATCTCTGCGCACACTTTTGGACACTGGACACTTGTGGATTGTGTGAGGCCCACTGATATCTGAGCGCTATGTGACACGCTCGATGGCACAGCTGCCTGTGACCAAAGTGACGAGAGGATAATGGAGATTTTGAATCTCTGCGCACACTTTTGGACACTGGACACTTGTGGATTGTGTGAGGCCCACTGATATCTGAGCGCTATGTGACACGCTCGATGGCACAGCTGCCTGTGACCAAAGTGACGAGAGGATAATGGAGATTTTGAATCTCTGCGCACACTTTTGGACACTGGACACTTGTGGATTGTGTGAGGCCCACTGATATCTGAGCGCTATGTGACAGGCTCGATGGCACAGCTGCCTGTGACCAAAGTGACGAGAGGATAATGGAGATTTTGAATCTCTGCGCACACTTTTGGACACTGGACACTTGTGGATTGTGTGAGGCCCACTGATATCTGAGAGCTATGTGACACGCTCGATGTCACAGCTGCCTGTGACCAAAGTGACGAGAGGATAATGGAGATTTTGAATCTCTGCGCACACTTTTGGACACTGGACACTTGTGGATTGTGTGAGGCCCACTGATATCTGAGCGCTATGTGACACGCTCGATGGCACAGCTGCCTGTGACCAAAGTGACGAGAGGATAATGGAGATTTTGAATCTCTGCGCACACTTTTGGACACTGGACACTTGTGGATTGTGTGAGGCCCACTGATATCTGAGCGCTATGTGACACGCTCGATGGCACAGCTGCCTGTGACCAAAGTGACGAGAGGATAATGGAGATTTTGAATCTCTGCGCACACTTTTGGACACTGGACACTTGTGGATTGTGTGAGGCCCACTGATATCTGAGTGCTATGTGACAGGCTCGATGGCACAGCTGCCTGTGACCAAAGTGACGAGAGGATAATGGAGATTTTGAATCTCTGCGCACACTTTTGGACACTGGACACTTGTGGATTGTGTGAGGCCCACTGATATCTGAGCACTATGTGACACGCTCGATGGCACAGCTGCCTGTGACCAAAGTGACGAGAGGATAATGGAGATTTTGAATCTCTGCGCACACTTTTGGACACTGGACACTTGTGGATTGTGTGAGGCCCACTGATATCTGAGCGCTATGTGACACGCTCGATGGCACAGCTGCCTGTGACCAAAGTGACGAGAGGATAATGGAGATTTTGAATCTCTGCGCACACTTTTGGACACTGGACACTTGTGGATTGTGTGAGGCCCACTGATATCTGAGCGCTATGTGACACGCTCGATGGCACAGCTGCCTGTGACCAAAGTGACGAGAGGATAATGGAGATTTTGAATCTCTGCGCACACTTTTGGACACTGGACACTTGTGGATTGTGTGAGGCCCACTGATATCTGAGCGCTATGTGACATGCTCGATGGCACAGCTGCCTGTGACCAAAGTGACGAGAGGATAATGGAGATTTTGAATCTCTGCGCACACTTTTGGACACTGGACACTTGTGGATTGTGTGAGGCCCACTGATATCTGAGCGCTATGTGACAGGCTCGATGGCACAGCTGCCTGTGACCAAAGTGACGAGAGGATAATGGAGATTTTGAATCTCTGCGCACACTTTTGGACACTGGACACTTGTGGATTGTGTGAGGCCCACTGATATCTGAGCGCTATGTGACAGGCTCGATGGCACAGCTGCCTGTGACCAAAGTGACGAGAGGATAATGGAGATTTTGAATCTCTGCGCACACTTTTGGACACTGGACACTTGTGGATTGTGTGAGGCCCACTGATATCTGAGCGCTATGTGACACGCTCGATGGCACAGCTGCCTGTGACCAAAGTGACGAGAGGATAATGGAGATTTTGAATCTCTGCGCACACTTTTGGACACTGGACACTTGTGGATTGTGTGAGGCCCACTGATATCTGAGCGCTATGTGACACGCTCGATGGCACAGCTGTGACAAAAGTGACTAGAGGATAAGGGAGATTGGATTGCTTTTAAAAAAGCAGTTTGCGGAGCAGTGGGTAAACAGCAATGCCAGCGTGTCAGGAAGCCTTAAAAGGCAGCCCAACAACCAACACCACTGATACACCACTATATAGCCTCCCCTTGCACTGCACACACAGTGACTTGTGTGTTGTGCAGGCCAAATCGCTAGCAGCAGAAGCAGTTTTTTTGTCTTCTTCCCTGCCTAACGCTCTCCCTACAGAATCAGCAGCAACCTCTCCCTATACTAAGATCGGCAGAAGTAAGATGGCGGTCGGCGTGCACGCCCTTTTATACCCCCTGTGACGCCCACCAAAGCAAGCCAATCACTTGCATGCCCTTCTGAAAGATGGTGGTGACCCGTGCCTAGGTCATCACGTTGCCCACAGTGTCCGTGGATCCTGATTGGCTGAAAAAGAGCGCAAAACAAACTTTTGAAACGCGACTTTGGCGCGTAAGTCGCCGACCTCGTGGCCGACCTCATCCTAGGGTCGGGTTTCGTTTCATGAAACCCGACTTTGCCAAAAGTCGGCGATTTTTGAATTTTTTCGACCCGTTTCGCTCAACTCTAGTCAGTACCTATTGTTTTAGGCCTCCCTTGGCTGAAGAGACACAACACGGTAATAGATTGGCGGGCGAGGGAAGTGGTCAGCTGGGGGCACTCGTGTGAGGGCTGCTGCCTAGGAACTACTGTCTCTGCCGTCTCTCTTCAACCGACCCCTTCCTCTCCGGTGAGGGCAGCAGATGTGCTGCAGGAGAGTAGGGGCAAGTCTCAACCCTCGCCATAGGCCAAAGGGTTGGAGGGTGGTGTACCCCTTGGTGAGGTGCGGGGGTGTGAGTATGGTGACACAGGGGGACTCCTCTGTTGTCAATCCTAGAAAGAGTTCTCCAAGTGGTGACAAACGAACGAGTGGCAATAAACATTCAGGTCCGGACCTGTGTGTGAACGAGCATGTATGGGTGGCCACCAAAAACCATCCAGTGGAAGTGTGTTGTGGAGTGTTACCAGCTCATACCAAACATACACATACACAACCCGTTCCCCAGGTCAGAGCTTCGGAGATGTGTGTTGCCTCCAGAACATACGTTGCCAATACCAGCGGGCTCGTTTCTCATCAACCTGACATGCAGGTAGTTGCTGGGGTGAACTCTGGGTCTGGGCGTCCCCGCTGTAGGTGGTTCCCTGATGGGGAGTGGTCTTGAGGGTCCAAAGGCCCCTCATTAAGGGGAGGGTACTGTCATGATCCATGTTGGATCATGACAGATATAAAGCACAGGTAACCTTTTTTTTTCCTAAGCTGTGCTTACGGTGGGTTTTTGCCCCCGGTGGCCATTAGGATTATTGCACTGTGGTGTCGTTTTTTCTAAGTTTCTCCCCGGTGGTGGTGAGCATCATTGCACTCTGGTTTCTTACTTAAGTGCACATGATTAGAATGCAGGTGTGATTGCTGGCTCTGCTATAAGAGAGTCACAGGTATTGCAATCAGTGTTGGTGATAGTGTTCATTTCAACCATCCTTGGTGGAGGAAGGAGCTGGAGAGCAGCTCTGACAGAGCCTGGTGTGAAAGGAGTCATAGGGGATTTCCTTAGCTCTGACAGAGAGCTTGGTGGCAGTGATTCTGAGGAGAGCTGCATGCTGGTGGTGGACTCTGTTGCCAAGAGCAAGTGCAACAGAGTAAAGCTAAGTGGTGTTTCCCTGTTTGTGTTTTTTCCTTAGTGTGTATTAGTACAGCGGTTAGGCCAGTGCCTGCGCCACCCAGCTCCCTAGCAAGGGATAGGTGTAGGGTGTGCTAGGGCGACAGGTTCGTGATCGGCGCCCGGTGCAGAACCGGCTTAGGGAACGATAGGAGCGTTAGGGACACTGACTCAGGGGAGTGCAGGAGGTCTCCACATCCCCTTTCCCTATCGCAGGGCCCACCGTTGTAACTGTTTCCCTATCCCTTGTCTTGTTGTTTTAGTTACCGGCCTGCGAGTCGTGTCACACAGGACAATATCACGTGCCGCATCTTGTTACCGGCCTGCTGGTCGCGTCACACAGGACGGGTCCACGTGACACCAAAGTCGAACTTTTTGGCAACAATGCCAAATGATATGTTTGTCATAAAGGCAACACAGCTCA
The DNA here is from genome assembly GCF_039654945.1 of Dendrobates tinctorius. Lineage (NCBI taxonomy): Eukaryota > Metazoa > Chordata > Amphibia > Anura > Dendrobatidae > Dendrobates > Dendrobates tinctorius. The sequence continues at coordinate 26,148,893 of NW_027361717.1, forward strand.
TCACCCTGAACACACCATCCCCACTGTCAAACATGGTGGTGGCAGCATCATGGTTTGGGCCTGCTTTTCCTCAGCAGGGACAGGGAAGATGGTTAAAATTGATGGGAAGATGGATGGAGAAAAATACAGGACCATTCTTGAAGAAAACCTGTTGGAGTCTGCAAAAGACCTGAGACTGGGACGGAGATTTGTCTTCCAACAAGACAATGATCCCAAACATAAAGCAAAATCTACAATGGAATGATTAAAAAAATAAACGTATCCAGGTGTTAGAATGGCCAAGTCAAAGTCCAGAAGTGAATCCAATCGAGAATCTGTGGAAAGAGCTGAAAACTGCTGTTCACAAACGATCTCCATCAAACCTCACTGAGCTTGGGCTGTTTGCCAAGGAAGAATGAGCAAGAATTTCAGACTCTCGATGTACAAAACTGATAGAGACATACCCCAAGCGACTTGCAGCTGTAATCGCAGCAAAAGGTGGCGCAACAAAGTATTAAGTTAAAGGGGCCGAATAATATTGCACGCCCCACTTTTCAGCTTTTGAATTTCCACAAAAATTTAAAATAGCCAATAAATTTTGTTCAACTTCACAATTGTGTCCCACTTGTTGCTGATTCTTCACCAAAAATTTACATTTGGTATTTTTATGTTTGAAGCATGATATGTGGAAAAAGGTTGAAAAGTTCCAGGGAGCCGAATACTTTCGCAAGGCACTGTATATTACATAGTCTCCATTATTATGTATATTGCCGTCCCTTATACAGTGCCCTTTCTTGTACAGCACCGTCCTTACATATTGGATTATATAGAGTCCTGTTTTTTATTACATACTGTCCTCTCTTGTTAGCTGTATAATGCAATGATGGCTGATGGAGCATGGGAAAGCTTCCTTTCTAATGGAGGAGCTGATGGACTGGTAGTCTGGTCACCGGCTCCTTGATCAGCAGTCATTTTATATCTAAAAAGAGAGGGTACTATGTAATAAAAGAGGGCACTGTGAATAACAAAATTCACAGGAATACACTATGTAAGAGACAGCACTATACATAACAGCAGAGGAAGCTGTATAATAAGGGACGGCACCGTGTATAACTAGAAAGGATGGTACGTAATAAGGGACGTGTTATACATAATAAAAGAGGAAACTATGTAACTAAGGATGGTGTTATACAGAATTAGTAAGTACACTATATACTAAGGGACTGTGTTAGACATAATAGGTGAGTACACTATATACTATGGGACTTTGTTAGACATAATAAGCAATAATGTCTCCCTCCACCTCCCTCTGTTCCTAAATCTGTTATAAATCCCCCTTCCTCCCATCCCAATCCCCCACACCCCTCATTGTCCTCCTCCCCCCGCATCTCATTATTGTCCTCTCCCCACCCCATCATTGCCCTCTTCACCACCTCCATCATTGCCTTCCCCCTACCACTCCCATCATTGCCCATTCCACAACCTCCATCATTTCCTCCTCCCCCACCACCCCCACTACTGCCCTTTCCAACACCACCATCATTGCCTTCTCCCCAACCACCCCATCATCATTTCTTTTTCCCCCACCGCCACATCATTGCCCTTACCACCGCCTTCATCATTGCCTTCTCCCCTACCACCCATCAATGCCCTCTCCATCACGCCCATCATTGCCTTCTCCCCATCATCCCATCATTGCCTTCTCCCCATCACCCCATCATTGCCTTCTCCCCATCACCCCATCATTGCTTTCTCCTCATCACTCCCATTATTGCCTTCTCCCCATCACTCCCATCATTGCCTTCTCCCCATCACCTCATCATTGCCTTCTCCCCATCACTTCCATCATTGCCTTCTCCATCACCCCATCATTGCCTTCTCAATCACCCCATCATTGCCTTCTCCCCATCACTCCCATCATTGCCTTCTCCATCACCCCATCATTGCCTTCTCCCCATCACTCCCATCATTGCCTTCTCCCCATCACCCCCATCATTGCTTTCTCCTCATAACTACCATCATTGCCTTCTCCCCATCACTCCCATCATTGCCTTCTCCATCACCCCATCATTGCCTTCTCAATCACCCCATCATTGCCTTCTCCCCATCGCCCCCATCATTGCCTTCTCCCCATAACTCCCATCATTGCCTTCTCCATCACCCCCATCATTGCCCTCTTCACCACCTCCATCATTGCCTTCTCCCCTACCACTCCCATCATTGCCCATTCCACAACCTCCATCATTTCCTCCTCCCCCACCACCCCCACTACTGCCCTTTCCAACACCACCATCATTGCCTTCTCCCCAACCACCCCATTATCATTTCTTTTTCCCCCACCACCACATCATTGCCCTTACCACCGCCTTCATCATTGCCTTCTCCCCTACCACCCCATCAATGCCCTCTCCATCACGCCCATCATTGCCTTCTCCCCATCACCCCATCATTGCCTTCTCCCCATCACCCCATCATTGCCTTCTCCCCATCACCCCATCATTGCTTTCTCCTCATCACTCCCATCATTGCCTTCTCCCCATCACTCCCATCATTGCCTTCTCCCCATCACCTCATCATTGCCTTCTCCCCATCACTCCCATCATTGCCTTCTCCATCACCCCATCATTGCCTTCTCCCCATCACTCCCATCATTGCCTTCTCCCCATCACCCCATCACTGCTTTCTCCTCATAACTCCCATCATTGCCTTCTCCCCATCACTCCCATCATTGCCTTCTCCATCACCCCAACATTGCCTTCTCAATCACCCCATCATTGCCTTCTCCCCATCACCCCCATCATTGCCTTCTCCCCATAACTCCCATCATTGCCTTCTCCATCACCCCCATCATTGCCTTCTCCCCATCACTCCCATCATTGCCTTCTCCCCATCACCCCCATCATTGCCTTTTCCCCATCACCCCATCATTGCCTTCTCCCCATCACTCCCATTATTGCCTTCTCCATCACCCCATCATTGCCTTTTCCATCATCCCATCAATGCCTTCTCCCCATCACTCCCATCATTGCCTTCTCCCCATCACCCCTATCATTGCATTCTCCCCATCACCCCCATCATTCCCCTCTCCTACACACACACACACACACAGACACACACACAGCACCATTGACCTCTCTGCATATTCCCATGCAGCGCTACGCATGCAAACACACACTCACCACCACCACTCATCTCTACACACACACACACAAAACACACACACACATACATAACACACACATACATACACACAAAACACACACATGCACACAAAACACACACACATATATACAAAACACACACACATATACACATACATACAAAACACACACACCAAACATATACACATACATACAAAACACACACATACATACAAAACACACACATACATACATACAAAACACACACACATACATACAAAACACACACACAGCACCTCTCACCTGTCCGCAGCATCACCGGCGCCTGCGCTTCCTCGCTCGTGCAGAGCGGCTAGCTGACCACTGAATAATGACGTCATTCAGCGGCGCTGCTCTCTGTGTCAGAGACAGGAAACGCGTGCACCGGGCAGGAAGCAGGACGGATCCTTGCAGCTCCACTCCTGCTATATTCTCTTGCAGGCAACGGAGCTGCTAGGATCGCTCCCTGCCCGCTGCACAGCAGGGCAATCTGGCCAGGGGCCCCCCGGAGCCTCGGGCTCAGAGAAACCGGCCAGATTGCCCTCATTATTAGCTGCCCTGCAGGGGCCTCCTGGAGCCTCTGGGCCCCGATGCAGCCGCACCGGTTGAACCGGCGGTATGTCCGCCCATGATTAATTCCATTTGTCTGTTCCTAAAAATGGAACAGAAAAGTGTAATGTTTCAAAACGCAAGTGTGAACATAGTCTACAACTTCTAAACTGTTTTCCAATAATGCAATTTTCTCTAATGCACAGCTTTATGGCAAAGAGAACTTTCCCTTACTGCTGCAGAATGCATGCTACCAATGCAAAGTGTGTGCAGACCCTGAACAGGCAGGGGTCATACGGAGTTTTTAGCTCACAAGCTTTAGTATTTTGCAATTGCACCATTTCCTGTCTAAAATATTTTTGGATTCTCATAAACCTATTCTTGTAAAAAACAAAAAATTGTCTTCAAAAACGCATGGCAGAAACGTTGCCCAGTGAATCTTTGCTACTACACTAAACTTGGTTTTATCACTGCCCACATCATGGATCCCTAGGGAAATATTAATTTTTCTAACAAAATGCATCTTTGTATGTGTCAGTTCTCCACAGCCTTTCTATTCTGTTGCTCTATTGCAGGCTCACTTTCAGATGATGCACTTTGTGGCCAATACATGAAAGTGTTTACACCAGAACTTTGCGCAATGCGAAGTTGTGCCAAAATGTCATGACTTTTACCGTTTTCACACCAGTTTTGAGCAAATTCACCAGGATGAGGCGTGGCAAAGAATTTTTAAATTCTTAAAAAGGGCAGTATTTCTGACACCAAAAATGTTACTACAGTCTGTGACTAGGGTAATTTTTTTTTGTGAGATTCACAGAGGCGTACCCCCTGATAAGATGTGCTAAATTAATTGAATTAGGGCACCTCTTGAGTACGCCTCTCAATGAATTTGGCTCATCTTATTACTGTGCACCGTTTATTAAAAGATAAATCAACAGAAAAACGGTGCTACAAACTATCTCAACTTTTTTAAACATAAAATATCACGCCCCTTATTAAGGCTGGTGTATGAAACACCAGCCTTAATTAATCAGAACCTTATTTGTTTTTTTTTTATACAATCACTGTATGTATTTCCAAAGTCTTCCAAAACAGTGAAAATCTGTCCCTGCATTCTGTCTGTTATGTAGCACACCTCCATTAAATAAGTTATATTACAATTTGATGAGGGTGTTTTTTTGCGTAATGAACGAGGACGTGTTCTTCAGCTGTAAAACCAGTGGATCCAAAGGTCCAGTGGTTTGTGCCAGGACAGGAAAAAGTGATGTGCCATTATTCGGTCAAATGACCGCTAAGATCTGTAATTGGCTGCAGCTGTCAATTAATTGGAACATGACATCATCTAAGGCAAGGTTAAATTGTGTTTTATAGCAGTTGGGCAATCGGTGTAGTGGATGGCACAGGGTGAGGCTTCGGTGTAGTGGCTGGCAGAGGGTCACGCTTTGGTGTAGTGGCTTGCACAGGGTGAGGCTTTGGTGCAGTGGTTTGCACAGGGTGAGGCTTTGGTGTAGTGGCTGGCATAGGGTGAGGCATTGGTGTAGTGTCTGGCATAGGGTAAGACTTCGGTGTAGTGGCTGGCATAGGGCGAGGCATTGGTGTAGTGGTAGAATAGAAACATGAGCCGGATTGTTGCATTCATAGTAGATTGGAGAGGGGAAGACTTAGGGCCCGTCACACATAGCGATGCACCAGCGATCCCGACAACGATATCACCTTGTCAGGATCGCTGGTGTGTCGCTACATGATCGCTGGTGAGCTGTCAAACAGGCAGCTTCACCAGCGATCAGGACCAGCGACACGTGGGTAACCAGCGACGCACGTCGCTTAGATACCCGCAGTGTATCTTAGTTACCAGCGCGCTGATGCAGGGAGCTGGTAACCAAGGTACACATCGGGTTTCTAAGGGGCGCGCGGCACTTAGAAACCCGATGTGCACCTTGGTTACCTGCTCCCTGCATCAGCGCACTGGTAACTTAGTTAAACATCGGGTTTCTAGGCGCAGCGCGCCTCTTAGAAACCCGATGTGTACCTTGGTTACCAGCTCCTGCTCGCTGGTCTCCCGCCTGTCACACGCAGCAATGCGTGCTGGCCAGTGGGAGACCAGCGATCCCAAAAATGTCCAGACATTTCAACAACGATCAGCGATACCCGGCAGGGGGGCCGGTCACTGATAGCTGTCACACACAGCAATCTCGCTGGTGAGATCGCTGTTGCGTCACAAAACTTGTGACTCAGCAGCGATCTCACTAGCGAGATCGCTGTGTGTGACGGGGGCTTTAGTCATGAACCACCTCATTTATGACTCTTTAGAAAATCCTCCTTTTTTGTAAAGTAGTAGAGATCCACTTGCAAGCAGGGCCCACAAATTCAATGTGAAATAAAGTAAATTGTTATATTATCTTGGAGCACTCTTTGTTCAGTGGCTGCACTACCCTAGGGGAATAATTGGTTAAAAGGGGGCTCCATCTACTAAATTTAACCACCTTTAACCACTTTGCCCCGCACGCCTGTTTTCACCTTTATTATCAGGCCAAATTTAACAATTCTGACCAGTGTGAATTTATGTAGTAATAACTCTGGAGCGCTTCAACGAATCCCACTGATTCTGAGATTATTTTTTTCATGACATATTGTACTTCATGATCATAGTACAAATTGTTTGCTATGACCTGTGTTTATCTGTGAAAAAATAGGAAATTTGGCAAAAATTTGGAAAATTTGGCAATTTTTAAACTTTTCTATATCCTTAAATCAGAGAGTTATGTTACACAAAATAGTTAATACGGTAAATAACATTTCCCACATATCTGCTTTACATCAGAACAATTTTTGAAACTTTTTTTTGTTAAGAAGGGTTAAAAATTGACAAGAGAGTTCTCATTTTTTCAACAAAATTTACTAAACCATTTTTTAGGGGCCACATCACATTTGAAGTGACTTTAAGGGGCCTATATGAAAGTAAATACCTAAAAGTGACACCATTCTAAAAAAACTACAGAAAACCACATTCAAGAAGTGTATTACCCTTCAGGTGCTTTATAGAATTTAATGGAATGTGATCGTTTAACTTTTTTTAACAAAAATTTTACTTTAAACCCAAATTATTTTATTTTCACAAGGATAACAGGAGAAAACGGACCCCAAATTTGTTGTGCAATTTCTCCCAAGTACGCAGATACCTCATATGTGGAGGAAAGCTACTGTTTTGGTGCTTGGAAGGGAAGGAGCGCCATTGGACTGTTAGAGAGCATTATTGGCTAAAATCATTAGCGGACACCATGTCGCGTTTGTAGAGGCCCTGATGTGTCTAAACAGTGGAAACCCCACCATTAGTGACACCAATTAATAAACTAGACCCCCTCAAGGAATTTATCCAGACATGTGGTAGGCACCTTGAACCCCCAGGTGCTTCACAGAATTTTACAATGTTCATCTGTGAAAATTAAAATAAAAAAAATTCCCACAAAAATGTTGCTTTAGCTCCAAATTTTGTTATTTTCACAAGTATAGCGGGAGAAAATGGACCCCAAAATATGTTTTTGCAATTTCTCCTTAGTACATCGAACACTTCTACGTTTGAAAACAGTGCAAAGCTCAGAAAAGAAGAAGCATCATATTGAAGTTCAGATTTTACTGGAATGGTTTTAGGGTGCCATGTCATATTGGCAGAAACCCTGAGGTACCAGAACAGCAGAATAAGTAAACTTGTTTTGCACACTACATCCCCCACCGAATTTCTCTAGAAGTACAGTGATCATATTGACACCACTTGTGCCTTACAGAAAATTATACTATTTGGCGGCGAAGAAAGAATAATTAAATTTTTACCACTAAAATAAAATGTTGTTTTAGGCCCAAGTTTTTTTTAATTTTTAAAAGGGCTAATAGGAAAAAATGGACTTCAGTTTGTTGTAAAAAATTCTCCTGATTGTGCGAATACCCTACATGTAATCAGGATCTACTTTTCAGGCACAGTGCAAAGTTCAGAAGGGAAGGAGCGCCATAATATTAGTGCAAATTTTACAATTACAGTTTGCGGTAGCCATGACCCACTGGGAGAGCCCATGAAGTTCCAGAACATCAGAACCCCCCATAAGTGACCCCATTTTACAAACTTTACCTCTAGGGGTGCAGTGATCATATTGACACCACAAGTGTCTCACAGAATTTTATATCATTGGGCTGTGAAGAAAAAATAATTACATTTTTACCACCAAAATTTAGTTTTAGCTCCAGATTTTACATGTAGAAATGGGTAAAAATGGCACCAAAATGGCTGTACAATATTGCTTAGTAGTGATGGGCGAACCCAAACAGTAAAGTTCGGGGTCCTTAACGAGCACCTACTGTTCAGGCACTGACCTCAAACACAGGAAGTCCTTGTTACTGTTAGGGTTCTGCACCCTAGATATCAGGTGTTTCGTATGCTGTCATCTGCATGACAGAGCGAGAAACACCGGTGTCTCTGATCGGCAGTAAGGTTACAACCGATCAGAGAGCTGCGGTTCTCACGCTTGTCAGTTGATGGCATGAGCCAGCAATCACGGAGGCGTTGGCTGATGTACTACTCTCATCAGCCTATGCCTGCTGTTGCTGATAACAGTGAGAGCAGGCGACACAGATGGGAGCATTCATCAGCAGGAGCCTGCGCTATAAATAAATACTTTTTTTTTTTAAAAATGACTTGGGGTCTGTTTTAATTGTGATAATAAATAAAAAAAATAGCAGCCCGGAGCTGCCCCCCAAAAAGCACATCATTTATTAGATGCGCTAATTCTGACGCTTCCCACTTGCCCTGTGGTGGTGGCAAGTGGGGTAATATTTGTGGGTTTGATGTCACCTTTGTATTATCAGGTGACATCAAGCCCACAGGTTAGTAATGGAGAAGCATCTATGAGACACCTATCCATTACTGACCGCATAGTCATATTGCAAATAAAAACACCCAGAACAAAGTCCTTCATTTGAAATGAAATCAACACCGTTTTACAAATTTAAAAAAAGTTATACTCACCGTATGCCCATTTCACCTTAGTCCCCTGTAAAAAAAACAGATAAGCTCATTGAGGTCACCACAGTTCATAATCCCAGCTCACAGTGAAGTGTGGGAACACAGTATCAGTGACTTGATGATGTCATCGCTAGTCACTGAGGCTGCGTTCCCTCATTCTCCTATGGTTTTCAGTCTGGACGGTCGCATCATGGCACTGTGCAGATTGTAAATCACATATCACAGACAAGGATTATGGCATGTTACATCTTCACTTCAGACAGGTGAGGGATATTGTTGCTTAGTATTTTTCTTTTTTTACAGGAGACAAAGACATTGATCGAATGAGCGTAAGGTTAGTATTTTTGTTGTTTATGATTTTCTGTTTTTTTAAAGGAGACAAAGACTTCAATGGATTGGGCATAAGGTGAGCATTTAGGGGGTGAAACTTCTGGGATCAGTGCAGGCAGTGAGTACTGGGTCTCAGCAGTGATATCAACTGATCATTTGGCTGCAATCAGTCACGTGTGCATGCCTTCAGTGCGAGCAATATCACCAAGTCGTACCCAGTACATCCAAGGTTGGAAAGTACTTCCCAATCATGCCATACTGGGTATGTCAAAGGTTGGGAAGGGGTTAAATAAAGTGATTATTACTGATAAGGACACTGACTGGTTAGTGCTTCCCATACTTTGCAAATTTGATTACATATAGCTTATTACAAAGTGCCCAATAAACTCAATGAGAACAGATAGATGTGCATAGTCTATCAGAGACTAGCTCACATTGCGCTTAAAGTGACTAGTTGACTTTTGTGAAATCTGCTGTGGTGCTGCGTCATTGGAAGACACAGTCTACTATCTCTGAGGTTCCATCTCCAGTAGGCGTATATACCCAAAAATTATGCACAGCAGAACATATTTGCTCTGTCAACACCATTTTTGTCCATTTTGCGAGGAATTCAGATGTAAGCAACGATGTGACCACTGGGCAGGTGCCACAACGCAATGTGAAAGCAACCTTTCAAAGTCTCCTAACGGGCAGCTCACTTAATAAGTAACAACGGTAATGTCATCAGTAAGTTTACACAGATCAATTCCAACATGCAGCTTACAGTGCAAGACATAAAACTTTTGTTAACACAGGAAAAAAAGTTATTCTCGATTTGTCCTATCTTCCAATGTCTCATTGGGCTTGTCATTGTCGCTGTTGACCACAAGAGTCTACCTAATCCACCATACTAGAAAAATAAGTAATTTCAACAGGCCTCAGGGCAACCAGTCTCAGTAACCTCGGCCTCTTCAACACTAGTTTGACACTTTCACTGCCCACACCGTCTCCTTTAGATTCTCGAAGTATCTCTCTATCACCACTCATTGCTGACTTCGACAGCAATGACACATGGTTGTATAGCTACAGCTTCATTCAGTGGTCTAAATCCTCTGGCACATCAGTCTGTCCCAATAACAGTCTCACGGCAGTTTTTTTGGACCACACAGAACTGCTCCACTCTCTGTGTGGAGCAGATATCCTTACTTAGAAGCAGTGACACAGCAAAATTTTAAGATACTGGCCTCAATAATTAACATCTGCCAAAACTAACCAAGATTTTAATCTCAGTATGGTTTTCTCTTTCTACTCCTGGATACCAATGACCCCTTTTTATTTTTTTTGTAATGCTTGTAATATACCTAGAAAGTGATTCATCTTTTAAAAAGAGTAGTGAAAACAGAGGGTTGAAAAAGACTGTTAGGCCTGAGTCACACTGGCGAGGAATACGGGTGCGTGAGAGGCGCAAAAAGCACGCATTAGACACGGACCAATGATTCTCTATGGGGTCACTCGCACCAGGCGTATATTTCTCCTCAGTATCCTACGCTCCGTGCCACTCGCAGCATGCTGCGATTGTCAGCGTACTACGGCCGTAATACGCCAATGCAAGTCTATGGGTGCGCAAAAAATACGGATTACACACGGACCACACGTGTGACCTGCGAGAAATACGCACCCGGTGTCTTTTAGCAAAGCCGGCAATTCAGTGCGCTATACAGTAAACTCACACTGACAGGTTTAATAAAGAAACGAAAGAATAGATATAGACACATAGAATACATATATATATATATATATATATATATGCATTCTATGTGTTTATATCTATTCTTTCATTTCTTTATTAAAACTGTCATAGGGCTCCATTATATGTCCATTTTGCAAGCCTGCGAGAAAATCTCACCATACGGATGCCATACGGATTACATACGGATGCTGACATGCGCAAAATACGCGACCACACCTTGATTACGGATGACATACGGAGCACTGTTTAGGGGTCTGTCATCCGTATTAGGCTGGTTTCACATTTGCGTTTTTTAGCGCTGGAAAAAAACGCATACCTGCGCATGCGTTTTTTCCCCTATATTTAACATGGGTGCGCATACCTGCGCGCTGGTAAGCGCATGTATGCGATTTTCATGCGCTGCGTTTTTTTGGGGTGTGCGTTGGTATTTTCCAGACGCAGCATGTTGCATTTTTTGGCCCTGCAAAAAAGCGCATGCGCACATATGCGCACGTTTTGCGCTAAAAATGGCCATTATAGCCTATGGATGCGCATATGTGCGCACTGGCATGCTCATGTATGCGTTTTTTTGCATATGCGTTTTTTTTTTTAACCATGGAATTTAGGGGTTTGGGTTAGAGTTAGGGTTAGTTAAGGGGGTTTAGGGTTAGGGTTAGGGTCAGGGTCAGGGTTAGGGTTGGGGTTTGGGTCAGGGTTAGGGTTAAGTATGGTTTGGTTAAGGGTTAGGGTCAGGGTTAGGGTCAGGATTAGGGTTAAGTATGGTTTTGTTAAGGGTTAGGGTCAGGGTTAGGGTTAGGGTTAGGGTCAGGGTTAGGGTTAGGGTTGGGGTCAGGGTTAGGGTTAGGGTCAGGGTTAGGGTTAAGTATGGTTTTGTTAAGGGTTAGGGTCAGGGTTAGGGTCAGGATTAGGGTTAAGTATGGTTTTGTTAAGGGTTAGGGTCAGGGTTAGGGGTAGGGTTAGGGTTAGGGTCAGGGTTAGGGTTAGGGTTAGGGTCAGGGTTAGGGTTAGGGTCAGGGTTAGGGTTAAGTATGGTTTTGTTAAGGATTAGGGTCAGGGTTAGGGTCAGGATTAGGGTTAAGTATGGTTTTGTTAAGGGTTAGGGTCAGGGTTAGGGTTAGGGTTAGGGTCAGGGTTAGGGTCAGGATTAGGGTTAAGTATGGTTTGGTTAAGGGTTAGGGTCAGGGTTAGAGTTAGGGTTAGGGTCAGGGTTAGGGTTAAGTATGGTTTTGTTAAGGGTTAGGGTCAGGGTTAGGGTTAGGGTTAGGGTCAGGGTTAGGGTTAGGGTCAGGGTTAGGGTTAGGGTCAGGGTTAGGGTTAGGGTTAGGGTTAGTTAGGGTTTAGGGTTTGGGTTAGGGTTAAGTATGATTTGGTTAAGGGTTAGGGTCAGGGTTAGGGTTAGGGTTAGGGTCAGGGTTAGGGTTAGGGTTAGGGTCAGGGTTAGGGTTAGTAAAGTCATGGTTTGGGTAGTGTGAGGGGCCACCTAAAAATGTTGGAAAAAAACGCAAACGCAGTAAAAACGCACTAAAAACGCATACAAACGCATAAAAACGCTGCGTTTTTTTCATGCATGCTCATAAAAATGCTTGAAAAAAACGCAGCAGTTGTATGCTTATGTATGCGTTTTTTCAATGCGTTTTTTTGCGGGAAAAACGCGCTGCAAAAAAAAGCAAGTGTGAAACTAGCCTTACGCATGTAAAATACTGACCGTATTTTACGCAGGTTAGTGTGACTCCAGCCTTATAGGAATTCTCATACAAGAGATATTTAGAAATTGTTGCCATTCTTTCCCACTATACGAAAAACTTGTTAGGTTGAAGATTTACCCAGTTGGCCCAGCGTGCTCTGACCTTTTTAAATAAATAATACATGTTTTAGTTGATGGACTTAATGACGCGTGTGTGGATGAATTGAGGATACATGCTTGGCAGAGTCATGGGCCATAGTATCTCTGATGATTATCAGAAAAAATGGTCTGAAGTATATGTTAGTATTCATGCAAAATATAGGAACTGTTAGGAACGGCGAAACGCACTAAAAGTAATAATAAAGTGCGTTCGCCGCTCGGGGTCCACCGTGCAGTAGGTGTTACAACCGCTGCTGAGTAATGGCAGACGAGCAATATGGCGATATAATGCGCACGGGTTCAAATTCACCCGAAGTGCGCAGAGCGGGCTCTGTTCACATACAGAGGCGCCGCAACAAAAACATACAAAAAGGCTGAGCCTGAAGTGCACACGTACCGGAACTCTCGCGGAAATTACCGCGAGAATTCCGGAATTCCAGTCCGCGGGAAAATCGCATTTTAAATTCCCGCGATTTTCCCGCGGAAAAACTAGCACTTTGCAAGCGTACTTAGCTTGCAAAATGCTAGCGTTTTCCAAGCGATCTATAGCATCGCTTGGAGAACTGATTGACAGGTTGGTCACACTCGTCAAACACAGTGTTTGACAAGTGTGACCAACTTTTTACTACTGAGGCTGCCTATGCAGCATCAGTAGTAAAAGATAGTATGTAAAAAAAAAAAAAAAAACGGTGTTATTCTTACCTTCCGACGTCCCGCGCAGCCGTTCCCAGTAATCCTTTGCGAAAATGCCCGCATGACGTCCGTTCTCGCGGGATCGCGACGTCTCGCGGTAATTCGCGATGACGTCGCGTGAATGACCGCGAGACTTCGCGATCCCGCGAGAACGGACGCCATCGCGGGCATTTTCGCAAAGGATTACTGGGAACGAAAGCGTGAAGAGAAGCGGGAAGACTGCGCGGGACGTCGGAGGGTGAGAATAACAATATTTTTTATTTTTAAATTCTATTTTTTACAGGGATATGGTACCCAAAGCCCGGAGGACAGTCTCCTTTCCTCCGGACCGTGGGTACCATCCGCAAATGTTCTGCTTACTTTCCGCATGGTGGGCACAGCCACATGCGGGAAGTAAGCGGAACAATGCATTCCTATGGGTGCGGGATCGCCGCGATTCCGCAAATTAATGAGCATGCTGCGGTTTTTACCGCGAAGCAATTCCGCCGCGGTAAAAACCGCAGCATTAGCACAGCATTGCGGAATCCCATAGGAATGCATGGGATGCTTATTTTTTGCGTTTTCGCGGCAAAATAGCGCGGTTAAAACCGCCGCGGAAACGCGAAAAAAACGCCACGTGTGAACTCAGCCTTAGAGTCACAGGCCTCAGGTAAATGCACACAAGGTATCAGGTCACAGGAGCAGGAACTAAGACAGAGGGGCTGCGTCCGTCTAGATCTACCGTGTGTGCGGCGTCGCTACTGCGAACGCCAAGAAGGGCTGCAACTGCAGCGCGGCGCAGGACACTGCCGCTGGACGACACAGCTACAAAGCAGGTGCTATGTCAGACGCTAGCGCAGAGGTGCGGTGTGCACAGTGGCCTAAGGCTTGCCACAGACTGGCGCAGACTACTGAACTAATTCCCTAACCACATGCCTAATATCAGAGGGAAGGGGTTTCATAATAAGTCAGTCACCAGAATCAAACATCCGTCACCATTAACACATAGCAGTATAGTCTATACTAGCGCATGGCGGAATGGCCATGCGCACTTTTTATAGCTGTGCGGGACCTTCCAGATCTCCGAGATGGACCAATGAGATCTGGAATAGGACCTGGACACATGACTCCCGATCTCCAATGGGAGATTGTCTAGTGAGCATGCCCAGTAGGAGCACAGAGGGACTTAGTCTCTGGAGTGGTCTGCTGCAAAGTAATCTCCTCTGCAGTAGAAAGACAGCAGGAGACCGCAGAATGTGAGGCTCTGGATTCCTGCAGAGCAGACGCAGAAACCTGACGCCTAACATTACCCCCCCTCCTAGGGCCCCCTCCTCTCTGAGTCTTTCAATCCACCTCCCTGTGCCCATCAGAGGCATAGGTCTCAGACTCGTCTGAAGGCAAGTCTGGTGTCCCGGTAGGTGACACGGAAAAGCGGGACACTTGAAAGGTATCAGAGGTGGCAAGATCGCCAGGTTTAAGAAGGGACATGTGGGAGACCACGGGAGTGGAAAAACCGCCCGGAGCATAAGTTGAAGTGGGACGCCGCGGTGTGTCGGCGGACGTCTCCACTCTCTGTTTAAGGAAGCTTACCCGAGCACACGAGGCACATGCCTGAATATATTTTTTAATGTCCCGAGCCCTGTACAGCCACCAATACGACCCTGCCAGGAGTTTTGTGGTCTGCATGTAGCCACAGAGACCACCTGCCCTGGATGCGTGTGCCCACGCGAGAACCTTCAGCCGAAGGCGAGGGGGGACAAAGGTCTTGCCTGGTGGCACAGAGTTTGGCCATTACGGGGCCCCGTTATCCTGGTAAACAGAGTGCTGACAGTGGCAGCCGCAAGTGGAGCTTAGAGCCGGACGCGCCTCGAGATTGGCGAGAGACACCTCAATGGGCTCTGGGAGTGAACACTCTGGCTCGGGTGATTCCAGAGGTTCAAAGAGGTTGGGAGCCGGAGTAACCTTCCGTCTGGATGGAGCACGCTCCAGCCCACACTCCGAAAAACAGAGATCAATGCAGGTGGCAATGGCAATCAGCTCCTCCAGACTTGCAGGAACCTCTCTGTTAGAAAGAGCATCCTTAACATGCTCAGCTAAACCTCTCCAAAACACATGGATGAGGGCTTTCTCAGACCACTCCAGCTCGGAAGTCAGTGACTGAAAACGAACGGCATACTGACTAACCGAGAGGGATCCCTGAGTCAAAGCCAGTAGCTGTAGAGAGGTGTCGTGCGTGACCCGTGGTCCCAGGAAGACCTGCTTAATAGCTGTTAAAAACTGAGCAGCGGTCCAAACCTCTGGGTCACCACGCTCCCATAGTGGCGTAGCCCACTCCAACGCCTTGCCCGACTGAAGGGAAACAATAAACCCCACCTTGGCACGCTCCGTAAGGAATCGCGCAGCCAGTAACTCCAGCTGGATAGAGCACTGGCTGACGAAACCCCTACAGGAGGCACCATCGTCAGAAAATTTATCGGGCAACGGGAGGCGGGTAACTGTCGACGCGGGGGAGGACATGGACGAGAAACCGCCTCTGCGATCGCCTGTACAGCAGCCTCCGAAGACTTCGCCGCTGCGATAACACTCTCAAGAGTAGCCGACCGGCCCTCTAGCTGGCGAATGCACTGAATGAGTTGCTGCTGATCTGCCATCACTAGCCAGACCCTGACGCTAGCATAATGTTAGGAACGGCGGAACGCACTAAATAAAAATAATAATAAAGTGCGTTTGCTGCTCGGGGTCCACCGTGCAGTAGGTGTTACAACCGCTGCTGAGTAATGGCAGACGAGCAATATGGCGATATAAGGCGCACGGGTTCAACTTCACCCGAAGTGCGCAGAGCGGGCTCTGTTCACACACAGAGGCGCCGCAACAAAAACATACAAAAAGGCTGAGCCTGTTAGAGTCACAGGTCTCAGGTAAATGCATGCACGGTATAAAGTCACAGGAGCAGGAACTAAGACAGAGGGGCTGCGTCCGTCTAGACCTACCGTGTGTGCGGCATCGCTACTGCGAACGCAAAGAAGGGCTGCAACTGCAGCGCGGCGCAGGACACTGCCGCCGGATGACACAGCTACAAAGCAAGCGCTATGGCGGACGCTAGCGCAGAGGTGCGGTGTACACAGTGGCCTAAGGCTTGCCACAGACTGGCGCAGACTACTGAACTAATTCCCTAACCACATGCGTAATATCAGAGGGAAGGGGTTTCATAATAAGTCAGTCACCAGAATCATATGTCCGTCACCATTCACACATAGCAGTATAGTCTATACTAGCGCATGGCGGAACGGCCATGCGCACTTTTTATAGCCGTGCGGGACCTTCCAGATCTCCGAGATGGACCAATGAGATCTGGAACAGGACCTGAACACATGACTCCCGACTCCAATGGGAGATCGTCTCGTGAGCATGCCCAGTAGGAGCACAGAGGGACTTAGTCTCTGGAGTGGTCTGCTGCAAAGTAATCTCCTCTGCAGTAGAAAGACAGCAGGAGACCGCAGAATATGAGGCTCTGGATTTCTGCAGAGCAGACGCAGAAACCTGACGCCTAACAGGAACATGTTCACAATGGCCACTAAACACACAAAACCATAGATAGAAACAAAATGAACATAAAACCTGTAAGTAAATAAGTAAAAGCAATAGTGCATATAAATAACCTAGGGCACTTAGTAAACACCATTTTTTATTAAAAATAAAAAAAAAGAGGAAAAGCCATTCCATCAGCGTCAAGGTGTATCGAAATCGAGATGGTCCTAAACTCTCCTTTTTTTTACGCTGCCTGTGTAAGCATGTGACTTGTGAGTTTATTTGTACTAAAAGTGTGAAGGAGTAAAAGAGTATTGCTGCCCTTGCTGAGTGAGAAAGTGCAGAGCACAGATGTTTCCACAGAAGAGTGAGTGCTTGAGGAGGAAAGAGTCCTTTGATTGTGAGCTTTGAGTTACCCAAAGAAGTAGCCTAAGATTTTGATGAGGCCACCAGAGAGAGAATTGTGGGTGGAAATGCCATTAAGGCCGGGTTCACACTTGCGAGTGCAATTCGAGAAACTCGCGCAAGTGTCTCACCTCAATACCCAGCATTGCTTCCGACACTCGGGACTGGAGTGTGCGGCTGCAAGTATTTCTATGCAGCTGAAGCTCTGATCTGAACTTCCGGCGGCAGTGCCGGGTATTGAGGTGAGAGACTTGCGCGAGTTTCTCGCATTGCACTTGCAAGTGTGACCCCGGCCTAAGACCTGAAAATGTCAGGTAGGTCCTGAGACTTGAAGGCATGAGGGAACCTTATGTTTAATCCCACCAGACTTTGTCCAAGAGGGCAACAGCCATGTGGGAAAAACAAAATGTCTGAGAAAAAGAGGAAAGATGCGGCTGAATGGACGGTGAAGGAAAATAAGCCAAACAGAAGTAAAAACAAGTTTGAACTCTTTTCTGTCCATGTCCTTGCCTGCTTGTTTGGGTAACAGTCTGGCCATATGGTCTAGCCTATTGTTGGTAGGGGAACACTAAAACAGCTCTTACAAGTTACATCAATGTTTATAAGAAGGTTTCAAATGTAGTCCTCCTTTATCAGGTGTCTGAAACACAACGCCCCCGATGCTGTCTTCTCAAGTCCACAGGGCACTGGAGCTCCACAGACATCCTCAGGGCAAAAGAAAGCAGGAGAAGCATGCTTTTCCAAGGAAGTTATGCAAATTGTGTCTTCAGAGAGGAAGAGGACTAGAACTCTAGTGCCACCTATTGGAAGTAGCAATCCTAAAAGTCAATGTCGACCCTTTAACAAGCCTTGTTACATGACTTAGGATAAAAGCCAAGCCAGCATCTCAATTTGCAGACACTGTGTTTCGGGGTACTGCACCTTGTCAGTGCAAAGAGTGAGATCTGGTTTGGCTGTGAGAGAGGCGTCTAACTGATATCCAAGAAGTATCATTTCTCCTTGCAGAGAATGATATGCTAAGCATGTCGAGATGAGGCGATTTAAAGCCACAATGCTCCTCTGGGAAATATGCTAATTAGGCAAATTGTCTCTTCAGAAAGGAAGAGAACTAGAACTCTAGTGCCACCTATTGGAAGTAGCAATCTTAAAAGTCAATGTCAACCCTTTAACGAGCCTTGTTACATGACTTAGGATAAAAGCCAAGCCAGAATCTCAATTTGCAGACACTGTATTTCAGGGTACTGCCCCTCGTCAGTGCAAAGTGTGAGAATTGGTTTGGCTGTGAGAGAGGCGTCTGACCGATATCCATGAAGTATAATTTCTCGCTTTAACATTTCCCTGATTTTTCATGTCCTAATAGACAATAGGCCATTAGGATGTAAAAGGGCAGTGATTAATAACCATGCGATCATAATTCTAGGGTGAATGCTGCATAGCAGTCTTTAGGTCCCCCTGCTAGCAGAGATGGAGCAGAGGGAATTCATTGTTGCTAGCATTTGCAGCAGCTCAATTAACTCAATTCATTAATCAATTTACTTTCTGCTGTCAAAGAGTGTGATAGAGAGATTGCTCCCTATTGTCATTCCATTGGCTTCTTGCTGTGCAATCGTAGGGAGCCGATGATTGCTATAGACCATAGAACCTAATATACTGTGTAAGGGTACGTTTACACTTAGCGACACTCCAGCGTTCCAAACAATGATACGACCTGGTAAGGATCGCTGGTACGTCGCTACATGGTCGCTAGTAAGCTGTCAAACAGGCAGACCTACTCAACGACGCAGCAACGATACGGCGATCCATATAACGACCGCGGCGGTCGTTGGGACCTTGTCACACAGCAGCTTTTCTGACGACTCACGCCTGCATCCCTGAGTTCTGCGTCGCCAACTAGGTCTCTCGTCGGCGTCAAACACAGCAATGCATGCTGGCCAGCGGGACGCCAATGATCAAAAAATGGCCTAGGACATTCGAGCACGATCAGCGATATCCAGCGGGGGAGCCGGTTGCCACTATGTGTCACATGTAGCGAGATCGCTGGTGAGGTCGCTGTTTCAGCGATTTCGCTAACGATCTCGTTATGTGAGACGGGGCCTTAAGAGACCAGGTCTATTAAATAGGCTGTCAGTGTAAACAATTGATCAAGGTCTGACACAGACATAATAGGGCTCCAGTGCAAAAACAATATATGGGCTTTTTTCAGTCTTTTTTAGCTCATGATAATGCACATCTCCACCTGCTTTGGAGGTGGTAGTGACTCCCTTACCTCCTAGGCCCTTGTGCAGCTGCACTGATTCCAACAATCATATGTTTGCACTGGGTAATGCTCTGTACTGCATATTTAGTGCAGAGCATTAGCATTGTGACCCCTTGTGGGACTAATACATATTTTAAAAAAAACCTTTTTAAAGAGTTGTCCAGGTTTAACATAAAATTCTGCAGTCACTTTATGTGAATCCTCACACTGCGCTGTGAGGATTCTCCAGTTCCGGCGGTGAGATCAGGAGGTCATGTGACCACAAGTACAGCTCTGGCAAAAATTAAGAGACCACTGCACAGTTTTATAAAAAATCAGCTTCTCTACATGTCTGACAGCCATTCCATTCCAGTGTCAGTTGAATTCCAACCAGAGTACACCTCATTCTACTTAATGTGCTTCTGATTAGGTGATCACCTGAACCAAATCTTATTTAACAAAGGAAAGTATGAAAAAACCCTGCTGTGGTGTTCACAATCCTCTTGCAATAGGGCAAGCTGGATGACGAAACAAGTGCTAGTAATATCCCAAAAGTAATAGGAATGACAAAATAACTTTTAACCATGCCAAAGGAGTTGAAAAGAAAAGTCTTGAGTGAGGAAAAGAAGGGCTCAATTCTGGCTTTACTAGCGTAGGGATACAGTGAACATCATGTTGCCTCCATCCTTAAAATTTCTAAGACAGTAGTCCATTACAACGAGGTCAAGCAGCAGACATTGGGGACAACAAAGCTACAGACTGGCAGAGGGCGAAAACGACTCTCCACTGACAGGGATAACCGTCATCTTTTTCGAATGTCACTCAGCAACCGTAGGATGACATCAAGTGACCTACAAAAGGAATGGCAAATGGCAGCTGGGGTGAAGTGCACGGCAAGAACAGTTCGGAACTGCTCCTAGAGGCCGGGCTCAAGTCATGTAAAGCTAGAAAAAAGCCTTTCATCAATGAAAAGCAAAGGAGAGCCAGGCTGAAGTTTGCCAAAGACCATAATGACTGGACCACAGAGGACTGGAGTAAGTTAATCTCTGATGAGTCTAATTTTCAGCTTTGCCCAACACCTGGTGGTCTAATGGTTAGAAGGAGACCAGGAGAGGCGTATAAGCTACAGTGTCTTGCACCCACTGTGAAATTTGGTTGAGGATCAGTGATGATATGGGGATGCTTCAGTAAAGCTGGAATTGGGCAGGTTAATCTTTGCGAAGGATGTATGAATCAAGCTGCATACAAGGTTAGCCTAGAAAAACAGTTGATTCCTTCTGCTCAGGCAATGTTCCCCAACTCTGAGGACTGTTTTTTCCAGCAGAACAATGCGCCATGCCACACAGCTAGGTCAATCAATGTGTGGATGAAGGACCACCACATCAAATCCCTGTTATGGCCAGCCCAATTTCCAGGCCTGAACCCCATTGAAAACCTCTGGAATGTAATCAAGATGAAGATGTATAGTCACAAGCCATCAAACAAAGAAGAACTGCTTAAATTTTTGTACCAGGAGTGGCAAAATGTCATCCAAAAGCAGTGTCAAAGACTGGTGGTAAGCAGCCAAGACGCATGAAAGCTGTGACTAAAAATCATGGTTATTCCACAAAATATTGATTTCTGAACTCTTCCAGAGTGAAAACATTAGTATTGTTGTTTCTAAATGATTATGAACTTGTTTTCTTTGCATTATTTGAGGTCTGAAAGCACTGTTTTTTTTTAATTTTGACCATTTCTCCTTTTCAGAAAAGAAATACAAACTTTATTGCTTGGAAATTCGGAGACATGTTGTCAGAAGTTTAAAGACTAAAAGAACAATTTACATTTTACTCAAAAATATAAAGAGAAAAATCAGACAAACTTAACATTTGAAAGTGGTCTCTTAATTTTTGCCAGAGCTGTATATATTATTATTATTTATTTTTTTTATCACCAGTGTTTGTCTCAGTTTTTTTTTTACTAACTTCTACTTACATGTATAGGAAAAATATGGTAAGATATCATCCTGTAAATGTGTCCTGAATAGCACATTGAGCTGTGATACCACAGTAATCATGACTGTCTCCTTTTCCTTCAGCAGGACATCTACTGATGATATGGCCATTGTGTCCTTTTGCTGCTTATTGAGTTACATGTCCATTTTATTACACTGGAGGAATATTGCTGATGGAGCAAAACATTTATCACCAAGCGGCTGCCAGCTGGTAAGTATGGCTATCCCAAACTGGATCCATTCATTATGGTAGAGTCTGTGCATCCAATCAGCATTTTATAGACACTACTGTATGCATTATTTTTTTGACAAATTTAACACAGGTCTATGGGAGGAAGCAGCTTCATATGTCCAAGGGTTATCAGTTTCATTATCTATTAATGTGCAACCTTTTATCTTCCATATATGTAAATCATACAAGTCATATAAAACAAACTAATAAAGGCCGCACTTTTGTAACATACTTGTTCAGCATAACTTTAAAGGGTGTCTGTCCGCAGATTTTTTCTATGTAATCTGAGGACAGCATGAGGTAAGGGTTAAAACACAGAACTGTGTACATAAAAATCCCCTTAAAACACAATTTTATTAATGATCATAAAACACACCTTCCCAGTGACGTTGAAAAAATGTCAAAAATTAGACCTAGTATAAGGTGCTGCATAGCCCTACATTAAGGCCTAACTGATACCTTCCTATCCGTGGAGGTTGGCACCCTAATAGTACGATATTGGCGCCCCCACTCAACGAGGACTATCCCTCACTTCCCTAGTGATCCCTAGTATCACAGAGGGGAAAACAATTTCCAAGATAGAACAGTAATGAAAAGATCAGAATGCCCTAGGACTTATGCAGACCAAACAGATAATACAGCAATAAAAACATTTACCACATCATGATATCATGTGACCCACAAAGATAGCAGCTATTCTCGCTTGGAGAGATAAACATCCTCAGATACAATCAGCAATTAATAAAAGGTCACTTATCATGTCTCATGGGGGACCCTCAACGCGTTTCCCCGCCGTAGCGGTTCATCAGGAGGAATAGTCCTATCAAAGATATTGTTGCTGCTTCATGCCTGATACCTTCAATAATAATGGCACCAGAAGTCTAGGAAACCGGATTTAAATAACCGGTGTGATTGTATTGCATACCACCCACAATCCGGCAGTCCAATCGGTGTGAAGATGTAAATAACTAAGAGCCAGGTGTGCAGCAAAAAATGTCATATACCTGAGAGCCCGCCGCTGCATTCGAAATTCAAAGCGGAAGGGGGGTCATTAGCGTGCGTTCCACCGTGGGGCGTATCCAATATGGCGCCCATACTTCCGGTCGCGCAACCCCCTCAGCGGGCTGTAGCCTCCGGAACCATCCTGTGCGGGCAGGACGGAGGGGAATCAAAAATGGCGCCGGAACTTCCGGTCACATGTTTCCCCTTTGCTCCCGGACACGCCCATAGTAACCAGCAATGGACGCATCACCAATGGGGCCGGACCTTCCGATCACATGTTTTCTCCCTGCTCAATGATGTAACCATAGAAACAGGCAGAGCGCATCACATGAGATCGCCAGAAAATAAAGAGTCTGCCCGCAATACAATGTCCCAGGAGTCAGATTTATCACAGTCAGGATAACCCCAATAAATCTAGTAGTACCAATGTCCTCATATTCGGCATAATGCTGCACATCAGAAATTCAAAGAATATAGAAAAATAAAAATATGTGCATATTGCTATGCGATAAGTCAAATCAACCATACAATGTGGTCCATGCCATACAGGCATCATCCAATATGCCAGACATATAGAGCCCCTTATCATAACCCCCTATAACAGAAAAAGGGCAAGTTCAGCCAACCAGAGAATCAAAAGATCATAAAAAACATGCATATGAGATGCATTCATTCATCCCATTAGGGAAGACCGATTGCAGTCTGAACATCCATTCACACTCCCGTCTCAGAATTAAATTGTCCAGATTACCTCCCCTAGCCCTTGGTTTGATTAGTTCAATCATATTAAAGGTGATGTCACCCATTCGACCCTGATGTATACCATTGATGTGTCTGGCGACAGGGGTATCACGTTTATTTCTGATATCCCCCAGGTGTTCACCCACCCTCACCCTTAATTCTCTAGTGGTTTTTCCCACATAGTCCAATGGGCAGGTACACGTAGCCTTATAGACCAGACCTATAGATACTGTCAGGGACACTGTTGTCAGACTTATTGGCACTTATGATGGTCAGTCAGACAGGGTGTACCATGTTCTTAAAAAGCACTGGGGGATACTCTTAGCTGACCCGAATTTGAAGGGGCTGGTACCATCTAAACCCTCTATTACATATAGAAAAGGGAGATCTATAGGGGATCGGCTTGTGCACAGCCTCTATCAAAGACCCAAGGGAACGGGTACATGGTTAGATAGAAAACCTTTGGGCTTCTTCAAGTGTGGGGACTGGTACCAAATGCAAATATATGCTTCAATGTAAGGCCTTTATGAGTTCACACAATGGTAAGACCTTTTATCTGAGGGATTTTGGAAACTGTAAATCAACAGGTCTGGTCTATAAGGCTACGTGTACCTGCCCATTGGACTATGTGGGAAAAACCACTAGAGAATTAAGGGTGAGGGTGGGTGAACACCTGGGGGATATCAGAAATAAACGTGATACCCCTGTCGCCAGACACATCAATGGTATACATCAGGGTCGAATGGATGACATCACCTTTAATATGATTGAACTAATCAAACCAAGGGCTAGGGGAGGTAATCTGGACAATTTAATTCTGAGACGGGAGTGTGAATGGATGTTCAGACTGCAATCGGTCTTCCCTAATGGGATGAATGAATGCATCTCATATGCCTGTTTTTTATGATCTTTTGATTCTCTGGTTGGCTGAACTTGCCCTTTTTCTGTTATAGGGGGTTATGATAAGGGGCTCTATATGTCTGGCATATTGGATGATGCCTGTATGGCATGGACCACATTGTATGGTTGATTTGACTTATCGCATAGCAATATGCACATATTTTTATTTTTCTATATTCTTTGAATTTCTGATGTGCAGCATTATGCCGAATATGAGGACATTGGTACTACTAGATTTATTGGGGTTATCCTGACTGTGATAAATCTGACTCCTGGGACATTGTATTGCGGGCAGACTCTTTATTTTCTGGCGATCTCATGTGATGCGCTCTGCCTGTTTCTATGGTTACATCATTGAGCAGGGAGAAAACATGTGATCGGAAGGTCCGGCCCCATTGGTGATGCGTCCATTGCTGGTTACTATGGGCGTGTCCGGGAGCAAAGGGGAAACATGTGACCGGAAGTTCCGGCGCCATTTTTGATTCCCCTCCGTCCTGCCCGCACAGGATGGTTCCGGAGGCTACAGCCCGCTGAGGGGGTTGCGCGACCGGAAGTATGGGCGCCATATTGGATACGCCCCACGGTGGAACGCACGCTAATGACCCCCCTTCCGCTTTGAATTTCGAATGCAGCGGCGGGCTCTCAGGTATATGACATTTTTTGCTGCACACCTGGCTCTCAGTTATTTGCATCTTCACACCGATTGGACTGCCGGATAGTGGGTGGTATGCAATACAATCACACCGGTTATTTAAATCCGGTTTCCTAGACTTCTGGTGCCATTATTATTGAAGGTATCAGGCATGAAGCAGCAACAATATCTTTGATAGGACTATTCCTCCTGATGAACCGCTACGGCGGGGAAACGCGTTGAGGGTCCCCCATGAGACATGATAAGTGACCTTTTATTAATTGCTGATTGTATCTGAGGATGTTTATCTCTCCAAGTGAGAATAGCTGCTATCTTTGTGGGTCACATGATATCATGATGTGGTAAATGTTTTTATTGCTGTATTATCTGTTTGGTCTGCATAAGTCCTAGGGCATTCTGATCTTTTCATTACTGTTCTATCTTGGAAATTGTTTTCCCCTCTGTGATACTAGGGATCACTAGGGAAGTGAGGGATAGTCCTCGTTGAGTGGGGGCGCCAATATCGTACTATTAGGGTGCCAACCTCCACGGATAGGAAGGTATCAGTTAGGCCTTAATGTAGGGCTATGCAGCACCTTATACTAGGTCTAATTTTTGACATTTTTTCAACGTCACTGGGAAGGTGTGTTTTATGATCATTAATAAAATTGTGTTTTAAGGGGATTTTTATGTACACTAAGTTTTTTCCAATCTCCATGAATTAGTGATTTTTTCTGGTTTAAAACACAGAACTCAATGATGTATCACATGTCAAGCTGTGTGCTGTTGTTTTCTTTGAAGGTTTAATCTATCAGACAAGCTGGCACTCATCCCACTCTGCCCCCTCCTGTGATAAGCCATGCAAGCTCTATGGACATTGTACACAGAGAGCCCGGTGTGGGCGGGGTTAGCTTTCTCAGCTCTGCTGCATGGCTCAATCTAAGACCTCTGATTGTGTGAGAACAGCTGCACCCAGTAATGTAAGTGATACATCTTTAGATTTGGGGTCTCTTTGCAGATGAGGTAGCAAAAATCTGCTGACAGATTCTCATTAAACCCTTCCAGGCCAGGAGATTTTAGATTTTTGGGTTTTTGTTTTTTCCTCCCTTTCTTCCAATAGCTCTAATTTTTTTTTTTATTTTGGATGGGTTTTTTTTAACTGTATTCATTGTTTACTAAAAATGACCTGCCAACATGATTCTCCAGGTCAGTATGATTTCACTGATACCAAACTTTTATCTTTTTTTTTATTAGGTGGAGCAAAAAATTTAGATACTCATAAAAAAATTGTTGCTTGTTTCACCATATTTAAATACTTGCAACATTTTTATTTTTTGGTTGATGGAGCTGTGTGAGGGATTGTTGTTTGCGTGACGATCTGGCACTTATTTAGATACCCTTTCTCATTACGGTGTTTACCAGTCAGGTTAATTAAATTAATTTTATATTTTGATAGATGAGACTTTTATGGTCACAGAAATTGCACATATGTATATTTTTTTAAATTTTTTATCATTCTTTATTTTTAATGGTAAAAATGGTAGTTGATTAAAACTTTTATATTTTTACACTTTAAAAAAAAATTGTCATTGTTCAGTCTCTTGCACTGTATACTGCAGTATCAGAGTATTGCAATACTGTATATAGTAAAAATCACAGTCTCCCATTAACGCCAGCCACGGGACCTTCCTTCCACTTTAAACGCTGTCGTCAGAGATTAAGGCTGAGTTCACATGTCGCTTTTTTTTGCGTTTTCGCAGCGGTTTTAAACGCGCGATTTTGCCGCGAAAAATAAGCATCCCATGCATTCCTATGGGATTCCGCCATGCTGTGCTAATGCTGAGGTTTTTTTCCACGGCAGAATCGCTTTGCGGTAAAAAACGCAGCATGCTCATTAATTTAGCGGAATCGCGGCGATTCCGCCCACATAGGAATGCATTGTTCTGCATGTGATAAGTAAGCAGAACATTTGCTGATGGTACCCACGGTCCGGAAGAGAGGAGACTGTCCTCCGGGCTCTGGGTACCATATCCCTGTAAAAAATAGAATTAAAATAAAAAATATTGTTATTCTCACCTTCCAGCGTCCTGCACAGCTTTCCCGCCTCTCTCCACGCTCCCGGTCCCAGTAATCCTTTGCGAGAATGACTGCGATGATGTCGCGATCTCACGGGAGCGCGAAGTCTCACGGTCATTCGCGCAAAGGATTACTGGGACCGGGAGCGTGGAGAGAGGCGGGAAAGCTGTGCAGGACGCCGGAAGGTGAGAATAACAATATTTTTTAATTTTTTTATTATTTTTTACATTTTATCTTTTATTACTGATGCCACATAGGCTGCTTCAGTAGTAAAAAGTTGGTCACACTTGTCAAACACTATGTTTGACAAGTGTGACCAGCCTGTCAATCAGTTCTCCAAGCGATGCTCCAGATTGCTTGGAAAACGCTAGCATTCTGCAAGCTAATTACGCTTGCAAATTGCTAGTTTTTCCACGGGAAAATCGCGGGAATTTAAAATGCGATTTTCCCTCGGAATGGAATTCCGGAATTCTCGAGATAGCTTCTGCGAGAGTTCCGCTACGTGTGAACGTAGCCTTATAGTTGCATTTAGTTGGTTAAAAGCAGTGGATGGAGCTCGGCTTAGAGACAGATCCTGGCTGCTAAACACAGCCATTATGTGGCAGGAATGATGCAAGCTCTGATGAGGACCCAACATTGGATGTTCCAGCATGTCCAATATCGGTACAGGGTTTATAAAAAATATAAAATGAATCAACTTTCTCAAGTTGAAAATAAATGTATTCCTTGCCATGTTATTTCATAGAGACTTGTGTATCCTTAAAGGGGTATTCCCATCTCCAAGATCCTATCCCAATATATAGTAGGTTTATTAATAATAATAATAATAATAATAATAATAATATTAGCAAACATCTCCAATTACAAATGTAGTACAGTTTTTCTGATTCGCTATGTCTTTTTCCTCATGAGCAGGCATTGCAGGACCTTAGGTATCCATGGTTACGACCACTAGAAACTAGCTTGATCAGTGGGAGTAACAATGGATACCTAAGGTCCTGCAATGCCTACTCATGAGGAAAGAAACATAGCGATGCAGAAAAACTATACTACACTTCTAATTTGAGGTAATTGCTAATATCATTATACCTACTATATATTGGGTTACGATTTTGGAGATGGCAATACCCCTTTAATATTAAAGAGCACAAATAAATCCTGTGCTTGGAGTGATCCCCTGATTAAGTGTTATAATCTTCCAAAATGGAAACGTTAACTCTTCACGCAAAAAAATAAACCCTCGCACAGCTCAGTAGATGAAAAAATTATAGCTCTCTGAATATGATGATAAAACAAAAACCAAATGAATAAGTAAAACTGAAAAAATAAAACACAGTACCAAGTAGAAAAACATAGAAAACATACGTCTGTAGAAATATTGAAGAAATGTTATATTATTATGTTTACTTGCCTTTTGTATTAACATTTCTATCTTAGCATATCACATTTTCTAAAACTTTTACTATTGAACCTCCATGACTGAATTAAGAAGGCCACGCGCATTAGATTAAATGGTCTGAATCTCATAATTTCGGTTAAATTGGCTGCTGGTATACAGTTTAAGGTGACAGTCTGACTTTATCCCAATTTTCACATACCTGATTATTTCCTCCATAGCAGTTACAGTATTGGTTAAAAGTTTGTCCGCACCTGTTCATTAAATGGTTTTCCTTGTTCTTATTTGGAATGTGCATATTGTAGAATCAGAGTGAAGGAAGCAAAACTACAAAAGGAAAAATTATAGTAACAAGAAGAAAATAAAGCGTGAAACAATCCAGTATATGTCTTACCTTAGTTCTTCAAAGTACACCTATTTTACTCTGATGCCAGCTTTATACCCGCTTGTCATTCTATAAAGCAGTTTCATCAAGTAGTTAGTCACCTGGAATAGCTCCAAATAAACAGGCATGCCTCATCAGAGTTCATTTGTGGAACCACCAGGGTACATAAAGTGTTAGCAGCCATCAGATATGGTTTGCAGAGGCATTTTTAGTACTCAGCTTCATACAGTGCTGAGCTGTATTCCACAACAGTTCTAAGCCAGGATATGGCAAGAATCACTGAACTAAGAAAAAGAGACAACAGTCCATTACTACAAGGTTTTAAGATCAGTCTATCCAGGAAATTGCTGGACGTGATGCTGAATCGCTTTCTCATGGACATGCAGTCAGGTGTGGAAATCAAGGAGTCAAAGGTCAAAAGCCAGGAGGTTACATCAAAGACAAAGGAGACAAACAGATATTCAGAGGCAATGTCCAGGGTCAGGTAACTAAGGTCAGAGTGCGGCAAAGGGTGTAATACAAATGAGTAGTCATGAGGCAAACCCAAGGTCTGGCCACAAAGGTCAGAAAATTAGAACTCACTCACAAACACACCACAGAGCAAGGCTACAACTGGCAATGTTCTTATCATTGCCAGCCAGCTAAATAGCCAGGTAATATCCCTGAATGGGTGACACCTGGAGGAAACCATTATTACAAAATAAATGTCGAGGTTCTAGTGGACTGATTGACCCGACTGTTAAAGGGAACCTGTCACCCCCCCAGGCGTTTTTAAGTAAAAGAGCCACCTTGTGCAGCACTAATGCTGCATTCTGTCAAGGTGGCTCTTTTATTTAGGGTACCTTGCACTGCAGAAATAATCGTTTTAAAAATTGGTCAGACATACCTGATATTTGTCAGGGGGGCAGGTCTTTCTCCATCTGACAGAGACGCCTCACATACATCAGCCATGTATTCCTGCATTGTGTCGCCGCCTCCAAATCTTTATTTTCAAATCCTGGCGCCTGCATCGGCTGTACTATGTATTCTTGGTTACCGTCGCCCGTCCTCTGTCATGATGTCGGCGGCCAGAGATCCAGCCCCACAGTCGCTTATGGTTTATTCACACTGCGGGGCTGGGAATCTCGGACGCAGATAACTACTGCGCATGCCCGAGATTCCTGCCCCGCAGTGTGAATAAACCATAAACGACTGCGGGGCCGGATCTCTGGACGCCGACATCATGACAGAGGATGGGCGATGGTAACCAAGAATACATAGTAAAGCCGGTGCAGGCGCCAGGATTTGAAAATATAGATTTGGAGGCGGCGACACAACGCAGGAATACATGACTGACGTATGTGAGGCGTCTCTGTCAGATGGGGAAAGACCTGCCCCCCTTGACAAATATCAGGTATGTCTGACCAATTTTAAAAACGATTTTTTCTGCGGTGCAAGGTACCCTAAATAAAAGAGCCACCTTGACAGAATGCAGCATTAGTGCAGCACAAGGTCTCTCTTTTACATAAAAACACCTGCAGGGGGTGACAGGTTCCCTTTAAAGGCAAACTCAGCAAGAGATACAAATGAAGAACAATCGTCCTGCTGAGCCGCAACAAAACACCTTAAAATTTGTTCCAAAGAATGATTTGTCCTTTCTGTCTGAACATTGGTTTCAGTTTGGTAGGCAGACGAAAATGACAAGTCAATCACCGATCTATTACAAAAAGCTCTCCAGAATTTGAAGACAAATTGCACTCCCCTATCAGGCACAATGTTAAATGGAATTCCATGCAATCTCACAACATGACAAATAAACAACCTGGAGAATGTCTCTGCATTAGGTAAATTTGACAAAGTAATAAAATGAGCCTGTTTACTGAATCGGTCAACCACCACCCAAATGACAGTTTTCCCGCCAGACAGAAGCAAATCTGTGATAAATCCATGGATAGATGAGTCCAAGGTCTTTCTGGAATTGACAATGGAGCCAATTCACTGTAGACCACTAAAGCCAGAATCATTAAACTCCTGCAACAGACGCAGTCTATTAGGTACACAGGTACAAATAACTTGGATTCTGTAGCGGTGGGAGGAGTAGTTTATGAATCTCCACTTCCAACTTTGAGGATACCACAGAGACCACAATGCCTTTAGGGAGAATGGAGGATGGAGATTCTGAAAGAGAAACTGAATTAAGATTGCATGATAATGCCTCAGCCTTTATATTCTTGGATCTCAGCCTGAATGTGATAGAAAAATTGAATCTAGAGAAAAATTAAGACCATCTGGTCTGTCTAGAAGATAGCCATTTAGCTTATTCAATGTACAGTGTGTCCGTAAAGTCATAGTGCACTTCTGACCAGTCACTGGAAAGTAACAAAAAACAATAGAAATGTGAATTCTGCTCCAAATAAAAGAATATGCAAATAAAGTCTGTGGAGTCTCATTTAAGACTCTCAAACACGAGACTAGCCAGATCTTCCTCCAGGGAAGGATCCAGCCAAGGGGTGGTTTCTTTCGGAAACCACCATTACCACCATGTTAAGTGGCCCTTTAACGCCTTCACTTCCAAGGGTGATTTGCACGTTAACTCCCGGGCCAATTTTTACAAATCTGACCACTGTCCCTTTATGAGGTAATAACTCTGGAACGCTTCCATGGATCCCGGTGATTCTGACATTATTTTCTCATGACATATTGTACTTCATGTTAGTGGTAAAATTTCATTCATATAACTTGCGTTTATTTGTGAAAAAAATGGAATTTTGGCAAAAATTTTGAAAATTTTGCAATTTTCCAACTTTGAATTTTTATGCTCTTAAATCACAGAGATATGGCACTCAAAAAACTTAATAGATAACATTTTCCACCTGTTTTCTTTACATCAGCACAATTTGGGAACCAAAATTTTTTTTTTGTTAGGAAGTTATAAGGGTTAAAAGTTGACCAGCGATTTCTCATTTTTACAGCACCATTTTATTTTTACGGACCACATCACATTTGAAGCCACTTTGAGGGGTCTATATGATAGAAAATACCCAAAAGTGACACCATTCTAAAAACTGCACCCCTCAAGGTGCTCAAAACCACATTCAAGAAGTTTATTAACCCTTCAGGTGCTTCACAGGAATTTTTTGAATGTTTTAAAAAAAATGAACATTTAAATTTTTTTCACAAAAAAAATTACTTTAGGTTCAATTTTTTTATTTTACCAAGGGTAACAGGAGAAATTGGACTGCAAAAGGTATTGTGCAATTTGTCCTGAGTACGCTGATACCTGATATGTGGGGGGAGCCACTGTTGGGGCGTATGGCAGAGCTCGGAAGGGAAGGAGCGCTGTTTGACTTTTTCACTGCAAAATTGGCTGGATTTCAGATTGGACGCCATGCCACGTTTGGAGAGCCCCTGATGTGCCTAATCAGTGGAAACCCCCACAAGTGACCCCATTTTGGAAACTAGACCCCCCCAAGGAACTTATCTAGATATGTGGTGGGCACTTTGAAGCCCCAAGGGCTTCACAGAAGTTTATAACGTACAGCCGTACAATTAAAAAAATCATATTTTTTCCACAAAAATGATCTTTTCACCCCAAATTTTTATTTTCCCAAGAGTAACAGGCCCCCAAAAGTTATTGTGCAATTTCTCCTGAGTACGCTGATACCCCATATATGTGGGTAAACCACTATTTGGGCACATGGCAGAGCTCGGAAGGGAAGCAGCGCCATTTAACTTTTTTGGCTGGAATTGAGATAGGACGCCATGTCGCGTTTGGAAAGCCCCTGATGTACCAAAACAGTGGAAATCCCCCAATTCTAACTCCAAACCTAACCCTAGCCCTAGCCCTAATGGGAAAATGGAAATAAAGAAAAAAACAATTATTTTTCCCTAACTAAGGGGGTGATAACGGGGGGTTTGATTTACTATTTATGGCGGTTTTTATGTTTGGCAGCTGTCGCACGCTAAAAGACGCTTTTTATTGTAAAAATAGTTTATGCATCACCACATTTTGAGAGCTATAATTTTTCCATATTTTGACCCACCGAGTCATGTGAGGTCTTATTTTTTGCAGAACGAGTTGATGTTTTTATTGGTACCATTTTCGGGCACGTGACATTTTTTGATCGCTTTTTATTCCAATTTTTGGGACACAGAATGAACAAAAACCAGCGTTTCATGAATTTCTTTTGGGGGGTGCGTTTACACCGTTCCGCGTACGGTAAAATTGATAAAGCGGTTTTATTCTTCGGGTCAGTACGGTTACAGTGATACCTCATTTATGTCATTTTTTTATGTTGTGGCGGTTTTATGCAATGAAAACAATTTCTATATAAAAAATAATTATTTTTGCATCGCTTTATTCTGCGAGCTATAACTTTTTTATTTTTTTGCTGTTGACACTGTGTTGTGGCTCTTTTTTGCGGGACAAGATGACGTTTTCAGCGGTACCATGGATATTTATATGCGTCTTTTTGATCGTGCGTTATTGCACTTTTTGTTCGGCGGTATGATAATAAATCATTAGTTTTTGCTTCGTTTTTTATTTTTATTTTTTAAGGGGTTCCTCCAGGGAAGGACCCAGGGAAGGCAACACCCCGAAACAGCTGTCTGTGGATGGATACCTGGCCTTGGTATTTCCCTTGTCTTATCTGTAAACTCGTAAAGAGCTGGATATTGACTTAAAGGGCCACTTAACATGGTGGTAATGGTGATTTCCAAAAGAAGCCACTCCTTGGCTGGGTCCTTCCCTGGAGGGAGATCTGGCTAGTCCTGTGTTTGAGACTCTTAAATGAGGCTCCACGGACTTTATTTGCATATTCGTATTTCCCAGGGAGCATTGCACCTAGGATTTCACTGATTGAGCGCCTTTGCCGGCTACCGCAGTGTTTTCTTTGACTGGTCTCCCTGAGGTCAGTGATTTTTTCGAAATAAAAGAATAACTCTCTCAGTTTCATACCTATTCAGTGCAGTTCAATGTGGGCTCCATTTTTTGCTCTACACACATCCAAACGATAGTGAAGTTCTTGCCACACACGGGTAAGGACGTCTGGTGTAACATTGTGAATAACATCTGTGATTCTCTGGTTTAAGTTATTAATGTCGTTGATACGTTCAATGTACACATGTTGCTTCACACAACCCCAAAAGTAAAAGTCTAAGGGCGTCAGATCCGGGGATCGTGGTATACTTGTATGCTTTCCTGTGACTGGTCAAAAGTGCACCATGACTTTACGGACACACTGTGTACTAAATTCTTTTGGTCAGTGACCACAATGAGTTGATGAACTGCCCCCTCCCAAAGATGCCTCTATTCCGCAAAGGCTAATTTAACAGCGAGTAACTCATGATTCCTATGTTAATACTCAAGAAAAAAATAAGTGTGTACAAAAAATGGCCAGGATCACCATGAATAAATTTCAAATAGTAGAAACAATATATTTTATTAAAGCATAATTACACAGGATCACACAAACAAGGTACAGACCACATGTTAAAAATAATTTAAAAACCATTGAAGGTATAAACCATAACACCTGAAGGGAAGGGTATGTACCTTACAGCTATCTCCACTGTGTGCACCAGATATGTTAAAAATAACGCAGCATTGAACAAATGACAATCAGCCAATAGTCTAAATGAAGTAAATTACCCCAAAAACAGACAGAATATTCAAGTCCAGTAGCTAAAGCTGCACTGAGAGACCACCAATAGAGAAAATGCAAAAAACCTTAAAAAATGGGGTCAGTTGGGCTATAAGTTTAAATAAAAAACTATAGCATATGGCAAAAGCCATTTAGGGATAAAAAAAAAAAAGAAGGCAGCAAAAAAGCCTGTAGGTGGATGCGGAGATACAAATACCCGGTCACAGCATGGTGTGTGGAGAGAGGAACCCCACGTGTATCGCCAACTCATTATTTTTGACATATCTGGTGCACACAGTGAAGATAGCTGCAAGGTGCCTAACCGGTCCTTCAGATGTTATGGTTTATACCTTCAGTGGTTTTTTAATTGTTTTTAACATGTGGTTTGTACCTTGTTTGTGTGATCCTGTGTAATCATGCTTTAATAAAATGTATTGCTTCTAATATTTGAAATTTATCCATGGTGATCCTGGCCATTTTTTGTACACACTTCTTTTTTCTTGAGTATTAACATAGTCATGTTTCAAGTGTTGAGCTAGTGATTCCTAGTATTATTTTGTGGTTCCCTCAGACTTCTTTTATGTAACTCACGATTCCTCACATCATAATTTCTTTCAGCAGACAAAAGTTTTCTCGAGAAAAAAGCACATGGCCACAAATTGGTCAAATTTTTGGAATGCTGAGATAAAACACAATGAATGGTTCTTAAAGATTGGGTTGGATTAGGACAGGGGAAGACCTAAAACA
Organism: Dendrobates tinctorius; assembly: GCF_039654945.1. NCBI lineage: Eukaryota > Metazoa > Chordata > Amphibia > Anura > Dendrobatidae > Dendrobates > Dendrobates tinctorius. The sequence continues at coordinate 26,184,078 of NW_027361717.1, forward strand.
CTCTTTCAAATGTCTCAAAAACCAATCTTTGAAATCCAGCCCCTTACGAGTGAGGTCAGTAAGATGTTTTGCAATCTGAGAGGAACACCTAATGAATTTCCTATAATAGTGGGTGAATCCTAGAAAATGTTGCAACGCTTTCAGGTCCGTAGGATCAGCCCAAACTGATTTGGCTTTCACCTTCCCAGGATTCATCTTAAACCCATCAGCCAATAAAATAAATTCCAGAAACAAAATTTTCTGAACAGGAAATATACATTTCTCAATTTCTCAACCTTTGTAATACAAACATATTCCTGGTGAGAGTCCAAATCAGGTGGAAAACTTAAAATATCATCAAGGTAAATCACAAGAAATGTCCCAATGCAATCATAAAAATTATCATTCATAAAGTTTTGAAATACTGCTGTCGCATTGATTAATCCAAATGTCATGACAAGATTTTCGAATAAACCCTCAGACATCAAAAACACCGTTTTCCACTCATCACCCTTCTTCATGAGTTTAAAATTTTAAGCCACCCCCTAAGGTCAAGCTTAAAAAACGCTTATCTCCCACAGGCTGATTATAAAAGTCGGGGATGAGTGGAAGTTGGTATGTATTCTTCACTGTGGTTTTGTTCAGTACTTGAAAATAGAGGTAAGGACGGAGGCCATCAACTTTCTTTTTTACAAAGAAAAATCCAACGGCTACAGGGGAGAAGGAAGGATGGCTATGACCCTTCCGTAAACTTTTGTTCATGTAATTTTTCATGCCGGTGCGTTCGGGCCAAGACAAATTGTAAAGGCGAGCTTTCTGTAATTTGGCATTAGGGACAAGATTAATAGCAGAATTGTAAGGACGTTTGGGAGGTAATGTTTCTGTCCCTTTTTCCAACAACACTTCTCTGAAGTCTTTCATTGGAACCATCATTTTTCTTGCAACAGGACAAAGATCCAAAACACAGCTCCAGGGAATGTAAGGGTTATGTGACCAAGAACGTGAGGTATGAAGTGCTGCATTAGATGACATGTCCTCCACAATCCTCAAATTCAACAAAATTTAGATGGACTGGATAGTGAAAGCAAAGTAGGCAAGAAGTGCTCATAGTCAGTACCTCTGGGAACTCCTTCAATACTGTTGGAAAGACATTCTAGGTGAACACCTGATGAAGCTGCTTGACAGAATCCCAAGAGGGTATATTGTTGTCAGAGTAACAATGGGGTACATTCAGAAATATAAGGTTTAACACATATTCTTGTTTATTTCATAAGTGTTTCTTTACTCCTTAGTTCCATGTGTTCCTTCATGTTTTTTGCCTTCAGTCTAAATATACAATGTGCACATTCTAATAAGAGCAAAGAAAATCGGGGGCTGGGTTGTGTATAAGAGGTATGTCTCAAATCTGTATGTTAAAACTGTGTGTGCCTTGTCTCAATTTTGTAAGTTAAAACTGTTTAATAAAAATAATCTGATTTAAAAAAAAGAGCAGAGAAAATCAGTTCAAGATGTGTTAACTTTTTACTAGCAGTAAGTCACTGCTAATGACAATATGTTACCTGTATGACCATCATTACTTAATAATATATTATTTTGTTTTCTTGCATATATTAAGTAACATGTTGACTCTTCTTCAGGTTTCCAAAGCAGCAAATTGCAGATATTTACAGCTAACTTCAATTCCTGAAGACCTCCCATCTGATATACAAGAACTGCACGTAGATCACAACAATGTGAAAAGTCTAGATGAAGATACTTTGCAGCGATATCCCAATCTTAACAGTTTGAGCTTAAGATCCAACAGTTTGTGTCACATAGACTTGAATGCTTTTAGGCACACTTCAAAGCTGGAGTCACTATCACTACAGGACAACACTATTTTCAGTAAATATACTTTGGTATCTTCTGGCTTGAGTTCTGCTTCATCTCTTAGGTGGTTGGATCTTTCTAGAAACGCTCTGAATGAGGACATGATAATTACTCTGGTATCAAATTTGACGTCCCTGGAATATCTAAATCTGGACTATAATGTTATCATGCGTCTGGATAGATTCTCATTTGAAGGTCTGAAGAACTTAAAAGAGTTGAGCCTTCAATGGAATTATATTTACGAGATTGGAATAGAGACATTTGACAGTCTGGTGAACCTGAAGACTCTGAACCTTGCTTTCAACCTGCTGCCATGTATTGTGGACTTTAGTCTGACGCAGTTACAAATTCTCAATCTCAGCTACAACCATATCGAATGGTTTTTCTCACGGGAAGTTGATGTTGACTTCCAGCTGCAGAAACTAGACATTTCTCACAACCAATTGTTATTTTTTCCTTTTTTGCCAAAGAGGCATCACTTACATACATTGCTGCTCTCTGATAACAAAATGAGGTTTTATAGCAAACATTTTGATGAATATTCTTCCTCTGCGGATTTCCTAATTTTTAAAAACAATGGGTCCAATATCACCACTGTTTATCTGTGGGGGGATATCATAAGTGACCTCTCTGCATTAAGTGTTGTGGATTTTAGCAGAAACCAGTTTGATTACTTGCCAGAATACTTTCTTGCTGCAATGTCATCTATGTCTTACCTGAAGCTGAACTGGAACTGCTTACAAACATTTGATTTATCGAGTAAACAGATTACAAGTAATCTCAATTTTTTGGATCTTAGTAATAATAGACTGTCAAGGATAAGCTTAGAGGAGAGTAGCTCCAGCCTTCCCCAGCTAAGCTTCTTTAACCTTAGCCAGAATGAACTACAGGAACTTCCCAGTAAGATTTTCCACACCATGAAAAGTCTTAGAACCCTGGATTTGAGCCATAACCATATCTCCCTTTGTTCTTCTTCAACTAATATGGTTGGTTACCCGAACTGTGTGGACCTTAGAAATATACCATCTCTTCAGCATCTTCGCTTGTCAGGCTGTGGGTTAAAAATGGGAAAACAATTTATTTTCCATGGAACTACATTAACATGTCTGGATGTTTCATACAACCAACTTATGAGCCTTGACTTTTTGCAAGACACCGTCAAAATGCTAAAGTCTCTCTCTCTTCGAAATAGCTTACACTTTGTGAGCATCATTGACTTCTCTGAGTTCAAGAGCTTGACTTCCCTTGATATATCTGAAAATAACCTCACTACATTCCCCATGTCATTAATGGATCTTACTCTTCAGTTTTTGGATGTCCATGAAAACAAGCTAACTTCAGTACCGGTATTTAGTTCTTACCAACCTCTCATAAGGAGCCTCAATACAATTTACCTAAGTGGAAACTCATTTGATTGCTGTAAGATAAGCTGGTATGAGACAATTACCACATCCAAGGGTATTATCATCCCTGATCTCAAGCAGATCACATGTAATTTCACCAACAACTATATGTTTGTGCAGGATCTTCCGGAGTCTGTTATTCATGCTTGCCATTGGAGAAATGGAGGCACTTTGCTGTCACTGGTACTTTCTCTTCCCATTTGTTTGACTTTGTTGGTGGCTTTTATCCTTTTGTTTCTTCTATTTAAGAAACCATTGCTTAAAATGTTCAAGAAACATTTCAGGACATCATCAAGCTACTAAGATGTAAAAGTAGATGTAGCAGATGTAGCCAAAAATATAGAATGACAATTCCAGAGATAGTGGTGCTATACATTTTTTTGTTTGAAGGAAAAATGGTAAGCATGCATAATGCATTAGTAAAGAAACAGATTAACAGTAGATTAAAAAAAATGCTAACTGCATACATTATTAAATAGATATTTTATACCTGAGGAGACTGGTGTATTTACTTTGAATATCCATGTCAAAATGGCTGTATAATCCAGATAAAAAATATGAAGATGAAAGAAACTTGGCCCCCCAATAAGTATAATAAATCTTTATTCAGGCAATCCAAAAAGTGAGTCAGTAACGTTTTGACCCTACAACATTTGACTTCTTCAGACACGGATTACAATAAGAAGAGGTATAGTGTAGTATGTCCACGCTATGGAATGATGAATTGAACTGCATTGTACTAAGCGCTCGTCTTTTCATTTGTATGGGGTGGAACTCTTCCTGAGCTCCCAAACCCTTTATTCTTCAAGAGTCCTGTATACCTACTTTTATGCCAGATATAAAATAAGAACAAATGAGCTCATGAGTCCAAATGTGTTTAGTCTCTATCCAGCCAGCCTTAACGACAGATGCAGCTTGTACTGAGCAGTGAGGGATTAGAGCAGGGAGGAGGGACACTTATATGCTGTCAGTTAGGCTAGGTTGACAGAGAGGGAGTTTAAAATTTCAAAAAGGATTACACAACCTTTCCATTCTGACATGAATTATCAAACTAACTAAACCAGTCTCAGGTTGAAAAGACCTATTAAATAACTTTTACAGTTTATATGGTGAAATTTAATGATAGTGCTGCTTTTAAGGGAGTCTATGATCCAAAACAAACTGACAGTGTTAACTTAGCATGTAGTCAAGTATCTACTATGTAATCGTCTTATTCTGACTGTCTGTAACCGAAATCAGCGACAGGCACAACTGTTTGTAAAGGTAAGCTGCGCCTGTCGCCGATTGGTCGCGGCTGCCAGGCTGCGACCAATGAGCGACAGGCGCAGTCGGGCGCAGCGCTCAATGTGTGGATGGTACCCAGGGCCCGGAGGAGAGGAGACTCTCCTCCGGGCCCTGGGTAGCATAAACCTGTAAAAACTAGAATTAAAATAAAAAATAGAGATATATTCACCTTCCGATGGCCCCCGGACTCTTTCCCTCCTCTCACCACGCGCCCGGCACCTTCCAGTCCCAGTAATGCTTTGCGTGAAACACCACTGATGACGTCGCGCTCTCACGAGAGCGCGGTGTCATCAGCGGTGTTTCACGCAAAGCATTATTACTGGGATAGGAAGGTGCCCGGAGCGTGGAGTGGAGATTGGGGGCCATCGGAAGGTGAGAATATGTAAAAAATAGAATTAAATTAATAAATAGTTATATACTCACCTTCCGACAGCCCCTGATCTCCACTCCACGCTCCACGCGCCCGGCATCTTCTGGTCCCTGTAATGCCTTGCGCGAAGGGCCGCGATGTCATCAGCGGTGTTTCGCGCAAAGCATTACTGGGACCGGAAGATGCCGGACGCTTCGAGCGTGGCGTGGAGATCGGGGGCCATCGGAAGGTGAGTATAAAACTATTTTTAATTTTAACAGAGACTCTAGAATACCCGATGCGATAGAATTGGGCCACCATCTAGTGATTTATAGCTCTTGTTAAACCTCTCATATTTAGTATTCTAATTCCTATCTCCATTTTGCAAGAATTGAAGTTTAATCAAATATGCAAATTAGGGTGCTCGATGTACCCTTTGTGTGGCCAAGATGCTCAGTGTATCTTTGTGCCCACTGGTTTTGCATGTCCCTGCCTGAATCACTGATGATTGGCAGCTCTGGCTTGCCTGGAGCGAGCAGTGTCTGCAGAGAAAGATCCGCATTGTCCATCACCAGTGAGGGTGGCGGGGATCGGCAAAACCAGTGGGCGGAACAGTGCACTAAGTCTCTTGACCCCACCAAGGGTGCACTGAGCTTCCCTATTACCATATTGATTAAGCTTCAGTTGGTGCAGAATAATGGCAAGAATTAGAACTGTAAAAGTGCAGTTTTTACAGGGGCTATATCCATTGCAGGGCTGTTTGCTTAATTTATAGTATTAGTTTGGGCTGACAGATTCCCTTTAAATAGTGAGCCCATTTTTAATATTGTATAGATTATGTAATACATGTACGCCATAACGTTTAATCATAATACATCTATAAACTCAACAAATTGCAATACACTTCACCTTATATACCATCCTGACGTTGAGCTGAACCGATGCAGTTATGAGCCAGTAGGTCTGTTATCTAATTATCTGTAAACTCTTAGCTGACAACATAAAACTGTGGTCACATCTACCTCTGAATAAAAGGAATATTTATTTTCAGAGACTTTTAGATATTAGAGTAATAGAATAGTTTTGAAGTTACCAACATATTGATAAATATCAGCGCTTAGAACACCGCCCCAAGGTAAAAATTAGAAAAATGCCAATTACACTTTTGGCTTAAAGTGAAAGTATAAGAAAATTTATGACTCAGTGAAAGCTGTCATTTTAACAGTGATCCTTAATTAAACGCATAAAAGAATAAGAAAAAAGTAGATTTCAATCTATTTCTTTGATGATTAATAAGTTATACAATTGGATGTGTTTAAGTAAATGTTTTTGTGCTTAGATACTTTTATAAATGTGTCCCTGCTGTGTACTGTGTAATGGCTTTGTCTGACCATGATGAGCTGCTCCAGTTTATGTTCATGTATACACACCTCCTGGTCAGGGAAGGAAGCAAAAGTGAATATACTTTAGTAAAGTCGGGAACTCTCAACTGCTTATTTGTGTGTGGTAACACATTTCCCTGCCTGCTTGTTTTATCACTACCCATACACTTGATATACGGTGCGGCCAATTGGTTGTTTGAGCATATAATATTAATGACTTATTCTTAACATAGGTCACCAATTTCAGATGGGTGAGAGATCGACACCTGGTACCCCCACTGATCAGATGTTACTCACGACAGTAGAACAGTTCCATTCAATGTGCATCAGCTCAACAGAACTGCAGATCAGCTGTTGAGTTATTGTCAGGATACCCACAACTGCTCCAGAATTTGTGTTGTGTATTCGGACTGTGAATGTCACATGTATGAAAACCGTCTTAGTTTCCACTTTTTTTAAAAAAAAAATAACATTTAACAGGACTTATTTTTCCGGGTCCTTCTGCTTCTAATGTGGGTTTCCAAGCCAAAAATATGTATATTTTTGCTATGCAGTAGATGCTCTGCTCACAAATATCAGCTGATTATAATTGTTCTAGATTTTCCCTTCCCCTTGGTCACGTAACCAAAATGTTTGCATGTGTGTGAGCTCATAAGCTCAAGCTTCAGTGATTTTATCAGAAAAATAAGTTTTCAATTTGAATCTAAACTACTGCTAAATTACTAAACTCATATGATCTAGTGGTAAACAGAATAATACGTCGCTACAATGTCAGTAAACACATTCAAAAAGAGGAACCGTTCATGTACCTAATAAAATGGCTTCAAAATAGACTAGTTGCTGACATGTATGTCCCCACAGTTCTTAAAATTATTATTATTGTCAAAGAATACAAAAAAAACTAGCCTGAATTTTAGTCACTTCTGATGGTGCTGGACATGCCTCCAAAACTCTCCCTAGCCTAATATTAAATACCATATATACTCGTGTATAAGCCGACCCCCTAATTTTGTCACAAAAAAAGTGAATACTTATTGACTCGCGTATAAGCCTAGGGTGCACAGTGAGTGGCCCCAGTTATGCCGCACAGTGAGTGGCACAAGGTAATGCTGCACAGTTAGTGGCCACAGATAATGCTACACAGTGAGTGGCCCCAGATAATGCTGCACAGTGAGTGGCCCCAGATAATGCTGCACAGTGAGTGGCCCCAGATAATGCTGCACAGTGAGTGGCCCCAGATAATGCTGCACAGTGAGTGGCCCCAGATAATGCTACACAGTGAGTGGCCCCAGATAATGCTGCACAGTGAGAGTGGCCCAGATAATGCTGCACAGTGAGTGGCCCCAGATAATGCTGCACAGTGAGTGGCCCCAGATAATGCTGCACAGTGAGTGGCCCCAGATAATGCTGCACAGTGAGTGGCCCCAGATAATGCTGCACAGTGAGTGGCCCTAGATAAAGCTGCACAATGAGTGGCCCCTGTTATGCTGCACAGTGAGTGGCCCCAGATAATGCTGCACAGTGAATGGCCCCAGTTATGCTGCACAGTGAGTGGCCCCAGTTTTGCTGCACAGTGAGTGTCCCCAGATAATGAGGACAGTGAGTGGCCCCAGATAATGCTGCACAGTGAGTGGCCCCAGATAATGCTGCACAGTGAGTGGCTCCAGATAATGCTGCACAGTGTGTGGCCCCTGATAATGCTGCACAGTGAATGGCCCCAGATAATGCTGCACAGTGCGTGGCCCCATCATGTTGCTGCTGCCGCTGCCTCCGTTACAAAAAACAAAACAAAACTGTATACTCACCACCTCCGTCGCTGCCCCCTGCTCGTCAGCGTTGCCGGCTCTGCAGTGACTGTTCAGGCAGAGGGCGCGTAATAACTACGTCATCGCGCCCTCTGACCTGAATGTCACTGCAGAGGATGCAAGACAGCAGAGCGACGCGCAGCAACGAGGACAGGTGAATATGGCTCCCCCTCATTCATACTCACCCTCCTGGCACTCGTCTCTGCAGCGCAACCCCTCTGCTTGTTCCTTGTTCTCGGCGCCATTGCTCTTCCTGCTTCAGCGGTCACATGGTACTGCTCATTAAAATCATGTTTATGTGCATATTCATGACTTTAATGAGCGGTACCACGTGACCGCTGAAGCAGGAAGAGCAGGGGGGCCGAGAACATGGAACAAGCAGGGGGGCTGCAGAGATGAGCCAGGAGGGGGTTAGTATGATCTCTGACACCCCCGCTCCCCCTCCCCCGCTGCTCCCCCGGTATATGACTTGCGTATAAGCCAAGAGGGGGACTTTCAGCCCCCAAAAATGGGCTGAAAATCTCGGCTTATACATGAGTATATACGGTAATATGATAAAACAAAAAAGTAAACAACATTCACTTGTTAAAGGGAATCTGTCACCTCATTTTTGGCCTATGAGATGCGGCCTCAGCCATCAGGGGCTTATCTACAGCATTCGGTAATGCTGTAGATAAGCCTCTGATGTAACCTGAAAGATAAGAAAAAATGAGCTATACTCACCCGGGGGTCCGGTCCGGTCCGATGGGTGTCGCGGTCCGGGTCCGGCACCTCCCATCTTCTAGCGATGACGTCCTCCTTCTTACTTCTGCCACAGCTCCTACGCAGGCGTACTTTATCTGCCCTATTGAGGGCAGAGTAAAGTACTGCAGTGCGCAGGCGTCAGGAAAGGTCAGAGATGTCCGGCGCCTGCGCACTGCAGTAGTTTACTCTGCCCTCAACAGGGCAGTGAAAGTACGCCCGTGCAGGAGCCGTGGCAGAAGTAAGAAGGAGGACGTCATCGCTAGAACATGGGAGGCGCAGGACCAGACAGCGACACCGACCACACCGGACCACGCCCCCCGGTGAGTATAATATAACTAGTTTTTCTTATCTTTCAGGTTACATCGGGGGCTTACCTACAGCATTAGAGAATGCTGTAGATAAGCCCCTGATGGCTGTGGCCGCATCTCATAGGCCAAAAATGAGGTGACAGATTCCTTTTAAATCTCCTTTCTCCAGGAGTTCTTGCGGCAAATGACGTACCACATTGTACATTGATTCCTAGATGAAAAATTTTCAGTCTTCATTACAAATTGTCTACCATTTTGTTAATACAAATGTTTGTAAGTCATTTATTTAGCTGAGTGCTTTTGCACAAATCAGATCCACTTGTTTTGCTCTTGTAGATTCACTCTGCTCCCTGTCCTTCCTCTCAGTCTTAGAGATAGCAGGTGGCAGAGGGCGAGGTACACAGATCTGCAATGGAGAGAGTGAAGAGTACAGACAAGACTGAAGCTATGGAGAAAAGCACAAGAATCAGAAGTCACAATTCCTTCTATTAGTGTGTCTGGACGTAGTGAGTGACAGTTCAGCCGTCCAATCTAGGGCAGGGGTGTGCTGAGCAGTCAGTATGGTGATGGAAAGCTCAGCAGCCCAATCGGAGGCTGGGGCATGCTGAGCTGTCAGTGTGTTGCGTAACAGTCCAGCCGCCCAATCAGAGCCAGAGAGTGCGGGGTTATCTCCATGTATCTCCTGTTTGAAATGATTACCTGGCAATTTAGCTGGCTCTCTGCCTCCAATTACTGCCAGTTGTAGATTATGCTCGGTGGTGTCTGTGTGCCTTCTGTTCCTGTGCTCAATCTCAGATCTATTGTTACCTGACCTTTGACCTTTCTTCTGACCATCCATTTGTCTTGCCCCTCTGTCGTGATCCGCTACCTTCAGGGAATCCCGACCTCGGACCGTGACCTGATTATGGCTTTGTCTTATCCTTTTGTTTATGATGAGCTCTCTTAGTATCTGACCCTGGACCTCTTGACTACCCAGCCTCTCTGCTAGTGAGCAGTGACTAGCGTCACACACAGGAGCTTTGCCTACACATGAAAGCAAGTGTAGTGTAAGATATATTAAAATTAAACGCAAAGCCACAGAAAAAGGAATACAATTCTCCCAAAATTTTAGGAATTACCACAGCAAAAAACACAACAGTATTTACCTGCCCAGGACACAGAAACTAGTGTTAATAAAGATACAATAAAGCAAGTGAAGAGAGCAGCACCCTGAATAAACACAGAGCTCCCATCCTTCCTATACCTTTGAAATAGTCATTCCCCGAAGAGAAAAATGTGAAACTGCATCGCAGGGAGTGAAAAATTGAATGAAGTAATACAGATTGCAGACTGAAACTTAGGGCTCGCTCGCTCTTGCGATTCAATTGGACAAATGAAATCTGATTAAAAATTGACCTTGCTGCTGGAAAAGGCAGAGACTGAGGGTCCCTGGGTACATAGATTCCAACATTTTGGGGAGCATTTAAGTCCCAACTGTGCCCCACTCCCATCAGTAATGTCAACGTTTGGGTGGATTTTATATAAATTTGATCCAACCATAAGTTAAGGTGAAGCCCCTTGGTCAACTGCTCCTTTTGTTTTATCTATAACATGGGCCTTTCTATTGGGGCATTGTGTGGGCACTCATTGTCACAGTATGGGGCATTAATAAGAAATTGGAATCATTTTATGAACACCGTGTGATATTTTGGCTTTTTTTTTTTCGGTTTGCGTCAAAATGGTACATTGGGAAACCCCTAAAAAATTATTTCTTTCTGCAGTCAGCACATCCCTAGAGACCAGTCTGTCCCAAGCTCATCACATTAGCACTCAGCTGACGACATATAAGTGGCACAGAGGCCATGATATATTTGTGTCCTCTTGTTTCTTTCTGCTGCATTAAACAGATTCTTATCAAGCCTTTGCAACGGTTTACTTGATGGTTTGAGAAGATACAGAAATTGTGGGTAGTTTGAATGAAGATATCCTCATGATGGAAGATAAAAGCGTTCAGAAGAACTGACACATAGCATTCTCTGAAGCTTCCTACACATAGCCGGAGGAGAAGTTAGAGGTGTTAAAGATAAAAATCCACTTTACTTCTAGTGTTAGGTCAAAGAAGAAACGTCAAGTGTAGATTGAACTCTGACTTCTCGGCATCTGATGTATAATTATTGTGAAGTTTCAGTTCTTTGAGTGATTTGTGGGTGTTCATCTGAGTGAATTAGCAGGAAACCACACAAGTAGCTATCTCTGAATCTTTCTCACCTCTCATTAAGAGGAGATGTCATTAAAACATTAATCCTTTCAAGCACAGACCATATTGTAAAATTGAGACCGGATTGTTTTTAACAGTTTAGCTGCCACTATCAAACCCTTAAAGTCAGTAGAATAGATAATGAGAAAGAGCCACATTGCAAAAATCAAAAGGCGTCCTGTTGTGAGTACATTTTCCCCTTCACCATTGAGGTCTGATGAACTCCCTCTTCTGGTGAAGGAAGGTAGTGAGGCTGATTACCAAGCATCTGGGCAGGATGATGATGACTGGGTGACGGGAACTGCTGACTGGATATAAGGCAGCCGACGCCCTTCTGCCTTGCTGGTAATCTCTCTGAGGGATTTTAGGAGATCAGTCTGATTCCTGCTCCTCAAAAGCTAAGTTTTCTGCTCTGTTTTTTGCATTTGTGTTTTGGTTTTGTTTTTCCTTGTTTTTCTGGATTTCTGCCATTCCCTGCTGGGGTGTGCTGAATTCCTTTTTGCTCTGTCTTCAGAAAATACCTGAGTACTGATATAGTCTTTTTGAAGCCTAGCGTCTTCAGGGCTTTTTTCCCTATCAGCTGTTGGCTCTTGTTTTGATAGGGTTTTGGCGGATTACAGACAGCAGCTTTTCTATCCTGTCCTATGTAGTTAGCTTGGGCCCCATCGTTTGCTCAGCCTATCTTTCTATCTGTGTGAGTGTTTTTTCATCTTGCTTCACCGTCATTATATGTTGGGGGCTGCCTATTGCTTTGGGGTCTGCTCTGGGGCAGTTTAGATTTCCCTTTCTGTCTTTAGGCTATGTAGTTCTCCGGATGTGATTGAGGGGTCTAGGGCACCGTAGGAACCCCCCACGGCTACTGCTAGTTGTTGTTGATAGGTTCAGGGGTCTGTAATCCGATAGCTGCCAACTTCTCTGGTTTTCTGGACTTAGCTAGTATTTCTGTTTTTGCCTCCTACGGTGACTCATTCATAACAGCGTCCACAATGTTCGCTATTTATTTGAACCACCATTCCCGTTCTGCACCCAAACATCAGACACAAATAAAATGCCAGCCTACCGGAGGTGGTAAGTGAGATTTGGGCTCTGAAGGACATTTGTGATTAAAAAGGGGAATCTGTGGCCAACACTATAATAACATCTATGACTAAAACTTCAGGAGACATTTGTTATCAGATATTACAATGCAAACTGCTTATATTATTAAAAGGAACCAGTCAGTCAATTCATGCAGTCCAAATCAAGGGCAGGAACAATCTGAGCCTGGCTGCATTTTTATAGCCAGGCAGGATATACTCTCAAACACTCTGGTGTTTCAGAAAAAACAGTTTGTGAAGTTGACTTTTCCCAGCACCGCTTCAGGTTATTGACAAGTTTCTCCCTGCGTACACACATGGGACTGACCTGTCAATCAACTAGGTTCTTTTTTCTAAAATGCCAGAGCACTTCAGAGAAAAATGTACCTGTCTGGAACCATGCAGCCAGGCTCTGATTCATGCTGCCTGTGGTTTTGGCAGCATGAATTGTCTGACAAGTTCCCTTTAAAGAATTTTTCAGATTTCAAGGCTGAGATGGGAATAGCTTTGCTCAGGTTCACTAGAGATCGAGATACAAGAATAGCCAAGATGAAATGCCTAGATCAAAAAGAATAGGCCATGTCCCAGTTTGTACAAAGTACAAGTAACTACAGCATAAACAAAAAATGAGCTTGTGACGGCGGTGGGTGTGAACCCACTGCGCCACTGGCAGGGCTTAAACGGGAGAAGTGTAACTAAGTGACTATCTGATCTTCGACTAGAGCCTCTGATGGTGAGGATAGGCTTGGGCTGTTAAGGTAGTCACCAGGTGCCATTCCAGGACAGTCCCCGGACCTGCAGCAGCTGACCAATGGGTGAAGTGCGAACTATGAGGCACTGAGGGCGAAGATACAGATGTAGTCAGGAAGTTTGAGTCCGAAGTCGGGGCAGGCCCCACAGGTTCAGGGAAGGAATCCGGGGTTAGGAACGTAGAAGTCAGACAAAATGAGTAAATAAGCCGAGAGAGTAACCAATAAAGCACATTGACAGGGACCTAGAAATAAACTGAAAGTAGGAACTTAAGCTCAGGCAAGGTGTGAGGGAGGAGCTGCCTATTATATACACTGCTGGCAGGGGATAGATCAGGGAAGCAGAACTCTGCATGATACAGTGGATTTAAATTCATGCAGTCTGGCTGCACCTCCCTATAGGCAAGCCCGGACGCCTGCCCCAAAGGGGCTACAGGGAGGGCGCACATGACTAAGGAGGGATGCTAGGCCTGAGGGTTAGTGAAGGGTAAAGTGTAGTGCTTTTGTGTTTGTGGGGAAGGTGTGGGTTGGAGCTATGGGGCTTATGGTGCAATGTGAGTTGGCAGGGAGTGGTCAGTAGTGCTTTGTGTTTGTGGGGAAGGTGTGGGTTGGAGCTATGGGGCTTATTGTGCAATGTGAGTTGGCAGGGAGTGGTCAGTTGTGGGATGGATATATAGGGCAGAACTGTGGGGGGATGGTCATTCCTTACCTTGCAGACGTCCGGAGTAATTCAGGTGGTGATACGGATATTGGCAGAGCGGTGGTGGATAGCCATTTCCATGCTGGTTTTATGGTTTATTGTTATAGGCATGGGGTCTTTGGGCTGGAGGATTATCGCCGTGCCTAGTATTTGATAAGGATTTGATGGTAGTTCACTGATGTGGTGAGCTGTTTTATCGCCGCGCCTAGTATTTGATAAGGGTTGATGTTAGTTCACTGATGTGGTGAGCAGTTTTATCGCCGCGCCTAGTATTTGATAAGGGTTGATGTTATTTCACTGATGTGGTGAGCAGTTTTATCGCCGCGCCTAGTATTTCATAAGGGTTGATGTTAGTTCATTGATGTGGTGAGCAGTTTTATCGCCGTGCCTAGTATTTGATAAGGGCTTGATGGTAGTTCACTGATGTGGTGAGCAGTTTTATCGCCACGCCTAGTATTTGATAAGGGTTGGATGGCAGTTCACTGACGTGGTGATCTGTTTGGGTAGTGCATCGGGCGGCTTAATCTTTCACTTTACAGTGGGGTGTGTTCTATTGCTGGTCAGAGGTGAGGGGGTAGGTGGTCGAGTTTTCATTACGGTGTGTTTTATTTATATGCCGGGTTCGGTTTTCCAATAGGGGCTTTGAGTGTACTAAGTGTTTTCATGTTCACTAGGGGCATTTTGGTTTGTTGCGGCAGACGTTCTGGTGAGGTCGAGATGCTTGGGACGGCAGATCTTTTGGGAACCTGCCTTTCTGGCAGCAATGGATGACATTTCCCCCGGGGGGCTTGGAGTTGACCTTTTACCGGATTTGTTTTCCTGGTTAATTTCTGGGGGTACGTAGATATGGCGTGGAGCTGGGGTTTTATGGTTGGTCAATGTCCGGTTGTTGAGGTCCGTGGTTTGGTTTCTGTGAGGTAGTCGGGGATTATCTGGTATTAGGGATGGTGCAGTGCTTATTTTCTGTTCATGGTCCAACCTGGGACTACTATGTGGTATTAGGGAAGGTGGTGTGCTTATTTCTGTTCATGGTCCAACCCTTGACTACTTTGGGTTTCTTCATGCTCAGGGCGTAGTTGCGGTTATCATGTGTTTGGATAAGTCAAAGTGTTTGATTCACCTGGGGCCCTATGTCTAAGTCAGGTTAGGTTAACGAGTACATCGTGTCAGGTCGGGGGTCGTTATTAGGTTCCCGTGTATATCGCGCTGCTCTTTTGGGGGGTTGATTTTGGTTA
This sequence comes from Dendrobates tinctorius, assembly GCF_039654945.1. Lineage (NCBI taxonomy): Eukaryota > Metazoa > Chordata > Amphibia > Anura > Dendrobatidae > Dendrobates > Dendrobates tinctorius. Next base: position 26,199,197 of record NW_027361717.1, read on the forward strand.
TTGAATACGTGGGGCTACGATCCACTGGGGGTTTTTGCATGATCTGCAGTCATATGGCGTTCTTACGGTAATTTGCTGGTCGTGGCTGCCCTGGGGCAGTTTTAACAACTTTTGTACGTAAGGACTGGTGGGTTCTCACTGTGGTTCTTTAGGGTTGCCGATTGAGCTTTTGGCAGACTGTATCGGGTGGTATTTGTTACAGCCGTTGATTGCAGCTACGTAGGAGTTTATTATACAAAGTGGATAGTTTTTCGTTACGATGGGCTAGGAGGTTTATTGTGGGTGCAGCTGGTCCTGCTTTGCCTTCTGGGTATACAGCTCTCCTTAGAGTCTTTTCTTTTTGGGTGCCCCCGGACGGGGGGGCCAGGGTGAAGTGTTGCGCAAGGATGATGCAACATTTGAGTTGGGTAACCCAGCGTGTGCTTTACTGGTCTCGGGGGTCCTGGTTGGTGAACGGTTTGTTTATCCAGCAGGTGTTGTTCCATTTGTCAGGAATTCTGTATAGAGCATGAGGCAGGACATGTTGTTTCGATGGCCGTGTGAATGGTTTCCCGCGTGGGTGTAGCCCGTCCGGCAATACATGGCTATGTCATTAATTCCGTTATGCGCACTTGTCAGGACCGGCTGGTATTATGGGGACACGGTTGTGGTGCAGCGCTGCTGCGGGGGAGGTGTACTTTAGGTAGTGGGTGAGCAGGTTGCAACTATAACATTACTTTCATTAATGTCGGGCTGGTGGTACGCTGTGGCAGGGGAAGCTAGTGCGATGTGCATTGACTTTTAATGATTCTAAGGACCTGGTAATCGTCTGGGGCTGTGCTCCGTTTGGGGGTGCTTTTTGTGGTGCTTTAAGGCTGAGTGGTGGACAAGCATCGGGCACCGGTGAGTGCAATGTTTTGACGGATGGCCCGGGTTTATGGTGTCTGGGGTTTTCGGGAGATGTGATGTGTGTCTGAGTTTTCCTGGACTTCAGGTGGTGTGGAGTCGCTTTTCTTTCTTTTGTGAGTAGTGTCGAATCTTCAGTTCAGCGGGGAATGGGTGCGGAGTACATCTCACTTTTGGTAAGAGGGTGGCAACAATAGTGTTGTGATTCTGGGTTCGAAGTGCACGGGTGATGCACACAATTAATTCATTCCGGGTCGTGGTGATTACAGGGTGGATTGGTTTATGTTTTCTAGTTGGGTGGATATTTTAAGATAGATGCTATCACGCAGGGTTGACGGGACCAACAGCATTTTGGTACTGCACGTGTGTGGTGGAGACTTGGTCGCTGGGGCGTCAAGGGGTTTGATCTGAGACATCGGGCCTGAATGCTCCTGCCTGGGAGCCATGCTCGTGTTGTTGTTCATGACTATATAGTGGGGCACGTTTTTCAAGAATCTGTCGGAGGTTGGGGAACCAGTGTAGGTTCTGTTGTTACGTCTATAATGGTTGGCTTTGATTATTATCAGGTGGAGTGCAATTTTCTGCCTGGGAGCCGTGCTCGTGTTGGTGTCCATAGGGGCTCCTGTTTGGAATGACTACATAGTGGGTTTTACTGGGCACATTTTCAAGAATCTATTGGAGGTTTGGGGAACCAATGTAGGTTCTTTTGTTCACGGCAATAATGGTTGGCTTTGATTAGTTATTAGGTGAAGTACAATTTTCGGAGGCGCCTGCAATGTTGCGGTCTCAACGAGGCAGAGGCGGCGGCTCAGGTTGGGGACTGGTCGCGCAGGCGGTGCATAGGATTGGACGATGCGGTTGGCTAGTTGCAGGTCTTGGGTGTGGCTGACCTTGTTGTACTGGTATTTTGGTGTAGGTTGGCATTGTGAGGTCTAATGGGGATCAGTTTTGATCGATTGGTCTTGGTACAGAAACATTGGTTACTCGAGCCGCAGAGTCGGCTCGGGTTGGGGTTTTTTGGTGGTGGTACTCGCACGTACAAAGTGTCATACGTGCTCACGGTGGCGGAAAGGAGGGGGGTATTTGAAGTCGGTGGATTGCACAAAGAGCGGGGGGTGAACCCAGTGCAGGAGCGGGTTACCCCTGGTGGTGCAATGGTATACTTGGTTAAGGTGGGTCCCAGCTGTGCTGGGTCACAGCGGGACATGTTAACGTGGGACCCTGCTGTGTTGGGTCACAGCGGTGCATGTTAACGTGGGTCCCTGCTGGGCTGGGTCCCAGCAGGACATTGGTTGGGCAACACTCGGCTGGGTGTCCTCGAGCCGGTGTGGTGCGGCTGAGGGCACGTGGTGGAGCTGGTGTTGCAATCATGTACAATGGACTCTTCATTTACCCCCCCTCCTTTTGCTGGTGGTTATGTTTATGGAATATTTCTACGTTTATGGATAAAATGTTATTGCTTGTTTGGTGTTAATAAACGGGGCTGCTGTGGCCTTTTACATCCAATGTCACGCAGTCGTGTCTTATTTAAGTTAAGAAGGGGTAAGTGTGGGTTTTGGGAGGGGTCATTACAGTGAAGCCGTCAGTCAGACTTTCCTAAGTCAAGGCAAGCCCGGACGCCTGCCCCAAAGGGGCTACAGGGAGGGCGCACATGACTAAGGAGGGATGCTAGGCCTGAGGGTTAGTGAAGGGTAAGGTGTAGTGCTTTTGTGTTTGTGGGGAAGGTGTGGGTTGGAGCTATGGGGCTTATGGTGCAATGTGAGTTGGCAGGGAGTGGTCAGTAGTGCTTTGTGTTTGTGGGGAAGGTGTGGGTTGGAGCTATGGGGTTTATTGTGCAATGTGAGTTGGCAGGGAGTGGTCAGTTGTGGGATGGATATATAGGGCAGAACTGTGGGGGGATGGTCATTCCTTACTTTGCAGACGTCCGGAATCGTCCCGCCCTCCCGCCCTAATTTTAGGATCTTCTGGAGATCGACATGGTGAAGAGAAGAAGAGGTTTGACGTTGTCGCAGCAGACGGCGGAAAGGAGGGGGGTATTTGAAGTCGGTGGATTGCACAAAGAGCGGGGGGGTGAACCCAGTGCAGGAGCGGGTTACCCCTGGTGGTGCAATGGTATACTTGGTTAAGGTAGGTCCCAGCTGTGCTGGGTCACAGCGGGACATGTTAACGTGGGACCCTGCTGTGTTGGGTCACAGCGGGGCATGTTAACGTGGGTCCCTGCTGGGCTGGGTCCCAGCAGCACATTGGTTGGGCAACACTCGGCTGGGTGTCCTCGAGCCGGTGTGGTGCGGCTGAGGGCACGTGGTGGAGCTGGTGTTGCAATCATGTACAATGGACTCTTCATTTACCCCCCCTCCTTTTGCTGGTGGTTATGTTTATGAAATATTTCTACGTTTATGGATAAAATGTTATTGCTTGTTTGGTGTTAATAAACGGGGCTGCTGTGGCCTTTTACATCCAATGTCACGCAGTCGTGTCTTATTTAAGTTAAGAAGGGGTAAGTGTGGGTTTTGGGAGGGGTCATTACAGTGAAGCCGTCAGTCAGACTTTCCTAAGTCATGCCAGGTGGAGACTGTCCAGCAACAGGAGGATGTAGCAGTTCTGAGGCAGCTCAATGAGATGGTTTGATACTGAGAGGAGCAGAGCGGTGCACGCAGTTATTGGGACGGCTGTTACAAACCGTTTGAGTCACCCACATGACAGAACATAAGTAATTAGTGATAGTACATGAAAATAAAATGGGGTTATTTGCTAAAAATATTTTGATCAAAAGAGTGTAAAAGCCATCCCTCTGTGACAAGGTGTACCCAATTGTGAATAAGGGACTTATTAACCTGTTATTTACATTAAATAGATGTACTATCTCTGACAACTGAAACTCTACTGTCTAGAGATACAAAGTGATTCCAGCAATATATTGATAAAAACAATGATTTATTAAGGTATACTTAGAATTAAACCTACAAAAAAATAGAGAATACAGGGTGGGAATAAATTTCCAAGGGGGGAAGTGCAAAGAACAGCTGGGTCAACAATTGGGTCACTAAGAATACCATCCAATTTGAAGCAGGTTGATGCAGATTTCAGAACATAAGCTTCAGTTTAAAGGTATGTCTGTGTTAGGGGTTCCCAAAAAAAGTAAGAGCTTTTTGCAGTGAAGAAATCCAAATCCTTATCATCTCCTGCCTCGACTACTGCAACCTCCTACTCTCTGGTCTCCCCTCTAGGACTCTGGCACCACTCCAGTCTATCCTACACTCTGCTGCCTGACTAATCCACCTGTCCCCCCCGCTATTCCCCAGCCTCCCCTCTATGCCAGGCCCTTCACTGGCTTCCTATTGCCTAGAGGCTCCAATTCAAAACCCTAACCATGACATAAAAAGCCATCCACAACCTGTCTCCTCCATACATCTGTGACAGGGTCCTCACTCCTTCTGTACTTGTGTGTCCCTTGTCTTACACATGTTTATTGTAGTTGTCAATATTTCCCCTTTTCACATGTAAAGCACCATGGAATAAATGGCGCTATATAAATGTATAATAATAATAGTAATAAATAGGCAGATCACAGCAGGTTGCATTATGTAGTGTTACTTCCTGGAATGCCAGAAGCATAACATTTATGAAGGTAAAAGGAAAGGAGTACATCACCTGAAGCAATAAAGTAGATGATAGGACCCAAAAGACAGGACCAGGACAGCTGCCTGTTATTTATATGTACTATTACTATTTACTTGCTACAAAGTATATGCTCATATTTTTTTTCTTGAGTTTTGTCTGTGAAATGACCAACAACTTATGCTTCGGCTCATTTCTTAGATTTTGTTGAAATGAATGTGAGTTTGACAACAGTATACGAGGAGTTTTTGAAATTCCCATTCTGTAACTTCCTGTGAAGTCAATGGGAGTTACTGAAACATTGCAGCTCAGCAGCTTTCTGCTGTTTCCATGGTTCCACCTCCAATTGTCAAAGCCTGAATTGAGTTTCTCATCAAAAATGAGATGGAAATAACCCATTAAATAGATGTCATAAACCTAATAAGGCTGACGTACTTAGTTTAAAATCCATATCATATGGCTGAACCTTTTAAAAAGTTTTTCTGCTTTATATTAAAATAAGAATTACACGAGTCCAGCACTAGCTGAGCAATAAGCATTCTCTATTCCCCTCATTCGTTGCATTCTCTCAGTCCTGCCCCTCTCTACAGATTAGGATAGAGTTTTAGGCATGCTGCTATGTGGTCCTCACAATGCGCTTGGTTAGTACACCTTTATATTAATTTCTACTTACTCCTACTTGCTAGCTAGTTTTGGCATAGGCATTTCTCTGCTGCCACCTGGCTTCTCCTCCATTGTTCTCTGCAATGCGGCATCATCCTTACTTAATAACACCATGTTCTAACACATAACATGGCATAAAATAGCAACAATCTTACATCTGCATTGAAATAATGCAATGTACTGTAGGTAACTAGATGGTACCAACAAAGGGTATTTCAGTCGTATTCCGTTAAGAATATTAAAGCAAGCAGGTAGCAAAAGTCCTCAATTTTTAAAGAGGACAAAAAAAATGTATGGGCCCATTTCCAACCCACATATATGCATTCTACCCATTTAGTAAGGATTCAATGGTACAAAGCACCTGTTGTACATCTGATAGCACATGGCACAATCTTTATCTACTGAATTAATATGCAGTTTGACAGACATCTCTTTATGCCCAAGTATGAAATCAAAGGCGTCCCTCAGCACTCGGTTCTCAGCTGCCACTATTTTTGCCAGTGTGCTCTCCCTGCCTTACACCAGCATGTGTCCCATAACATCATCCGTGCAGTGACCAACACAGTTACTGGGAAGGTCCACTTAACGATCAACACGTGGACAAGTGCTTGTGGCCAGGGATGCTACATTTCCTTGACAGCATACTGGATGAAGCTAGTGGACCCTGGGACGGCACACATGATCCCGACACCAAGGATTACAGGTCTTCATTCCATCAGAGTTTCCTCCTCCTTCAACACCAGCTCCTGCACCCTCTCCTCCTCCATCTCCGAATTGTCATCCATATCAGTCACAAGTTGGAAGCACTGCAGCACTGCATTGGTGAAGTGTCAAAATACCTTGCTTGTTTAGCAGAGTTGTTGAAATTATAACAGACCAGATAGATCTGTGGTTCTCACTGCTGAACCTACAACCAGGCATTTATGTTTGTAATAATGGTCGTAACCTGGTGGTGGCTCTGAAGTTTGGAAACTCGCACACATGCCGTGTCTGGCCCACGTTCTCATCTTAGTGGTTCAGCTGTTTCTAAAAACCTGCACAGATTTTCCAGAGCTATTTATGAAGGAATGCTGTGTGTACACTCATTTCCGCAAGTCAGATATATCTACTGTCAGTCTGATAGTGCTGCAGCAGCGCTTGCATGTGCCAGCTCACAGACTAGTAGGCAACGTACCAAGGGTTGGAACTCCACATTGCACATGTTGGTAAGGCTTTGTGAGCAACAGAGGGCAATAGCTGCAACATTCCCATCGGTATTCTGGTCAGCATCCGCACATAACAGACGAGTGGGCATGGATGTCAGACATCTGTGACGTCCTCCAAAACTTTGAGGAATCAACCAAGATGGGGAGCAGAGATGATAATGTGGCGCCCCCAGGAGTATGGTCGCCACACTGGCAATGCCTTCCTCCAGGGAGGGTGATGTCAGGCTTGGAAGCAATGAAGGGTCTCTCTGACAGTTAACCATAACATGCAACACAGTTCCCACTCCAGGCCAGCAGAGGGAGCTCTGAACCAATACTAAGGGAAGAGCTTCTCTCAGGGCGCCAGGAGGGGAGATTGGTCAGTTCTGTGAGGAGGGCGAAGTGTGTGGACGTGGAGAGAGGAGCTGGGGGTTGAGCAGATTGTTGAGGCTCATTCCCAGCTGGAGCGCATGATCTGGAGCCTGGTCTCCAAGGTTGTATGGATACTGACGGTCCTGCAACAGAAACCAGAGGAATAGGAAGCTGTAAATGCTCTATTCCCATCTAAGACTCGGAGGCACAACAGCGACGTGTGAACCAAAGGAGATAGAAGGCTACAGCTGTCTGCCATACGAGGTAGATCCAAAAGGGAAGAAGAAGGAGGAACGTCAGTGTAACACAGTACTGCATGTACCTCAAGTAAGCGCTAGAGAGGCGACTACACAACCTATCTGATAGAGAGATTCCTAAGTTGCTTCCAGGTTAATCACCTCATGTGCCATCTGTAATCTGGACCCTGGACTGCACTTACAAGGTAAAGGTAAAGATACTACACTTTGTTGTGTCAATGCCTTCTTCCTGCAACTTCTTCAGCACTGCTGCATCTCTGTACCAGACACTGCACCCTCTTCCTAAACACCTATCCTCACTGCCCTGGGACTACAGTTCTGCCTGTGGAGGACTATAACATCATTGCTGCACTACACCATCTGTCCCAGAGGATCTGTCTGCAGCGTCGGCTTAACACCCCCCTTGCTGAACACCACAGGTGGCGTCACGAATCATCCACTCATAAACTTTATTCCCATCACTCAACCCCTTTTACATGGGCGCCCAGGGCCACGGACCGGGTCACCGCTGCTGTGACAATCCCCTCTGAGAGACCGGCCCGGTACCGAATACCCCGCAGCCCTGGGAGGGCGACCCATTTTGGCACCACGAACAGGATTTACAGAGTCCGGTATCCCAGGGTCCTGTGTGCCAGAGACTGTGTTGTGTGCTATAGACTGTTTGTGAAAGTGCCGCCATTACCCCGCTGCTTGGTGCGTGCGGGAAACCAAAGAAGCGGGCCGTCATGGGCGGAGCCTGCCGAGGAGCGTGAAACTGTGAAGTACCGCGCGGGAAGAGGACAGCGCGCAAGAAGTGAGGAGCTGAGGCCTGCAGCTGGTAAGCCTGCTCAACCCCAGGGCCTGGCTAACGTTTACTGGGGGGAAGAGAATGTCGGAGGCACGCGCCGATGCAGCGGCGGATGCCCCCGCCACCCCCTCAGCACCGCAAGATGCAGGGCCCAACGCGGCTGCTCCAATAGCATCCACCGCAGCGGTCCCCATAATGCCGCTGTCTATGCCTTACATACCGGGAGCAGCATGGCTACCACAGTATTCAGGGGAGTCACATACCCTGAGTGACTCCTTACGCAAATGAAAATAAAGATGATCCTTCTACAATGTGACAGCCCTTGAGATATTTGTAGACAGCTATTAAGTCTCCTCTCAGTCTTCTCTTCTGCAAGCTAAACATTCCCAAATCCTGCAACCTTTCCTCATAAGACAGGGTTTGCAGACCGGTCACCATTCTGGTCGCTCTTTTCTGAACTTGCTCTAGTTTGTTGATGTCTTTTTTAAAATGTGGTGCCCCAAACTGGACACAGTATTCCAGATGAGGTCTGACCAAAGAGGAATAGAGGGCAATAATGACTTCACGTGATCTAGACTGTATGCTTCTGTTAATACATCCTAGAATTGCATTTGCCTTTTTTGCTGCTGTATCACACTGTTGACTCATATTCAGTCTGTGATCTATTAGTATACCCAAGTCTTTTTCACATGTGCTGTTGTTTAGCCCTATTCCTCCCATCATACATGATGCTCCATACTGTATATTGGCCCCACATGATGCTGCATACAGTATAATGGCCACACATGATGCTCCATAATGTATATTGGCCCCACATGATGCTGCATACAGTATACAGTAATGGCCACACATGATGCTCCATACTATATAATGGTCCCACATGATGCTGCATACTGTATAATACTCCCACGTGATGCACCATACTGTTTAATGGCTCCACATAATGCTCCATACTGTATAATGGCCCCACATGATGCTGCATACAGTATAATGGCCCCACATGATGCTGCATACAGTATAATGGCCCCACATGATGCTGCATACAGTATAATGGCCACACATGATGCTGCATACAGTATAATGGCCCCACATGGTGCTGCATATAGTAGAATAGCCCCACATGATGCTCCATTATTTAAAGTGGCCTCATATAAAAAAAATACTCTCCTCTGCCTGTTCCAACGCTGATCTTGTCTTTTCATATATCAGTCCTATCTGTGGGCACGCACGTCATCTTGGCAATAGCGCCGCCGCCACTCTAATCAGCCACACGCCCATCCCCGTCCTCAGCACATGCACAGACTGATGGAATGGCACGCGGCCTGATGGGAGAGTTAGGAGCAGAGGAGAGTGGCCGTGGCACCGGTGCTAGTGATGAGGGGGAATACGAGTGGGCTGAGGAGAGTTGTGGCAGTGCCAGTCTTGAGGAGATGGCACGCGTGCCCACCGGGATGGCTTTGCGTGCCCCCTCTGGCACGTGTGCCATAGGTTTGCCACCACTGCTCTATACAGTATAACGGGGCCCTGCATTGCCTTCCATACAGTATTATGTGTCATGTCCGCCATGTCTGTTATGTGTCATGTCTGCCATGTCTGTTATGCTGCAAGTTGCCTGGAGCAGTGTGCACGCGCGCCTTGCCTCATGGCTGCACTCTGTTGCTGGGTAACCATCCGTCTCTGTCTGACTCTGCAATCCGCTGTATTCCTGGAACCCCTGATCATGTGACATTCTCTATGGTTCTACCCAAGCTGTTCATATCGATGCTCTCTATGATCCTGGAGGATCTGAACCGGAAGTCCTTCCATGATCCTGACCCGGAACTACAGGTGCTATGGTGCTATATCAGACCGCCTCTCCCTATGGTCAGGGCCTGATTACCGTGTTGCCTCCCTGCATGGCTGCTTGGTCTGCTCTGTCGCTCCCTGTATTCTGTGCCCATGCACTCTGCCCTGTCGTGCGTCTCTGCACACACTCTGTGCTTGTACTCTGCCTTGTCTCTTGCCATGTCTTATGTTGTCTCTCGTGCCATGTCTGTCCTTGCCTTGCTTTGCCTTGTAGTACTTCCGCTGTTCTCTGCCTTAGCCTGTTTTGCTATGTCTCGCCTTTGCTATTCTGAGCCTTGTAGTACTTCCACGTTCCTTGTCTCTGCCTGGTTTTCCGTACTCTGTCCTCTGGTGCTCTCTAGCACACTCCTGACTAGTCCCAAGGCTCTGCCTCGGCCCAGCTCTGGGCTTCGGCCTATGCTCTGCTGCTAGCTCTGTTCTCTCTCTGACCTGACTCTGTGTTTCTGCCTATGTTCCTCTTCAGGTTCCGCTCCTTGCTTTGTCTTTTCCTTACCCTGTTGGTTTTCCTTCCCCCCGTCTTGTTGTTTCAGTACCGACCTGTTGGTCGCATCACATAGGACAGGGTCACTTGTCAGTCCTGTTGTTTTAGTTACCGGCCTTTGAGTCGTGTTACACAGGACAGGCATACGTGACAAATTGCCCTTGCCCGCCTCCTGTGCCTTAGTCGTGTCGCGTGCTTGTGTCTCAGCCGTGTGCGCTGGCCAGTGAGGCGTGTCTCCTGCCTTGAACCCTGGCGTGGCTCCTAGCACGCACCCTGCCTTGAACCCTGGCGTGGCTCCGAGCACGCACCCTGCCTTGAACCCTGACCCTGGCGTGCCCCTCTGCACGCGCAGGACCCTGTCTTGTATGTTGAACCTGACCCTGTCTTGTACATTGAACCTGACCCTGGCGTGCCCCTTGGCACGCGCAGGACTCTGCCTTGTACCTTGTGCCTCGGCGTGTCTCTATACACTCACCCTGTCTTGTTTGTTGAACTTTTTTGCTTAGGCGTGTCTCTACACACGCACCCTGTCTTGTTTGTTGCTTTGAACCCTGGCGTTTCCCCTACACATGCACCTTGCCTTGCACCTTGCTTTGTACCCTGGCGTGTCCCCTACACATGCACCCTGCCTTGCACCTTGCCCTGGACCCTGGTGTGCCCCCTAGCACGCACCCTGCCTGGAATCCTGCCTTGGACCTCAGAGTGTTCCCTCACACGCACCATGCCTGGAGATCTGTCGTGCCTCCTTGCCTGAACCCTGGTTTGCATGCCGGATGCCCGGAACCAGCCGATCGCTGCCAGAAATCGTAAGCATGATGATTGCGGCCTGATGTCCGGAGCTGATGTCCGCAGCCTGATGCCCTGATCATGTCGATCGTTGCCAGCTGTCCGGAGTCCGATGCCATTGTGCCTTTGCCTGTACCCAGGCGTGCCACCTGGCACGTACTATGCTATGGACCTTGGCGTGACCACACACGCACCTTACCGTGTTTGCTTGTTCTCATGTTTTTGCACTGAATGTTCCTGCAGTTGTCTAAATGAAGATGCCTTGAACTTATGTCTTGTCTTGTTTCCTGCTTGTCCCTGGTTGTTAGACACTCACAAAGTGTCCCCCTGAGTCGGCCGTATGGTCCCGGCAGTCGTGGTGGCTGACCTCATTGGTCTTGCCCCTGACACTCCCTGTATAGGGGGTCGTTCCTCACAAGGTCAGCTTGCCCTCGGTGGGTGGGTGTCATGACCCAAAGGGTCCACTCAAAAAATGGGCTCAGCAGAAGCTGAGCCTGTCACATTATGGCCCCATATAGTGCTTGAAACCGTATTATGGCTCCATTCTGTATAATGGCCCCACATAGACCTCCATACTGTATAATGGCCCCACATGATGTTCCTTACTGTATAATGGCCACACATGATGTTCCATACAGTATAATGGCCACACATAGGGCTCAATACTGTATAATAGTCACACATAATGCTCCATAATGTATAATGGCCACATATGATGCTGCATACTGTATAATGGCCCCACATAATGCTCCAAACAGTATAATGGCCACACATAGGGCTCCATACTGTATAATGGCCCCACATGATGCTGCACACTGTATAATGGCCACACATGATGCTGCATACTGCATAATGGCCACACGTTGCTCCATACTGTATAATTGCCACACATGATGCTCCACACTGTATAATCGCCACACATGATGTTCCATACTGTATAATGGCCCCACTTGATGCTCCATACTGTATAATGGCCCCACATGATGCTCCATACTGTATAATGGCCCCACATGATGCTCCATACTGTAAATGGCCCCACATAGTGATCCATACTGTATAATGGCTACACATGATGTTACATACAGTATAATGGCTACACATGATGCTGCATACAGTATAATGGCCCCACATGATGCTGCATATAGTATAATGGCCCCACATGCTGCTGCATACAGTATTGTGGCCCCACATGATGCTGCATACAGTATAATGGCCCCACATGATGCTGCATACAGTATAATGGCCACACATAGTGCTCCATACTGTATAATGGCCCCACATGATACTCCATACTGTATAATGGCCCCATATACTGCTCCATACTGTATAATGCCCCCCCCTGATGCTGCAATCAGTATAATGGCCCCACATGATGCTGCATACGGTATAATGGCCACAGATAGTGCTCAATGCACTATAATGGCCCCACACATGATGCTCCATACTGTATAATGGTCCCACATGATGCTCCATACTGTATAATGCCACACATGATGCTCCATACAGTATAATGACCCCACATGATGCTGCATACAGTGTAATGGCCCCACATGGTGCTGCATATAGTATATTGGCCTACATGATACTCCATAATGTATAATGTCCTCATATAAAACAAAAATACTCACATCGCCCGTTCCAACGCTGGTCTGGTCTCTTCATATATCAGTCCTACCTGTGGGCATGCACACCATCTCGGCAATAGCGCCGCCGCCACTCTCAGCCATGTGCCCATCCCCGTCCTCAGCACATGCGCACACTATTGGAATGGCGCGGCCTGATGGGAGAGTTAGGAGCAGAGGAGAGTGTCCGTGGCGCTGACTCTAGTGATGAGGGAGATTACAAGTGGACTAAGGAGAACAGTGGCAGTGCCAGCTTTGAGTAGATGGCGCGCGTGCCCACCGGGTGGACTTTGCGTGCCCCCTCTGGCACGCGTGCCATAGGTTCGTCACCACTGACTAGGGCATAGACATCACAGCATACATGGAGCTGGGGCATAGGCACCACAGTAGACATGATGGTGGGGCATAAACATCACAGGAGACATGGGGACTGTAGCATAGACATCACAGGAGACATGGGGACTGTGGCATAGACATCACAGGAGACATGGGGCTGCGGCATAGACATCACAGCAAACACTTTGGGGTTGTGGCATAGACATCACTGGAGATGCTCCCTCAGTGGTCTTCTTTGGGATAGGAACGTATTGCACGCTAATTGTGCCCACAAAGTACAACCTGATGCTGGCACCAGCCAGCGTCATGACAATCTTTCATTGCACGTGCTGCAGCATTCAGTAGTGAACATTGTGTTCACATGCTGGCTCAAGCACTTTGATCCCCATGAATCTGCCCGGTCGTACAGGGCCGGAAATGGCCCGAAGGCCTTGGTTTCCCCACCACTGTTCTAAAGCATATGGGCACCTCTGCATATGGTTGTAGTAAACCCTTAGCTGTGAACATTAGGTCTACCCAGGTTTTCAGCAGGCTGTCACTCAGTACCAGGGCATGGTTTCAGCTGCTGCTCACTATGTACTTAGCAGTAACTACAGTTGTGCTAGCTGCATCTCCATGACTAAAAGCCAGGCATTCAGTGAGGAGGCCGCATTCCTTATTCAAACAACCGTCGTTCAAATGGGTTCATCTCTGCAGCGAACTAGAAACTGTAGCGCCCGCCAGGGTAATTGGGATACTCGGTATCGGGCCGCTTCTTAGAGGGACAGTGTCACGGCAGCAGTGACCCACCGTGGCCCTGGGCGTCCAATAAAAGGGGATATTTACAAGGGAAATAAAGTTTGTAAAGTTTGTAATAAAGTGTTCTTGACGCCACCTGTGGTACTCGGCAATAAAGTTGTTAGCCGACGCTGCAGATTCAGTCCACTGGCACAGTTGTTGATGTAGCAGAGTTGGTTCAGCCCTCTACAGGCAGAGCTATGTCCCAGGGCAGTTAAGATGTTAGAGGAGATGTTGGTAGAAAGTGTGTTGCAGGGTAGGTGATGCAGGAAAGATTCAGAAGACACAACAGAGTGCAGTTTCCTTTACCTTTTACTGAGCAATGCAGATACATTCCAGGGCTCAGGTTACAGATGGTTCTGGAGTCGGTCAGCCTTAAAGCAATTTGGGAATCTCCTTATTCAGTTGGGTTGTGAGGCCTCCTTTACAGTGCTATTCTCTGAGGTACTTGGTGCTGTAAACTCTATCCAAGTCCCTCTTTCTGTCTGATGCTTAGGTAGAACTCCACTCGCATGACAGGCAGCTGTAGCCTGCTTCAGGGATCGCTCCTTTCTGGCGTCTTCGACTCACACGTGCTGCTGTGTCACCGAGTATCACTTGGGGACAGAGGATCTGCAGTCTTTTGCCCTCCAGATTCTGCTGCTGGGGCTTTAGTACCCACACAGCCTCGGGCTCCAGGGCCCGGTCTCTGGCGCTCTAGCCTGGGGGTGAGATCAGCTATAGCTCCTGTCCCCCAGCTCCTCTCTACATGTCCTCTCTCAACCCTGTTCAGGGACTAACAAACCACTAACTTCCTGCTTCTGACCAGAGAGAAGCCCCCCAGAAGTCAGGTTTAGAGCTCCCTCTGCTGGCCTGGAGCAGGATCTGTGTTGTATGCTGGAACTACCTGGTAAGGGGATTCCTTCTTTGCTTCCAGGCATGACATCACCCCCCCCTGGAAGGAGGCAAGGCCACTGTGGCAACCTAACTCCTGGGGTGCCACATAACCACATACAGGTTAGTAAATCCTGAGGTGGGAGTGTGCACAATTACGGTGGGAGTGTGCGCGAACACACAGTAAGTTTGGTACCAGACTCAGACAGCCAAATATAGGCACTTGAACGCATCAGCGCCCATCAGACTCAGCTTGCTGAACCACTAGAGACTTAGAGAGACTACAGTATTAGGCCTCTTTGACAAGTCCGTGTCTCCGGTACTTGTGGTGAGTTTTCACACCAGCGACACTTACATACATAGACCCATTCAAGTGAATGGGTCTGTGCACATGACAGTGTGTTTCCATGGTCCTTTGTGTCCAAGGGCAAAATACATTGACATGTCTGTTTTTTAACAGCAGCACGGGCCATAAAACGTCCCACACACGTGCACATGGATGACACACAGGTATGTGTAATTTGCGGTGAACTCACTGAGCTGAACTGGGGTGAACTCAGTGACTTTTTTCTTCAGTACTGAGGTTATCGCAGTTCAGGCCAGCTGGGAGCGTGGCCTCAGTAACCTGTGGTATCCTCGATTATGTCACCGCTGGTCACTGATGCTGCACTTGCTGCTGCTCATTCACCAGTGGTTCTTAGCCTGGAAGGTCGCATCTTGGCACCGTCCAGGTTGAAAACTATTTATCCCCCAGACATTTATTATGGCGTGGGACAGAACGACAGACAGGTGAGGGATACTGTTGTTTTTTTATTTTTGTTTTATTACCTAAGACGAGGGATTTAGTGGAATGGACGTTAGGTGAGTATTACTGTGTTTGTTATTTTTAAATAAAAGCATAAAACTGTTTTGTTCTGATTTCAAATAAAATACTTTATACTTGCTGTGTGTTTATTTACAATATAACTAAAGGATTAGTAAAGGATAGGTGTTTTATAGATGCCTCTCTATTACTAACCCATGGGCTTGATGTCACCAGACAATACAAAGATGATATCAAGCCCACAAATATGAACCCCACTTTCCACCACTACAGGGCAAGTGGAAAGAGCCAGGCAAAGCGCCAGAATTGGTGCATCTAATAAATGTGCCTTTTATGGACGACTTTGGGCTGCTATTTTTAGGCTGGGGGGCTCAATATCCATGACCCCTTACTAGCCTGAGAATACCAGCCCCCAGCTTTCTGCTTTAGCAAGGCTTGTTGTCAAAAATGGGGGGAACTCCGCACCGTTTTTTAAAATTAGTTATTTAAATAATTAGAAACAAACAGCGTAGGGACCCCTCTATTCTAACGCTAACAGCTGAGAGATACAGCCACCAGCTGTGAGTTGTGCCTGACTGGTTATCAAAAATACAGGGGAACCCACACCGTTTTTTCTATTTATTTATAGTGCAGGCGTCGACTGATGAATACTTCCATCAGCTGCCTCCTGCTCTCACTGTTATTAGCGGCAGCAAGTGTAAGCTGATGGGAGTAGTAGTCCCATCAGCCGCCACCTGCTCTTGCTATTGTCAGTTAAATATAACTCTCATCATTCTCCACTGCTCGTGCTGATCACTGGCAGAGCAGGGGAGAATTATGCAAGCAGTCTTACGCACCCGGCACTGACTAATAGCACTAACTATACCACTGCTTCCCGGTGCCGGTGCATGTGGTACTGATGCTACACACGGTTTCCACACGTGTGCCACAAGTATTACACATATGGACACTTGGATACACGAACACTGATATCTCTGGTACCGCTTTTTTCTAGTATCGGAAATATCAGGACGTATGAAACAGGTCTTAAAGGGGATCTACCGAAGTATACAGAGGTGATCCAAGGAGCAGCCCACTGCACTCACATGATCCTTAAAGGGAACCTGTCAGCAAGATTATGCATAGTAGCCTACACACAGTGTCAGGTCGGAGCCGTTATACTGAATAAAATGATACCTTTGCTGATTAAATCCATTTTGTGGTTGTTTCTTAATCTTTATTTTCAGATTTGTGTTAATGATATGCTCTTGTTCTAAGGCAAGGTTCATGTATGTGTTGCTCTGATTAGGTATTCATAATGCAGACTGCTGACAGGTCACTGATCCCTCACTGACAGGCCTCCTAGTCTGCATAATGAATACCTAACATACTGAATAAAAAAAAACCCTTCTGCAGGCAGGTGCCGGCCGTGGCACCTGCACTGCAGCATAATCGCATGTTTACTGTGCACTTAATCCCTTTTGCAGATTTATTTGAGCGAGGAAAAAAGTCATTTTGAAAATGGCGCCTGACTTGCCTGCGCAGTAGCAGCTATCAGTTTATATAGAGAATCGATAGCTGCTGATGCCCAGGCGCCGGCGATGCCATCTTGTTGAAGAAGAAAAAAAAGTCCTCCTTGAAGATGGAGCCGCCTGCGCAGTGGCAGCTCTTGGAGATCACCGATAGCTGCTATTGCGTATACGCGGGTAATACATCATTTCTCTTCTCCAGCAAGATGGCCCCAACCTGACAATGTGTGTAGGTTGTTATACATAGTCCTCCTGACAGGTTCCCTTTAAAGTGAACACGACGGTGTATAATTTGATATCTGGTTTCTGCCTAGGGGGTCTAGAGTCATCTTGTTTTGTTTGTAAACTGCTGTGCTGCATCACCGATGGGCCATCCCTGCCATTAATTTGATTGGTTTCAGTTTTCCAAGTACACTATATATAGAGCTCCTGTATATAATGTCACTGGTAATCACTGTATTACCTGTACACTGACACTATATACAGAGCTCCCGTGCATAACTTCACCAGTGGTAATATTAGTGTTATTTTTATTGCGGTTTTTATTAATGATCAGTATTGTAGTACTCAGTCACTATGTGGCGGTAATATGTGATCTGGTCATGTTATGATGGTATTTCTCTTGTATGTGGTATAATACAGTCACTATGTGGTGATAATATCGCTGCTCCCATTTGCTTCTAAACTCCTGGAACAGCATGTCCACGCTGAACTTTCCTCCCACCTCTCATCTAACTTGCTCTTTGACAATCTACAATCTGGTTTCCGTCCCCATCATTCCACTGAAACAGCCCTGACCAAAGTTACCAACGACCTACTTACAGCCAAATCAAACGGACAATACTCTATACTCCTCCTTCTAGACATGTCCTCTGCTTTCGACACAGTTGACCACTGCCTCCTACTACAGATCCTCTCCTCCTTTGGCATCAAAGACCTCACTCTATCCTGGATCTCCTCATACCTTTCCAACCGCACATTCAGCATCTCCCACTCCCACACTACCTCGTCATCCCACTCTCTCTCTGTTAGAGTCCCTCAAGGCTCTGTTCTAGGACCCCTACTCTTCTCAATCTATACACTTGGCCTGAGGCAACTCATAAAGTCCCATGGATTCCAGTACCACCTTTATGCCGATGATACTCAGATCTACCTCTCTGGCCCAGACGTCACTTCTCTGCTGTCCAGAATCCCAGTGTCTATCAGCCATATCCTCCTTCTTCTCCTCTCACTTCCTCAAACTCAATGTAGACAAATCTGAACTGATCATCTTTCCCCCATCTCACAGATCTTCATTACCCAATTTATCTATAACAATTGACGACATCACGCTTTCCCCCATACCAGAGGTCCGCTACCTCGGAGTTACCCTTGACTCTGCCCTGTCCTTCAAACCACACATCCAAGCTCTCTCCACCTTCTGTCACCTCCAGCTCAAAAATATTTCCAGAATCTGTCCCTTCCTCAACCCTCATTCTACTAAAATGCTTGTACACGCCCTCATCATTTCCCGCCTCAACTATTGCAACATCCTTTTCTGTGGCCTCCCTGCTAACACCCTCGCACCTCTCCAGTCCATCCTTAACTCTGCCGCCTGACTAATTCATTTCTCTCCTCGCTACTCCTCCACTTCTCCCCTCTGCAAATCTCTTCACTGGCTCCAATTCCCTCAGCGAATCCAATTCAAATTACTAATTCTGACCTACAAGGCCATCTATAACCTGTCTCCCCCATATGTCTCTGAACTAATCTCCGGTCCTCTCAAGACCTCCTTTTCTCCTCCACACTTATTCCTTCCTCACCCAACCGCCTCCAAGACTTCTCCCGAATAGCCCCCATCCTTTGGAATTCTTTGGCCCAACACGTCCGACTATCAACCACAATCAGATCCTTCAGACAGAACCTGAAAACCCATCTCTTCAGGAAAGAATACAGCCTGCAATGATCCCCGCTGCCTCCTCACCACTACTGGAGCTACCGCCTCCCCATCACTGGAGCTGCTGCAACCCCCAACCTACTGTCTCCTTCCCCACCATCCTGTAGCATGTAAGCCCGAAAGGGCAGGGTCCTCTCTCCCTCTATATCAGTCTGTGATTGTTAAGGTACTGTCACACTTAGCGATGTACCAGCGATCCCAACCAGCGATATGACGCGGTCAGGATCGCTGGTACATCGCTAAGTGGTCGCTAGTGAGCTGCCACACAGGCAGATCTCACCAGTGACATCGCTGGGGACGGGGGTCGCTACTTACCTATCACACCAGGCGATCCTGCGTCCTCCCGCCCGGCTCCATGCGTCGCTCGTCGTCACAGCAGGAAGCGCCGCAGGAAGCAGACGACGAGAAACAGTCCAGGACGTTCTCGCGCGATCAGCGATAACCAGCGGGGGAGCCGGTCGTAGGTAAGTATCACACATAGCGATATCGCTAGCAATATCGCTATAACGTCACTAGTTATAGCGATATTGCTAGCGATATCTCTTAGTGTGACATGCCCTTTAGTTTGTTTACTGTAAGTGATATCTGTACTTTATATGTAACCCATTCTCATGTACAACACAATGGAAACTGTTATGATTGAGTCACCGTAGGAGGCAAAAACAGAAATGCTAGCTAAGTCCTGAAAACCAGAGAAGTTGGCAACTATCAGATTGCAGACCCCTGAACCTATCAACACAACTAGCAGTAGCCGTGGGGGGTTCCTACGATGACCTAGACCCCTCGATCACAGCCGGAGAGATACATAGGCCTAAAGAAGGAAAGGGGAAATCTAACTGCCCCAAAGCAGACCCCAAAGCAATAGGCAGCCCCCCACATATAATGACGGTGAAGCAAGATGAAAACACTTACACAGACAGAAAGACAGGCTGAGCAAAGACGGGGCTCAAAAACTACCTAGATAGGAACGGATAGGAAGGCTGCTGTCTGCAATCTGCCAAAACCCTATCAGAGACAAAAGCCAACAAGCTGATATAAAAATGACCCTGAAGCAACTAAGCTTCCAAAACTAAATCAGCACTCAGGTACCTTCAGAAGACAGAGCTCACGGAACACTGCACACTCCAGCAGGGAGTGGCAGAATCCAAAAAGCAAGAAAAACAAAAACAAATCTTAGATGCAAAAAGGCAAAACAGAAAACTTCGCTTTAGGAGAGCAGGAATCAGACTGGTGTCCAAGAGTCCACAGAGAAATCACCCGCAGGGCAGAAAGGGCGTAGGCTGCCTTAAATCCAGTCAGTGACTCCACTCAGCCAATCGTCTTCATTAGTCCCAGGTGTCTGATAATCAGGCTCACTACCTTCCTTCACTAGAATAGGGAGTTCACCAGGCCTCAGTGACGGAGGGGAAAATGAACTCACAACAGGAATCAATGGTGCTATATAAATACATAATAATAATATGTAGTCTGGTCATGGTGTGGCAGTATGTCTCCCTTGTATGTGCTATTTTTGGTCTTGGTATTGGGGACTGTGTTGTGTATGGCAGTTACTTGTTCCCTCTGATATCAATAAGGAGAAGAAGATTCTTGATTTCCAATAGATTTTAAATACTTGGATGTTTAATCCCTTCCTGTCCTGTGACTATTACACAGTAGCAAATATGCACTTACACGGGATCTATGGTGAAAACAAGTAATCACTTATTCTAAGGCCATGTTCACACATTTAGTATTTGGTCAGTATTTTGTCTCAGTATGCTGACCAAATACTGAATGTGTGAATGTGGCCAAAGGATAGGTCATAAGTTATTGATTGATGTGCGTCTGACTGCTGGGACCTGTAGAATGTGCAACTTTTATTCCCATTAGTATGGAGCGGCATGTACGACTCGGCCACTGATCTATTCATTCCCTAAGGGGCTGCACTTGGCTTGGCTGTCAAACATCCCAAATGCTGCTCCATTTTAAAATGTGGATAAAAGTGTCCTGTCAGGGATAAAAGTTCCCGATTCTTCCGATCATTGCGGTTTCCAATGGTTCCAATCAATAAGTTATCACCTACCTAACCTGTGGATCAGTGGTGACTTGTTTTCATCAAAGAACAGTTTATTGCAAACTACTGTAATTGTACTTCCCAGTTATAGTATGTGAACAGTAGATGTGCAGGAGCCACCTGTGTTTTACAGTCGACGCTCCGCTATAGTGGGGGTAACTGGTAACAGATATTTGCATATAGCTGTAGGGTCGACCCCTAGAGTCCATTCCCCCTGCAGGTTCCAGACACCCCTGTCCGACTCTGCACACGACTAGGGTGTGCAATCATAGTTGCAAACATAGTTATCTAGTACGGACCCACTCAGATGTATCGCCTCTCATGTGTTGAACCCTTGGCTACGCCTCTAGCTGGGGGTGTCTGCTGAACCCCCAGGATCTACAGCACAGGATACAACCTTTTTGTATGCATAGAACTGAAATAGAGCACCAATTAGGTAAAGGGAGTGTGTCTTTTTCTTGTGGATTCCGCAGGGATCCCTCATTAAAAACACTCAATAAAAATGAGCACGACTAAACATATGCAATGTAAAAACAACTTGCTGTGCATACTGTATGTTTCAGTCTTTTTCAACCTTTTTTCCCCTTTTCTGGCTTTGAAATCCATGAAGTTGTTAACGGAAGTGACTCATTCATTCTGCTGGAGGCTTCTGTTTAGAAGACGCTTCCTACTTTATATACAGTTAAAATAAAAAAGACACCAACTGCAAAAATAACAAAAAAAGACACCTGAGGAAAAACACTGCTTACATTTTCCTGCAGCTTCTACCTTTAGAACAAAATTCAGTGGGCATGCTGGCATCCATGAAGTGCTATGTGCACGTACCCTTATGAATAGCAGAATCTGTGTTACCCTCCTCCACTTTTGGCCGGGGTAGATAGGATAAATAAGAGATATAGAACCAATCTTCTCCTGTTTGGTGTCCAAACCATCAGACATTTCGGACATGTATCATATTGATATTCCATTAATGTCGCTAATTTTCCAATAGATTCAAAAAGACATAAATCAATTTTAAAGTTGTATTTATTTATATTTTTAATTAAGGATTGAATGAAAGGATGAAGAGATGTTCTTGAAGAGGCCTTTGGCTGTTGCAGATCATAGAATCATAGAGTTGGAAGGGACCTCCTGGGCCATCTGGTCCAACCCCCTGCTCAAAGCAGGATTCGCTAAATCATCCAGACAGATGTCCGTCCAGCCTCTGTTTCTTATAACATGTTTCTTATAGGTCAGGAGGCCACAGGTAGATGGACAAGTCCTTCCATACAGATACAGCACTGATGGTGGACGTGCTGCACATTCTTCAGGGCGCTAGAAGTCGGGGATTTCAGTGCTCCAGATGTCAATGGGGCCTTGGGGATAGCAGGCAAAAAGGCAGGTTTCTCTGACAGCGTGAGCAGCCCTGGATATTCCACGCCAGCAGGAGGATATCATCCGGCGGAAGATCGAACCTATGAGAAAAGATATAAAACTCATGTAAGTAAAGGGACTCCATATTAGAAGATAATACTTTGGTGTCACTGTGGGAGGATGGTAGAGGAATCTTCTCCATACACAGGTACGGGATCATTGTCAGTCATCATACATGTGACAATCCCACCACTGACAGATCACATCTGCTCCACATGAATTCTTCTCACTGACATCATACAACATGGAGATATTTTGGTCACACTTACCTCTCCTCCTTTCCCCCTCTTCTACTTCTTCTGTTTTTTGTTGTTTTCTCCATTTTAGAGCAGATTTTCTTCTCTTCTGAACAGGAGAATCTAATCACAAAGTCAGAACAGATGTTAGTTATAAACTCCTATAAGATTAGCTTTGTATCTTTACAGAGTTATGCAAACTGATTAATCTGCACCTGTAGCTTCTCTGTGTGCCGCCATGTGGGGTCTCCCAAAGGAACAGTGTCCCCTTATTAGCATGACATTTCTTACAGCTAGCCACAATGTTTAATTTGTAATCAGTTAGATAAAACATCAGTGTAACTTTAAAGAGGACCCATCACTAGGTCAAAAGTGTCCAGGATTCACTTTTACTTTATTCCCGCTGATATCCTGAGAATTCTGCTTTTTGCTTTGCTAAAATCCTCCATAGGGTTCTAGAGATTTGGGCCTTTTTATTTAGTGCTGACTTTTATGGGCTTTACCATGGGGGTGTGGCTCACAGGTAATTATTGCAGAACAGCCTGAAGAACCGCCCCCAGAGAATCCTATGAGCCATGCCCCCATAGAATCATGTGAGCCGCACCCCCAGAGAATCCTGTGGGCCACGCCCCCAGAGAATCCTGTGAGCCATGCCCCTTTGGGGAAGATCCTAAATGTTATCATTAAATAAAAAGTTCCATAACTCTGGAACCGCATGAGGGAGTTTAACAATATAAAAAGCGGAATACTGAGAGGGGCAGTGGGAATAAAGAAAGTAATTTTCTGAGCCTTCATGTGCTAATTAATATTATACTTTTGTTTTATAGGCTATAATAGCATGGCTTAAAAATCTGTACACACCTGATAATGAGGACGAGAATGACTTGCTGTTTTTAGCAGTGAAACACTGATTGTCCCCATCAGTTTTGGAAGCTGAAGATTCTTCCTGCCTGTTTGGTAGAAAAAAGATAAGTAAATTACAAGTAAAAACCATAGAAAAAGGAAGAACACCTGCCTGTAAGACCAATTACTACACCATGAAGGGGATAACCTGCTCAGGACCCCATTCTACAAGCAAGAAAGGAGTCTAGTAGTATTGGCCTGTAATGAACTGGAAATGAATAGATGGTCACAGTTATCACAAGCCAGATGCATAGAAATCAGTTATCATGGGGAGGTGGATGCTGGACTTATATTTGTGTTGCGCATGTCTTGGAATTGGAGCTGGAAATATAGCAGAACTGAATCTCATAATAATGATAATAATAATATACTCACATGTCTGAGCGTTTTTCGCTGTTCTCTGGGAAACGCTCTGGAGGTGACAGAGGCTTTTCATTGGCCTTTATACCCGTATTTCTAGTGTATAGCTAAAACAAACAAAAAATAGAAAAATAGAAATATATATAAACTTTTTTTCTAATTATAGGTTTTATACATTTTATTGGCCACATAAAATATTCCATGGATGATGGAAGTATCCTGCTCTGCTGGAAAAATGACAAGCCACGATGAAGGATTAAATCTTTGTTTATTGTCAACGTATTTCGCACTCCCCCCGACTCCTTCTTCAGGATGACAACAAATTAAGCTCATTTGTGGTTATCTGGAAGAAGGAGGCAGAGTGACTCTGAAACGCATTGACAATAAACCAACATTTCATTCTCCATCATGGCTTGTCATTTTTGCAGCAGAGGAGGATACTTCCATCGCTCGTGGCATATTTCATTACATTTCCCTGGAAGCTACAGCAGCTGGTAGCTATGCCATTTTAATGGTTGCATCTTACACAACCATATAGTGTGAGCATTATTACCTATTGATTCTCCTTTACTACTTGGATGAGACCCTATTGCGCTTTTATATCTTTTTTTCTATCTTATTGGCCACATACTTACTTTAGAAAACCTTTGAGAAGAAGATATAAAATTTTGAACTTCTGGCCAGTCATTGTCCTCACTTGTGTCTTCCTCATCTGAAACCATACGCGGGTAATTCTCAAAGCTAGCTGCAAAGTACAAATGTTGTAAAAGATTATTAGTATAAGACCTTGGTCATACAGTAACCATGCTATCACAAATAATAATGGGAACTAATTGTCATATAACATGAAAGACAAGACACACTGCAGTTTCAGGCAGATGACGTCTCATTTTCCTTACTATTAAAGTAGCGGGTGTCCTCATCTGACTGCAGATCATGACAGAACAGGGGCTTCTGACTTGGAAGGTCGGGAAAATTAATGCAACATAGAAATGGATGATTTTTTATCTCATTTGCTCCTCCTGGAAAAGGAAGACAAGAAAGAAAGTGATATAGTCATTGTCCAAGAAGCTGGTCCATATATGTATAGTTTATATTAATCTAAACTGAAGATGTAATGTAGCCGACATGAAGGAAATGTACTGAAAGCAGGAAGAGAACCCCAGTGCTGATCCTCACAGACACAACCATTTGTCTGGTTACAGAGGTGTAATTAGTTAGTTATAATACTATTATAATATTACCTGTTCCAAGTCTTTCTGCTGGATTTTTTCTGAGCAACCCAGTGATTAAGTCCTGAGCATTACGTGGAGCAATGTATTTGTTATGTCTCCAAGTTATGTCGTCTGTTAAATAAAAAGCAAATATTACAGGAAATTAAACCTTTTCATTTATTTTCATATAAAACATTTTCCTTAACAAAGCTAGGAACTAAATCGCAAAATCAATTAAACCAAATAACTGTGACATCACACAGCACTCAGATTATTTTGCTTACCCCTGACGACACTGAGTAAAATCTCACTTCGGCAATCTCCATCAAAAGGTGTAAATCCATAAAGAAATTCATATAGGATGATCCCTACTGACCACCATTCAATGGACCTGCCATATCCTTTCCATGAGATGACTTCTGGAGCCATATAATGAGGGGTGCCAACAGTCTGGAAACCAAAAGAAAAATTAGATGATGATCATTAAATATAAATGTTACAAACATCATCAGTGGAAACATTTTATAGATGAGAAATTATCAGAAAAGGAGAAAGAGATGATATTTATGAAGTAGAAGGTCCTGTAAGTAAAGCTGACCTCATCATCAAGGAACTCGCAGGTGATGTCTTCAGCTGGAGCCTTGTAGATGTCTGATGTTGGTCTCATGATGCCGAGTTTTGAAAGTCCAAAATCCGTGACTTTAATATGTCCTGTTGATGTTATCAGGAGGCTGTGAAAGAAAATATGGTGTCAGCTCCAAGTAATAACTCATAGACTGTATAACAAACTCTGAACTTCTTCCCCTTAATTATATTACAGGGGACACTTACTTCTCGGGCTTCAGGTTTCGGTGCACCACACCATAGCTGTGCAGGTATTCCACAGCAGAAATAATTTCCGCAATATACACACGGGCCAGGGTGACAGGTAAAGGACCTCTGTCTTTTAAAAGACCGTCACAGGTTCCTCCTACAAGAGAAAGCAAATATGACAGGTGAGGGTTTGTTTCAATGTAAATTACACATGATTAAGGCGAAAAAGAAATAGGTGGAGACATTGGGGCAGGATCTCATACATAGAGATATACAGTAAACTATAGAGCGTATACTGTATACTACACAGTGGCCCTATACGAGAGAGCTGGACCTCATCTACAAGCCTCTAATTAATTCTATGAATTTATTTCTCTGTGAAAGTTCCCATGTATAAAAATCGTCCAAGTAAAGACAAATCTTCCTTTTATCCATAGTAGAAATTGCTGCCATGATCAGTGAGGACATACAGGCTAGACGTACACAGAGAAAAATGGTTTTCAGGCATGTTGGTAACAGATACGTTATAGTCATTGCAGTGTGGACATGTAACGGCCCATGTGGGCACATTATGGTTATATATAAGGTGCTAGGATTAAGCAGACAAGGCTGGATATAGATACAAAGGATGTGTCATACCTGGTATAAACTTCATGACCATACACAGATGATGTTTAGTAGCAAAAGAGCAGAGCATGGAGGCCACAAAGGGACAATCAGCGAAAATTGAGATGTCCCT
Organism: Dendrobates tinctorius; assembly: GCF_039654945.1. NCBI lineage: Eukaryota > Metazoa > Chordata > Amphibia > Anura > Dendrobatidae > Dendrobates > Dendrobates tinctorius. The sequence continues at coordinate 26,225,681 of NW_027361717.1, forward strand.
CTCCAGAAAGGCTCGTTCAAGTCTCCTTGGCTCTTTCAGGGTCTGTTTGTCCACTTTCTTCATAGCGTATACTTTGTTTGTGTCTTTATGGTGCACTAGGTGGACGGCTCTGGAGAGGAGGAAAATCCAAGATTTATTATGAATTCTGACTAACAATGTGTCTATAGATCTCATCTAATGGTTAATACTAGATGTGAGGCCGTCACTAGAAATCCATGTCTAGAATTACATAAAATAAGACTCCATAAATGATCACTAGTGGGGGTCCTCATCCCCATCACATCCTACCTGACCTGAATAGTGAAAGATGTGGACAGTGATGTGGACTCATATAATTTGTCTATGGGAAAATTGCATGGGCAGGACACAAAGACATAGGCATCATCATAAGGAGTCCTGGGAAAGAAATATTACACCAAAATAAAGCTCACCCAAAGTTTCCAGAGCCAATCAGTTTGATCGGCTTATAGTCGTTCTTACAAGGTAACCTCCACGGGTTATATGATCCGATCAAGACCTAAAAAGGAATAAGAAATAACAATAAGACATTGAAGCTGGAGAAATATATAACCTCCAGATGGAGGAAGGTCTCACTTCTACATTATGTCCCCACTGATTACACTGCAGCAGATGTAGAGAACGTAATACATGTCGGACCCTCCACAGACACTATTATAATATAGGGGGATATCCCCCATTCACAGATGTCATTGTACTGTAAGGGAGGATAAGGGACATCACACAGAGGAGGCAGAATAATAACACCATCATCACACACAATAGGTCTGATCTACATGAAGAACAGCGATATCCCATTATCATATGGGGTATAATATGGGATGTGTAATTCACATCGTCATCTGATGATACACAGACGTCCCTCTGATACTTACTCTGGCAGATTTCTGGATGATCTCTGGTGTCTCACATATTCCTCCATCAGTATTTGCCGGCATAGTTATTACTAAAGTAATGATGAAATAATGAAGAGACGTCATGTATTAGTCTATATCAGCACTTACTATATAACACATTCATGTAATGAAGGAAGTGGCGAGACCCCTGTACATGGAGTAATACGAGGTGTATGGATATTCAGCACACTCTGTATATAATTATGGCATACCTATATATATTATACCATAAATGTGTGATTGCTCAGGATCTGATCGAGTCACAACAATGACATGATTGGGCGAAGAACCCAGAGGAGAAAAGCCGAATTACATGAGCACCCTCCATTATAGCCTATAGGGGATCCATGAGCCGTTACCGGCCTTAGGGCTCATACTCACTTGGGAGAGACTCGCACGATTCTTGTATGAGTCTCTCGCATGAAAACCTGGCACTGCCACCGGCACTGGGACTGGAGCGTGCGGCTACATGTATTTCTATGTAGCCGCATTCTCCGGTCCCAGTGCCGGCGGCAGTGCCAGGTTTTCATGTGAGAGACTCATACGAGAATCGTGCGAGTCTCTCGCAAGTGAGTATGAGCCCTCATACAGAAGATGAGGAGTAAATCTCCATATTCTTTGCCGTTCTCTATAACTTGATATTAAGTGTAAATTTTTAGATGATCGGCTTACCTTCCATCAGATCAGGGTTTAGCCCTGGCTGACGGGTATCAGGGTCAGCAATATGGAGGTTTTGTGTCTCTTTGGAATCATCTTCTGATGTTTCCTGATGGATATAATATGTACAATTAATATAACATTTCACAAACACTAAATTACTGTATATATAAGGCAGGAAGGAGTAATAGTGGATTTACATGATAATTTCAGTACAGAACGGACTATACATGGCCACTCCCTCCAGTAAATATGACTGGTAATCTGGATAAGAATAAAACCAAGAATGTGCACTTGCGCTAATTGAGATAGGTGGGTTATTAACAATATGATACAGTATAATGAGGGAATTGCATGTACAGTGGCAGTGTGCACCCCTGGACAAAATTACTGTTATTTTGAAAGATTAAGCAAGTTGATAATGAAAAGATCTCTAAAAGGCCTAAAGTTAAAGATGATACATTTAGCTTGTATTTTAGGCAAAAAAAAATATTTAATATTTTTATCTTTTACATTTTTCATTATCATCGTTAGGAAAGGCCAGGTGAAGCAAATTTCTCAGCTTTATAAAAACCCAGCTTCTTTTAACCTTCTTGTAAGCAGCTGCCTAGCACTCTGAAAATGAAAATAGTGGAAGCCCACAAAGCAGGAGAAGGCTTTAAGAAGAGAGCAAATCATTTTTAAGTTGCCATTTCCTCAGTTAGAAATGCAATTAAGAGATGGCAGATAACAGGAACAGTGAAGGTCAAGATTAGGTATGGAAAACCAAGAAAAATTTCAGAAAGAGCTGCTTGTAATATTGCTAGAGAGGCAAATCAGAACCCCTGCTTGACTGCAAAAGACTTTCAGAAATATTTAGCAGACTCTTGAGTTGTGGTATATTGTTCTACTGTTCAGACACCTGCCTAAATAAGGCCTTCATGGAAGAGTCATCAGAAGAAAACCTCTCTTGCGTTCTCACCATACAATTCAGCATCATCAGTATGCAAAAGAATATCTAAACAAGATTGATGCATCTCAGAAACAAGTCCTGTGGACTGATGAGGTTAAAATAGAACTCTTTGGCTATAATGATCAAAGGTAGAGTTGAGCGAAACGGGTCGGTCAAATTCATAAGTCACCGACTTTCGCTAAAGTTGGGTTTCATGAAACGAAACCCGACCATAGCGTGAGGTTGGTGTGATGGTTACGTGTGACTGGACACACCGCCTCCAGCAGGGCGAATTTCAGGAAAAGAATATCTCGCCAACCACTCAGCATGAGGTGGATCAATCATACTTTGATGAAAATATAACACCATCTGTAAAAAAGCTAAAGCTGAAAAGTGGATGTCTTTCACAAATGGATAATGATCGTAAACACACTTCAAAATCCACAATAGACTACCTCAAAAGGCACAAGCTGAAGGTTTCACAATGGCCCTCACAGTCCCCTGATCTGGACATCATTGAAAATCTGTGGCTAGACCTCAGAATAGCAGTGCATGCAAGACGACCCAGGAATCTCACAGAAGTGGAAGAATTTTCCAAGGAAGAATGGATGAAAATCCCTCAAACAAGAATTTGAAAGACTCTTGTATGGCTACAAAAAGAGCTTACAAGCTGTGATACTTTCAAAAAGGGGTGCTACTAGGTAATGCCCATGCAGGCTGCCAAAACTTTTATAATGGCACAATTTTTTTTTGTAATTATTAATATTCAAAAGATGAATATATATATTTTTTTTTTTTTCTTCTTTTTTGCCAAAAATGCAAAGTAAATTTGTCATCTCTAACTTTAGGCCTTTTAGAGATCATTTAATCTTCAACTTGCTTAACTGTTCACAATAACAGTAATTTTGAACATTGGTGCCCAAACTTTTACATGCCACTGTACATTTCAAAATTGAATAACACCGAAACCATGGGTATATAGAGAGACCAAAATCTCTCAATAACTGCGGAATTCATGACTAAATAGAGCCTACCAAAACATGACAGATCTCTTTTCCTCTTTCTGTTCATTTAATTGCAGTTATTTTGTGGGACAGATACTTATTTTCTGGAACAATTTCAAGGGTGCTAAGACTTTTGACCATAACTGTCGGTGGCAACTGTTCTAATCATCAGCATGTGATTATTATAATAATAATAATAATAATAATAATAATCTTTATTTATATAGCGCCAACATATTCCGCAGCGCTTTACAGTTTAACAGTTTCAAAACACAAGTCATAAGTAACAACGCTAACAATACAATAATTAAAGCAAAATAAGACGAAATAAGACGACCCTGCTCGTGAGAGCTTACAATCTACAATGAGGTGGGGGAGATACAGAGTACAGGTGTTCTATGTGTATAAATAATTGTTTGCATCTGGCATCATATACGTGTAATTTATCTACAATATACCTGTAATCCGGTCATTATACTGTATTAGATGGCTAATAAACCCGTCTATCGCAATTAGCACAAGTACACATTTTTTGTTTTATTCTGATTTATACTCAGCGACAATTGGATTTACCGCATTATTCGCTGCTTGTGCAGTCAGCAGTTTTTAGCGCCATTGTGGACATTTATTATTAATCTAGAGAAGATCAGACAAGGACATGAGATATAGAAGATGACGGATCCTTACCAGATGCTCCGATGAGTAGGCCGGATACTCTAGTATGAGCAGGACGTTGTGGGCCAGTTGTTTAATCAAGGCCAATTCTCCACTGCGGGATTTTTCTTCAGCCTATAGAGATGAGAATAAATAAGAAAGGAAAATCATGAGAGAGAGTGCAGAATGGAGGAGGCCATTTATGTCACCATGTTACTCCTGCTATCGGCACTACAAATACTACATGACCGCTCACGAAGGAACCGGTCGCCTGTAAACCTTTAAGGTTATATGCCCACTGTCAGGAATTGTTATTGTTTTGACACTGCGTATTTATTCAGCAGCAAAATCACAGAGGCCGTGATGTTACAGCAAAGTACAGCGGGGAAAAAGAAAGTATTTAGTCAGCCACCAATTGTGCAAGTTCTCCCACTTAAAAAGATGAGGAGAGGCCTGTAATTGACATCATAGGTAGACCACAACTATGAGAGTCAAAATGAGATAACAAATCCAGAAAATCACCTTGTCTGATTTGGTAAGATTTTTTTTTACAAATTAAGGTGGATAATAAGTATTTGGTCACCTAAAAACATGCAAGATTTCTGGCTCTCACAGACCTGTAACTTCTTCTTAAAGAGGCCCCTCTGTCCTCCACTCATTATCAAATTAGAAAAACTTGTGGGCCTTAAAGGGATAACTGATCCAATTCCACCGCCCTACCTCCCGCGCATCCACAACCTTCTAACCCCTACTTCTTTTAACCCTTTAGATCCTACCCTCTCCTTTGTCATGTAACCTGTATGCCCTGTTTCAGCTCCCAGCTATTCTTATCTTCGAATTTGGTACAGGTTATCCTTTAACTTGTAATCCATTATTATTAATTTTATATGATTTATGCAGATTATCTGCTGCTTACCTGATGTACTAATGTCCAGATGTTCTGTTGTAAATGCTCAAGGTATTCTTGGCTTATTCGACCTTGGTGGTATTTGGTCAGGCAGTCTCTCACGAGCTCCATAACCAGCCGGTAAGTGAAGCTGAGGACGCCATCGGGTAGGGGTAGCACAGAGTCAGGGTCATAGATGGTCAGAATCCCCTGGAGTAGTGCTAGCACCTGATGCTTGTCTGAAGAAATTCCAGACATTTCAAGTAAATCCAATCGCAAATAGTATATGACTCGCTATACAGCTTATCACAAACAGCAATGACAACAGGTTGTCAAAGTGACGATCGGAGTGTAAACACTTGTGTAAGTAGTGGTGGTTCATTGTGATGTCATAATGATGTCATAATGGAATCTCATGTTCTGATTTTAAAAGGGTCTCTTACCTTATAAGGAAGTTGCCTAGAATCTTAATGAGGCAACAATATAGGCTCAGCATCAGTACCAGATGCTGGCATGGAGGAGATGGCAATGGGTGCTTTACTTTTCTGATCAGTTAGGCTATTTTTATGTTGTAAGATAAATTATTTATATTTGTTATACAGAATTATTTATTATTATTTATTATTTGTGTCACTAATAAATTTAGATTTTGGTAATAAAAGAAGTATCTTTAACTGTGGGAACAGGGTCAGACTGAGAAAGCATCCAGCCCTGGCATATGAAGCACACAGATCCGTGCTGCTCTCCCACACTCACTTCCAGAAATTGGGGGTCTCTATTTCAAATACGACCCTGCCTACCATTGGAGAAAATCAAAATTTACTGTTACCAATAATAAAAATTTATGAAAGTGCCCACTTAGGTTTCTTTATATTCTTTATGCCAGTTTTAGGCAAAGTAGGGCCCGAGGCAAAGTTTATCACACAGAAGCATTTCGGTTGTATTTACATGCTCTGAGTTCACGCCGCTAAACGAGCGTGATCAACAAGATTGAAATCATTCAACACTTGTTTCCCGACCTCTTTCCACTGTCTGAGAAAGAATGATGGGAACAGAACAATCATACAGTATTATGTTATCAGCAGCACATCTACAGTTAACACCGGCGATGTGCTGCTGAGAACAATGATTTTTGTTCCAGTGTAACAGGCCAGATTAACCCCCCCGCCCAGAATATACCCCAGCTGCTGTAGATCAGATTTTTCACGCTTTTGAGAACCATCAAAAATGGGGCCCCAGGCAGCACACGGGGGGGGCAGAGACAGCGAACAGGGTCCCAGGCACCGTATAGGGGCCCGAGGCAGCACACGAGGCCGCAGGCAGCACATGGGGGCCCCAGGCAGCGCACAGGACACAGGGGCCCCAGGCAGAGCACAGGGGCCCCAGGCAGCACACAGGGCCCCAGGCAGCACACGGGGGCCCCAGCCAACACACAGGGGCCCCAGGCAGTGCATAGGGCCCCAGGCAGTGCACTGGGGCCCCTGGCAGTGCACAGGGCCCCAGGCAGCACACAGGGGCTCCAGGCAGCACACAGGGGCCCCAGGCAGCACACAGGGGCCCCAGGCACACACGTTGGGCAGAGACAGTGAACGGGGTCCCAGGCACAGTGCAGGGACCCCAGGCAGCATGCGGGGCCGCAAGCAGCACACGGGGGCCCCAGGCAGCGCAAAAGCCCCAGCCAGCACACAGGGGCCCCAGGCAGAGCACAGTGGCCCCAGGCAGCACACAGGGCCCCAGGCAGCACACGGGGGCCCCAACAGCACACAGGGGCCCCAGGCAGAGCACAGGGGCCCCAAGGCAGCACACAGGGGCCCCAAGGCAGCACACAGGGCCCCAGGCAACACAGTGCCCGAAGCAGCACAGAGGGGCCCCAGACAGCACACGTGGGCCCTAGGCAGAGCACAGGGCCCCCAGGCAGCACACAGGGCCCCCAGGCAGTGCATAGGGCTCCCAGGCAGTGCACAGGGCCCCAGACAGAGCACAGAGGCCCCAGGCAGCACATGGGACCCCAAGCAGCACACGGAGGCCTCAGGTAGCACACATGGGCAGAGACAATGAATGGAGTCCCAGGGAGCCCTTGGGGCCCCTGGCAGTGCATAGGGCCCCAGGCAGTGCACAGGGGCCCCAGGCAGCACACGAGGCTGCAGGCAGCACACTGGGGCCCCAGGCAGTGCACAGGCCCCAGCCAGCACACAGGGGCCCCAGGCAAAGCACAGGGGCCCTAGACAGCACACAGGGCCCCAGGTAGCACGTGGGGGCCCGAGGCAGTGCATAGGACCTCAGGCAGTGCACAGGGCCTCAAGCAGCACATAGAGGCCCCAGGCAAAGCACAGGGGCCCCAGGCAGCACACGGGGGCTCCAGGCAGCACACGGGGCCCCAGGCAGTGTACGGGGCAGATACAATGAACGGAGCCCCAGGCAGCATACTGGGGCCCCAGGCAGCACACAGGGGCCTCTGGAAATGCACAGGGGTGCCAGGCAGCGCACAGGGGGGCAGAGACAGCGCACAGGACCCCAGACAATGCGTGGGGGGCAGAGACAGCGCGGGGGGGGGAGGAGACAGCGAGCAAGGGGGGAAAAGACGCATAGGGCCCCTGTGTGCTGTCTCTGCCCCCCTTTGTGCTGTTTTTGCCCCCCTGTGCACTGTCTGGGACCCCCTGTATGCGGTTTGGGACTCCCTGTGCGATGTCTGGTCTGGGACCCCGTTCTTGAGTATATCACTCAATCCTGTGCGATGTCTCGGGCCCCTGTGTGATGTCTAAGGCCCCTGTGTGATGTCTAGGACCCCTGTGCAATGTACAATGTTTGGGGCCTCTGTGTGATGTCTGGGGCCCCTGTGCGATGTCTGGGACCCCGTTCTTGAGTATATCACTCAATCCTGTGCGATGTCTGGGGCCACTATGTGATATCTAGGGCCCCTGTGTGATGTCTCGGGCCCCTGTGCGATGTTTGGGGCCACTGTGCAATGTGCAATGTCTGGGGCCCATGTGCGATGTCTGGGGCCCCTGTATGCTGCCAGTGGCCCCTGTGCGCTGCCTGTTGCCCTGTGCACTACCTGAGGCCCCTGTATGCTGCCAGTGATCTCTGTGCACTGCCTGAGGCCCTGTTCACTGCCTGGGGCCCCTGTATGCTGCCAGTGGCCCCTGTGCACTTCCAGGGGCCCCTGTATGCTGCCAGGGGCCCCTGTATGCTGCCAGGGGCCCCTGTGTACTGACTGGGGCCCTGTGTGCTACCTGGGGCCTTGTGTGCTGCTGGGGTATATTCTGGGCGGGGGGTTAATCTGGCCTGTTACACCGTCTCTCGCCATACTGTTTAGCATTGGGTACCTGTGTATTTGTGCCAGGCTTCCCTGCGTGGAAAACCGTTGTTAGCTTTGCTATTTATCCATATATAAAAGATAAGCTTAAAGGGAACCTGTCACCCCTTCCAGGCGTTTTTAAGTAAAAGAGCCTCCTTGTGCAGCACTAATTCTGCATTCTGTCAAGGTGGCTCTTTTATTTAGCGTCCCTTCCACCGCAGAAATAATCGTTTATAAAATTTGTGAGACATACCAGAATGTTGACTGGTGGGCAGGGCTTTCCCCCTCTGACACCGACGCCTCACATCCGTCAGTCATGTCCTCCTCCAGTCTCTGCTCCGCCTCCTCAGCGTTCATTTGAAATCCTGGCGCCTGGGCTGTACTATATTTTCTTGGGCATGTGCAGTAGGCGCTGCCCATGCTCTGACATCACATCCTGGCATTCCTATCGCGCCTGCGTGGACGCGCAGCCAGAGATCCTGCCCCGCAGTCGCTTATGATTTATTCACACTGCAGGGCTGGGTATCTTGGGCATGCGCAGTAGTTCTCTGCGGCTCTCCCTCAGCCTCTTTCTTACTGTGCAGGAATTAGGAATCGTCCACTCATCACTAATTCCTATGACGCTGCACAGTAGGAAAGAGGACCTGAGCGCGTGACCTTCGACCTCCAATGAGAGGTCGTCCCACCGGCATGCTCAATGGAGCGAAAGAGGGACTTAGTCCCAGGAGGCTGCTCGCTGCTGGCTAGTGCAGGTTGCTATAGCTGAACCAGGGATGGCAGCAGCAAACGACCTGACAGCACTAGCTTGAGCAAGACGCCAGGATCGACGCCTTTGCTGAGCAGCCTCCTCTGCGGTCGGGAAAGAATGGGAGATTGCAGAAGGCAAGGCTCGGGATTCCTCCCGTGCAGGGGAAGAAACCCCACGTCTAACATTACACCCCCTCCTAGGGCCCCCTCCTTCCTGAGCCTCGCTACGCTCAAGGGCCGCAATGCGCCTATCCTCTGGACCATGACCCTTCCAGTCCACCAGATAGTACTTTTTGCCAGGTACTACCCTGCACCCCACAATGGCATTCACCTCATACTCGTCCAAGGACAAGCCAGATGTCCCAGCAGATGACTCGGAAAACCGTGACATGTGGACAGGCTTAAGGAGGGACACGTGGAAGGTGTCGGTGATACCCAGGCGTGGAGGAACCAATATTGCGAGGTGCGAACTTAGTGGACTCAACCCGCAGCCTGATGTTACGGGCAGAGAGCCACACTAAGTCGCTTGGGGCAAAGGTCAGAGCCGGGCGCCAGTGCACGTCAGTGGAGACCCTCATTCTCTCGTTGTAGCCCTGGATGGCATCCTGAGTGCGGTCCCAAACACAGGCATGGGCACAGGGACGCGCGGATGCTGGCCGTAATTAAGGAGGAATGGGGTCTGACCAGTGGTATCGGCCACAGCAATGTTCAAGGCGAACTCCGCCCACGGTAGCAGAGATGCCCAGTCATCCTGCCTGGGTGAGACAAAATGTCATAGGTATGTGACCAGAGTCTGGTTGGCCCTCTCCTCCAACCCGTTCGTCTCAGGATGATAGACTGAAGAGAGATTTAGCTCAATGCTGAGCAAGCGACAGAGCTCTCTCCAGAACCAAGACGCAAACTGGGGACCTCGGTCACTAACAATCTTGTTTGGCATGCCGTGTAGGCAGAAGACGTGTTTAATGAACAACGCTGCCTAGGCCCGTGCAGAATGTAGCCGTGAAAGAGGCACCAGATGCACCATTTTAGAGAAATGGTCGGTGACAACCCAAATGACGGTATAGCCACCGGACTTAGGCAGGCCGACTACAAAGTCCATGCCGACCATCTCCCAGGACCTGTCCGCCACCGGCAGGGGGTAAAGTAGCCCAGCGGGCCATTGCCAAGGAGACCTATTCTGGGAGCAAGAGACGCATGCCTGAAAATAGTCTCTGACGTCACGGGCCATATGTGGCCACCAGTACGTCCTTGCCAGAAGCTCAGAGGTCCGCTTTGTCCCGAAATGTCCACGCACCCTGGATGAGTGAGCCCAAGAGAGGACCTCCGGTCGCAGACGGGCAGGGACGAATGTCTTGCCTGGAGGCACCGACTCGAGGGCGACCGGAGCCACGTTCCTCAGGCTCTTGGACGGGACAATCAGCCGAGGCTCCTCCTCCTCCGATGACACCACGGAGCAGGAGAGAGCATCGGCCTGGATGTTCTTCTCTCCGGTGAGATGGTGGAGGGTAAAGTGGAACCGGGCAGTTTGTTTGAAGTGTTCTGAAAGACAGAAGGTGAACATCCTTATTGGGCAGCTAACAGGTGCAGCACAGAGAGAGGTAAAAGCCTGGCAGGACACTGATAAGGAGACTGTTAAAAAGATCCTGGCTAAGCTAAGAAGCACCTTTGACACTCGCACTGCCACTGAAATCAAGATGAGATTCTTTGGGTGTAAGCAGAAAGCGCAGGACAGTATACGGGACTATGCTCTTAACCTGCAGGAGGCGCTGCGGGCCGACAAGCAGATTGATCCAGACAGTGTGAAAGATGGAGACAGACTGTTAAAGGGGCAATTAATTGAGGGACTCCTATCCAGTACCCACAGAGCACAGCTGCGCATCATAGCCCTACAAAACCCTGACCTAGACTTTGCTGATTTCAAAGACAGGGCTATCCGGGTGCTGCATGAACCAAATGTCAGCCGTCCAGCGCCCCCTAGGCGCCCAGCGATTACATACCACCAGGAAGCAACATCTTTCCCTTCCATCCCTGTGGAGGCTGATGCACAGGCTCTGGACAAAGATCCATCTGCAGAACTGCATCTTCAGGTCCAGGAGTTGACCAAGGGTATGGCTGCACTTGCTAAAACCGTGCAGTCCCTGCAGGTATCCTCCAAGGAAAAGATCCAGCTCGCCTCCAGTCCAGAGGATGTCCCGTGGCTAAAGAAGAAGAGGATCCCGCCACTCCATGAGAGGAACAACGATCGCTATGACCAGGACGGACGTCCCATCTGTCGTCACTGCCACAAGGCAGGCCACCTTGCAAGATTCTGTTATTTAAACGAGCAACCCCTGGGGCAGAGGGCCAACCCCCAGGATTATCAATACAAAAAATGGTGGGGGGAACAAGAGGCCCAATAGTGCCCTATCACTAGTGACACTTGAAGTATGAACGGTATAATACAGTTCCACTCACCTATTCCAGTTGTGTAACCCACAACTGGCTTGAGAGCATATCACAGAATCAGCTGCTGCAGGACCTCCACCAACCACTCACACGTGGAAAAACCTTCAGAAAGTTGTGGGAAGCAGGGTGTGTTGCAGTCCATGCTGCCGAGATTCACAAATCACCTAGGATACAAGATGTTGTAGCAGTGTACTCCTTTATTTCCTCCTACGCGTTTCGGCGCCCTTCCTGTCACCTTCCTCAGGGATATTACATCAGTCATAGGAGCAGGGAATTTATAGCCCCTTACATTAGCAATTATGGGTGTGTTCTGTTTACATGTGATGTCATAATGGTCATCACTGGGGGAGGGGCCAGCATTTTTGGCGGAATTTCACATAAATAGCATGATAAAACAAGAAAATGGTCCAAAACACTTGCTAAAATGTACATAAAAATCTTACAAACAGAATGACGTAAAAATTTCCATGAAAAATGCAGCAGAAACGTTGCTAAAATATCCAGACTATCACTGCAGAAAAAATGTTTTATAAACCCATTGTCACCCGACTTTCAAGGTAGTGGAACCCATGTATTTGCTGGTTTCAGTGTTTTCTCTTGTGACTAATGTTGAGCGCCACCATCTCACTGGTATCAGTGCCGTTGGATCAAAGGTTCTATAAACTGCTTTTTCATGACACTATCCTGTTAAATATATGATCCTATGATTGTTATAAAAGAATTGTTATAAAAAATTATCAAAGAAATATGTCAATAGCATATAGCATAAAGGACAATGAGGAGAAAATACACGCCATCAGAAAAACCAGAAAGTTCAAATAACTATTCATTAGATCTTATGTCGGTGTTGGTATTTATATGCTATCTTCAACAACCAGAAAAAAACAAGCCAAATTCATATAGCTGTTCATTAGATCTTATGTTGGTGTTAGTATTCTAAAACACCAGTAAATGGCACTACATACATTCATACCAAGCAGTGTGGATGCTGTTACTATGTGGAAGTAGAGATAAATATATTAAACCATCAGTTGATTATTGTGAATTCGTGTATCTTGTGTTCGAGTGAACATTATTCTAATAAATACTAGTGAGTTGTGATTGCTATATACCAGTGGGAAAAAATAAAAATAAAAAGTAAATACAAAACTGTGGGTGAAACAGATATGAAAATAACAGATTTTAGAAAGGGATTGGGAGTGATCTGGTGTGTATGTGTTTATAGTGATAGCATCTATTACCTGTGATTGTGTCACCCACTTAGATAAATGTCAGGAAGTGAGCGTGGTGTGGAAATTCATATCAGAAATTATATTCAAGCCTTTTGGTTTTAATGTGTCCAGCTTAAACATCCAGTATTTCTCACGTTTTTTTAGGTGTTCAAACCTATTTGGTACATTGTCTGCTATGTGATCAATTGGGATTAGTTTGATTGCTCTTATATCTCTGTTGTGATGGGTGTCATAATGGAGTGACACACCATGGGCTCTATAACCATTCTTTATATTTGAACGGTGTTTGTTTAGCCTTTCGTGAAGCGGTCTGATGGTCCTCCCTATATATTGCAATCCGCACGGGCATTCAAGCAAATAGATAACGAATTCTGTTAAACAATTCATACCATATTTGATGGAAAAGGATTCTTTTGTCGAGGTAGATTGGAAGGTGGTTGTCTGTTGTATACTTAGACAACAGAGGCATCTATTTCTTCTGCACTTTGAGACCTTTTTCAGTGGTTCTTTGCTGGGTTTCGTGGTCATTTTTTGTTTAAGCCGACTTGGAGCTACTATTCCTTTTATATTTGGGGCTCTGCGGAATGTTATCCCTGGTTTCCCAGGTATGATTGATTTCAAAATGGGGTCACTCTGAAGCAGATGCCAATGAGTGTTCAAACATTTCCTGATGGTTTTGTGGCAATTATTGTATGTTGTTATAAAATTCAGTGCTTTCGTTTCCTCGGTCTTTTCCTTATTCTTCTGTGTTAGGAGAATTGCTTGAGGGATTTCTCCACTGTGTCTCTGCGTACTGGATATTAATTCCTTCGGGTAACCTCTCTCTAAGAATCTATCTTTGAGGATTTGGGATTGTAATGTATAATCTTGTTCTGAAGTGCAATTTTTCTTTATTCTTCTGAATTGGTTAGCCGGAATATTACGCAACCATTTTGTGTAGTGTCCACTCATATAGTTGATGTAGGAATTCTTGTCTGTCAGTTTAAAATATGTTTTTGTGTAGATCTGTGCATCAACAGAAAAGATTGTAAGGTCAAGGAAATTGATGTTGTTTTCATGTATTGTTGGCTCGAACTTGATGCCCCAGTTGTTATTGTTCGTATTATCAAAGAAATTGTCGAAATTGCCAAGCTCAGTGTCCCAGATGAGGAACAGATCATCAATGTACCTTTTGTATAGGACCAGGCCATTCTTATGTTCGTTGTCATATATATGTATTCCTTCAAAAAGACCCATAAATAGGTTTGCATAAGAGCAAGCTGTTTTTGAGCCCATTGCTGTGCCATGTTTTTGATGATACATTGCACCATCAAATGTGAAATAGTTGTTGTTAAGTATAAAGTTCAGCCCATCGAGGATGAAATTGATGGTTCCTTTATCTAATTGTGTATCCTTTTTCAGGTAGTATTCTGTGCACAAAAGTCCTATGTCGTGTCCTATGTTCGTATACAATGAAGTAACATCCATAGTGACAAATCTGTAAGATGTCTTCCATGTAATTCCTTTTAGGATCCTGATCATGTCTGTCAAATCTTTGATGTAGCTGTCTAATGTCACCACACATGTGAGAGAGTCAATACCTGAGATTATTGGTCGTCCAGGGGGATTGACCAGATTTTTGTGAATTTTAGGTATATGGTATAAAAATGGGGTGGGGGTTTGCCTTTTTATCAGAAATCTCTTTAAATCTGCAGTGATTATTTCTTGTTGGAATGCTGTATTTATTTTTTGGTTGTAAAGTTTTGTCAGAGAGGGATATGGGTTGTCTTTGATTTTTTCATAATATTTCGTATCTGATAATAATCTTGATGCTTCTTTTTTGTAGTCATCAATATTTTGTATGACGATGCCCCCACCTTTGTCGGCTGCCCGAATCACTATTTCTCTGTTCTTGCTCAGATTCTGAAGTGCTTCTCTTTCTTTTCCCGTCAGGTTATTTTTGTCCTTCATCCTGCCTGTGTAGGTGTTGTTATTCTTCATTAGAATATCTTTCTTGAGGTCTTTCAATAGTAAATCTTGGAATGTCTCAAGTATGTGGCCCCTGCTCTCCAGGGGATAAAAACTGGACTTTACTTTTAAATTGGGATTGGATTGTATTATGTCTCTATTATCACTGTTGTTGTCAGGTTTAAGTAAAAAGTGTCTTTTGAGGGTCAACCTCCTAATAAATTGGTGCACATCTAAGAAAAGATTAAAATCATCTGGCTGGTTAGTGGGGCAAAATAGTAAGCCTTTATTGAGAACCCTTGTCTCCTCTTCTGTTAGTGTATGGTCTGACAAATTGATGATGTTCACATTATTATTGGTAATTTTTTGTTTCAATCCCGAAAGCTTATTCTTACTTTTTTCCTTGCTTCCTTTTCCTCTTTTTCCCCTTTTTTTCTTTTTCCTGTAGTAGGGCTGAAAAACTTCGTTACATTTTGGTTTGTTCCCTTTACTGCGGCTAAAAAAGGAACTATGCCATTGTTGTCATTTTTCAAGTTGTCCAGTATGACTCTTTGTGTAGGTGTGTCACTGTTCAGTTCTATCGCTGTTGGTGTTGTTATGTTAATTAGATCTTCCTGAATTTGATTGGTGTCTGATATGACCATCAAATCTGGTTCTGGATTTTTGTTATTGTTTGTTGTCCTGCCATTACTGTGCAATATGATTGGATCTAGGGGCTTCTCCCTATTGATTTTATTAATGAGTTCTTTGATCTTCTTTAGGTGTTCTTCATCACTTGTTGTTGCTTTTTTAATGGGTGTGTTGTCCTTAGGGCTATTGTGAACTTGTGCCACAGTGGTTATTTGGTTGTTACTAGCTACTTTATTTGTAGGTGTTGCACTATTTTCACTGTAAATCCTGCTGTCTGATCCCATCAAATTGCCGGGTAGTTTTACCACATCAATGAACCCGTCCTCATCAAATATTTCATCTGGGAATAAACTGGATTCCTCCTCACTATTGATTTCCTCTTCGTCCATTATTTCAATCTCATCTATTGTTTCGGAGCCCGTGTTTCTATCCACTGCCTGTGTTTGATTTAGTGTCTGTGGGTTGGATTTGTTGGGGACGTTGTTGGACACTGTTTTAATCACTGTATTTCTTTACTAATAGATGGCATGACAGTGCTGTCCTTGATGTTGTTATTTTTATTGTCTATGGTTTTTTTGTCCTGATTGTTATTATTAATATTCTTGTTACTACCCCTATCTCTCTCTTCCTGGTTTCTGTTTCTCCTAAAGCTATTGGAAAAACTCCTCTCTCTTTGTTCTCTAGAATGTGTGCGAGTTCTGTTCCTTCTGTATGTATTGTTTTCCATGTCTGGTTTGCCTTGAACGTAATCCTGTCTGTCTCTGTTGAGTTTCCTTCATATCTGTTTCACCCACAGTTTTGTATTTACTTTTTATTTTTATTTTTTCCCACTGGTATATAGCAATCACAACTCACTAGTATTTGTTAGAATAATGTTAATCAACTGATGGTTTAATATATCTATCTCTACTTCCACATAGTAACAGCATCCACACTGCTTGGTATGAATGTATGTAGTGCCATTTACTGGTGTTTTAGAATACTAACACCAACATAAGATCTAATGAACAGCTATATGAATTTGGCTTGTTTTTTTCTGGTTGTTGAAGATAGCATATGAATACCAACACCGACATAAGATCTAATGAATAGTTATTTGAACTTTCTGGTTTTTCTGATGGCGTGTATTTTCTCCTCATTGTCCTTTATGCTATATTGCTTGCGCCTGTATGGAGACCTGTGATCTTCCTGGGTATTAGAACCTAGGTTTGCTGTACCAACAGACACACGATCTATGGGTGATACCACCACAACCAATATATAAAATAGTGACCATAAACACACGGAAGATGAGAAACACAGTTTTTAAGCCATTTTTAATAGTTTTAATACAATTTTTTAGATTTTTTTTATTGACAATAAATAATTAAAATAAAATAAAAATAAAAACTTTTAAGAAGCAGTTGATCTTAGGAATAATCTGATTTATATTTTATGAAGTTTATTTTAATAGCAGCACCACTCTTTGCTCCCCTCCTAAAACAAAAATAAAGAAGATTGTTTGTCAACATAATAATAATATTTTTGACATATTTCTTTGATAATTTTTTATAACAATTCTTTTATAACAATCATAGGATCATATATTTAACAGGATAGTGTCATGAAAAAGCAGTTTATAGAACCTTTGATCCAACGGCACTGTTACCAGTGAGACGGTGGCGCTCAACATTAGTCACAAGAGAAAACACTGAAACCAGCAAATACATGGGTTCTACTACCTTGAAAGTCGGGTGACAATGGGTTTATAAAACATTTTTTCTGCAGTGATAGTCTGGATATTTTAGCAACGTTTCTGCTGCATTTTTCATGGAAATTTTTACATCATTCTGTTTGTAAGATTTTTATGTACATTTTAGCAAGTGTTTTGGACCATTTTCTTGTTTTATCATGCTATTTATGTGAAATTCCGCCAAAAATGCTGGCCCCTCCCCCAGTGACGACCATTATGACATCACATGTAAACAGAACACACCCATAATTGCTAATGTATGGGGCTATAAATTCCCTGCTCCTATGACTGATGTAATATCCCTGAGGAAGGTGCCAGGAAGGGCGCCGAAACGCGTAGGAGGAAATAAAGGAGTACACTGCTACAACATCTTGTATCCCAGGTGATTTGTGAATCTCGGCAGCGCGGACTGCAACACACCCTGCTTCCCACAACTTTCTGAAACCCCCAGGAGTAGGACCACAAGGCCCAAAGAACTGGCGAGCCAAGTATGTTGGAGGGAGACCAGTCCTCCCAGTGGTGATTGACGGTATCCCCATGAACGCTTTGCTGGACACTGGCTCCCAGGTGACAACTATGCCCTATATCCTTTACAAGCGGTATTGGGCTGATTCTGAACTTACTCGCGGCCCAAGTGATGAACTCACAGTAGTTGCTAGTAATGGTCAGTCTTTACCGCAAGTGGGATGCAAAGAAATTACTATTAAAGTGGGTAGAGTAGAGTTAAAATCTCAAGGTCTGATAGTTGTAGATATTGATCGATGAGAATGTAACCCAATGATGACTCTTGGTACCAATGTGATTGAAAATTGTCTTTCCGAGGTTATTGTCTTGTTGCAACAGGTGGCTGAGACTGCTGGTTCCAATGAACAACGAGTCCTGCAGAAGGAGATCAAGGCCCTGATGCAAAGACAGCAGGTAGAACTCTCTGGCAGAGAAATTGACAGCGTCAGAGTGAGTGATTCTTTCCCCATTGCAATACCCCCCAGATGTGAAATGTTGATTTGGTGTCGGGCAGCCATAGGCCTAAGAGGAAAAGATTACCAGGCATTGGTAGAACCAGTGTACTCTGACAGCCGGCCCACTGTCCTGACAGCCAGAGGGGTAGTTGATGTTCGCAAAGGGAGAGTACCTGTACGCCTCTTGAATTGTGGGGAGGAGGAGGCCATAGTACCTCGGTATGCCACAGTTTCTAAGTTGCTTACTGTCAGCAACAACACCATATGGGCAGCAGAGCCCTTGGTCTCGTCCGACCAGGTAGAGGACAATGGCTCTGTAAAGCAGCTGGAGGAGTGGTGTCAGCAACTGCAGGTGGGAACTGACTCCACCCCTTCATACCAAAAGAATGGGATTTACAGAGTGACCCAGGAGTATGAGCGGGTATTCAGTAAACACCCCCTAGACTTTGGGAAGGCAAAAGGGATTCAACACCATATCCCTACTGGAGATCATCCACCCATTAAGAAAGGTACCGGACTATACCCCCAACACAATACCAATGTGCCAAAAGTATGTTGCGGGAAATGAAGGAGGCTGGGGTGATCAGAGACAGTTGTAGCCCCTAGGCAGCCCCAATAGTTTTTGTGAAAAAGAAAGATGGTACCATGAGAATGTGTGTTGATTACAGGAAAATTAACAGCATTACACATAAGGATGCCTACCAAGAAAAAGAAAGATGGTACCATGAGAATGTGTGTTGATTACAGGAAAATTAACAGCATTACACATAAGGATACCTACCCATTACCCAGAATTGAGGAGTCATTAGCTGCACTTAAAACTGCTAACTATTTTTCCACCTTGGATCTCACTAGTGGGTATTGGCAGGTTCCCGTGGCAGAGGCAGACAAGGAGAAAACAGCGTTTACCACCCCAATGGGTCTCTGTGAGTTCAACTATATGCCATTCGGGCTCTGCACCGCCCCAGGAACATTTCATCGGCTGATGGAGTGCTGCCTGGGACACAAGAACTTCGAGACTGTCCTGTTGTACCTTGATGATGTAATTGCTTTCTCCAAGACTTATGAAGACCATTTGAAGCACCTGGCTGAGGTGTTTGAAGCCTTGTCCAACTTTGGCCTGAAGGTGAAGCCTTCCAAATGCCACCTCCTGAAGCCCAAGGTTCAGTACCTCGGTCATTTAGTGAGTGCAGAAGGTGTGACACCGGATCCTGACAAAGTCACAGTCATCCGGGACTGGTAGAAGCACAGTAACCTCCATGAAGTACGTCAATTCCTCGGGCTGGTAGGCTACTACCGAAGGTTCATCAAAGGCTTCACTGAGATAGCCACTCGTATGCAAAATCTTCTGGTGGGTCAGCCCAAGAAGGCCAGAAAGTAGAGTCCTACATTCGAATGGAATGAGGAGCTGGAGAGGTCCTTCACTCGACTGAAGATGGCTCTCACAGGAGATGAAGTTCTGGCCTACCTGGATTATGACCAACCCTTTGTGCTGTATACTGATGCCAGCAACATGGGACTGGGAGCAGTACTGTCACAGGTACAGAATGGCAAAGAAAGAGTGATCTCCTACGCCAGCAAGAAGCTTCGTCCCACTGAAAGGAACCCTGACAACTACAGTTCCTTCAAGCTGGAGTTCCTTGCCATAGTCTGGGCTGTGACTGAACGATTCAAGCATTACCTAGCTTCAGCCAAGTTTACCATCTTCACGGACAACAACCCGTTGACTCACCTGGAAACTGCAAAACTAGGTGCACTGGAGCAGCGATGGATGGCTCGGCTGTCTAACTATGAATTCACAATCAAGTACCGAGAGGGGCACAAGAACGCCAATGCTGATGCACTGTCCAGAATGCCTAATCTGCCAGATGCAGAAGAAGACCCAGAGGCACTTGAAGAAATCGAGTTACCTGCCTTCCACCGGCCAATTGTGGCCCAACGTGCCCAAGGAGTGAGAAACAGAAGGTCTGGCTTGAAACAGACCACCCTAAATCCATTGCCTCATCATGACTGGGCAGAAACGCAGGATAGCGACCCCGCAGTCCGCCTGGTGAAGGAGCTACTGTGACAAGCTGACTCTCGCCCAGAGTCGGATGCTCCTGAAGAAACTCAACATTTGTGGAAGGAAAGAGGTCGGCTGTTAATCTATGAGGAAAGCTGTGCCGGAGGAGTATCAATGCCCGCACTCATGAGCTGGTCTGGCAGGTGGTAGTCCCAAAGAGAGAAGCATCAATGGTCTTGGAAGCATACCATAATGGAGCTGGACACTTCAGATGGAAGAAGTTGGAAGCCTTGCTCCGGGAGAGATTTTACTGGGTTGGTATGAGGAAAGCCATTGAAAATTGGTGCCGGGAGTGTGGACAATGCAACCTGCGCAGAAAGGACCGTAACAGTCGGCGAGCTCCTTTGCAGCCAATAATAACCAAACAGCCACTTGAGTTGGTCGCCCTGGACCATGTGAAGCTGGTCCGAAGCCGTTCAGGCTACATTTATGTTCTTACCATCGTTGACCACTACTCAAGATTCTTGGTAGTTGTGCCTGTCAAGGATCAGACAGCCAGGACAGCAGCCAGAGCATTTCAACAGCACTTTTGTTGACCACACGGATACCCCGAGCGAGTGCTTACAGATCAAGGTCCAGCCTTTGAGGCGGAAGTGTTCCAGGAATTCGGTAACTTGTACGGTTGCAAGAAGATCAGGACAACACTGTAGCATCCACAGACCAATGGCATGTGTGAAAAGATGAACCAGGTGGTGATCGACCTACCGAAGACCTTGCCTTTGGAAGAGAGGAATCTGTGGCCAGAAAAGTTGTCAGATCTGGTAGACCTCTACAACCATATTCCTGTGAATTCCACCAACTGCACTCCAGCCTACCTGATGAGAGCAAGGCCTGGTAAACTGCCTATTGATTTGGATATGGGAGTCCTTACACCTGAGTTGACGTCACCAGATGCTGACGGGGACACAGAGAGGCAGCAACAGTATCGAAGAGTACAAGAGTGTGTAGAAAAGAGTCTAGCTCAGGCAAGACAAAAACAAGAAAGGCACTACAATCACCATGCACCTGCAGTTCCCTTGTCAACAGGAGAACAAGTCCTAAAAAGGAAGAGGACGATGCATAAATTAGATGACCAATGGGAAGCTGAACCCTACACCGTCTTATCATCAAACTTCGACAACACCAAGGTGTGCCTTATCAGTAAGGATGGAGGAGAAACCTCAACAGCAGTATCAAGGGATCATTTGAAATTGTGCCCTGACCAGTTAAAAGAAAGAATGGAAGAGCAAAACAACATCCAACCCATAGAAGAAGAAGAAAAGGTCAGCACTGTACTTGGAGAATTCCCTGTAAATTGGACTAGAGCAAATAATGCCATAGTGGTGCCAGTTTTGACCTTTCCCCAACTGGTAGTGCAAGCAGAAGTGACTCAAGAGAACTCTGAAAATCAGGAAGTTCAGGCAGCAGATGCCACAGCAGCAGTGGAGCCAGAGAATCCTCGCCCTGCCAGTGGTGAATCTGTCATAACCATGGTGAGTCTAAGAGTCCGTAGACAGCTACTACCCAGTTTACCCACGCCAGTGTTACACAAGTCTGTCCATAGTACCCAAGGCATACCACCCTTCAGGTTTCACATCTAAATAAGTTATGCAAATAATGTAAATGTTAACCTGTACATGTAAATATGCAACGTTTCAAGTTTTGTGCCTACAGAGACTCTGTAAGAAATCCCCTTTTTGAATTTTCCAGTTTGTTTTGATGGACAATTGGGCCACAAGACTAGGTGTGGTCAAAAACTTATTTTGTACATAGTTCACCATTTGCCCAGGAATGGACCATGGACATGGACGCATAAACTAATCGTCACAGGACTATTTTTGGAGCTTTTGGTTTTTGAATTTTTCATTTTTTTCTAAATCTTATACATTTATAATTGTTCATTTGTTTATCTGTTCTTATGATTTTTTTTATCAGACCAGGAGTACTGAATTGCACTAGAGGGGAATGTGGCGCCCCCAGGAGTATGGTCACCACACTGGCATTGCCTTCCTCCAGGGAGGGTGATGTCAGGCTTTGAAGCAATGAAGGGTCTCTGACAGTTAACCATAACATGCAACACAGTTTCCACTACAGGCCAGCAGAGGGAGCTCTGAACCAATACTAAGGGGAAGAGCTTCTCTCTGGGGGCCAGGAGGGGAAATTGGTCAGTTCTGTGAGGAGGGCAAAGTGTGTGGACGTGGAGAGAGGAGCTGGGGGATTGAGCAGAGAGTTGAGGCTCATTCCCAGCTGGAGCGCATGATCTGGAGCCTGGTCTCCAAGGTTGTATGGATACTGATGGTCCTGCAACGGAAACCAGAGGAATAGGAAGCTGTAAATGCTCTATTCCCATCTAAGAGTCAGTGATAAGCGGTCATAGAGGAGCGCTTAGGAAGCAACCCAGGGGCAGACAAAAATGTCAGGTCTCCACCGCAGCTCCAGCCGAAAACCTCCAATGGAGGATAGAAGCAATGAGAAAATGGAAACGGTCTTAGGAGCGCAGGAAAGAGACTCAGACAAGAGATGGGGTTAAACCACAACACGTTTCGACGGAGAATCCGTCTTCATCAGGTGGAAGTTTATTATTGACATAGGGGATGGGGTATTTAAATGGGAGGCAGCCAATCACAACAGTCAAAACAGTCACATGTTATGATAGTCACATGTTACGACAAAATGACATCATATATTATAAAAAAAATAAAAAAAAGGAAATGAAAACAACTTACATAAAACGTGAGATATAACAGCATTAGGTAAACAAGTTTTAAATGTATAAAATGTGCAAAAAGGAGCAATAAAATAATATAGATAAAAATGAATAAAATTATTAACAGGTTAGTTAGTAGACCAGTAAAAAGACCAATAAAATATGGGTTCTAACTTGTTTACCTAATGCTGTTATATCTCACGTTTTATGTAAGTTGTTTTTATTTCCTTTTTTTTTTTTTTTTTTTATAATATATGATGTCATCTTGTCGTAACATGTGACTATCATAACATGTGACTATTTTGACTGTTGTGATTGGCTGCCTCCCATTTAAATACCCCATCCCCTATGTCATTAATAAACTTCCACCTGATGAAGACGGATTCTCCGTCGAAACGCGTTGTGGTTTAACCCCATCTCTTGTCTGAGTCTCTTTCCTGCGCTCCTAAGACCGTTTCCATTTTCTCACTATTCCCATCTAAGACTCGGAGGAACAACAGCAACGTGTTAGCTAAAGGAGATAGAAGGCTACAGCTGTCTGCCATACGAGGTAGATCCAAAAGGGAAGAAGGAGGAACGTCAGTGTAACACAGTACTGCATGTACCTCAAGTAAGCGCTAGAGAGGAGACTACACAACCCATCTGATAGAGAGATTCCTAAGTTGCTTCCAGGCTAATCAGCTCCTGTGCCATCTGTAATCTGGACCCTGGACTGCACTTACAAAGTAAAGGTAAAGAAACTACATTTTGTTGTGTCCTTGCCTTCTTCCTGCAACTTCTTCAGCACTGCTACATCTCTGTGCCAGACACTACACCCTCTTCCTAAACACCTATCCTCACTGCCTTGGGACTACAGCCCTGCCTGTGGAGGGCTACAACATCATTGCTGCACTACACCATCTGTCCCGGAGGATCTGTCTGCAGCGTCGGCTTAACACCCCCCTTGCCGAACACCACAGGTGGCGTCACGAATCATCCACTCATAAACTTTATTCCCATCACTCAACCCCTTTTACATGGGCGCCCAGGGCCACAGACTGGGTCACCGCTGCTGTGACAATCCCCTCTGAGAGACCGGCCCGGTACCGAGTACCCCACAGCCCTGGGAGGGCGACCCAATACCACAATCAATGCAACCATCCCGCTTCTGTGTCTATTCAAACATTCGCTGCTCACAATTAAAGAGGAAGCTTTGCATGTGGACCAGGTGGAGATAGAGGAAGAAAATACACAGGGTGATACTACCCAGTCCAGCCTCATATTCTCAGTGCGGATTGGTGATAGTGAGGAGGAAGAGGCTGAGGAGGAGGAACAGGGTACTACGCACACCAGATTTATCCTGACTGTTGAACATAGATGACCTGAAGGGGAGAAGGAGTAGGAAGAGAGTATGGAGGAGGATATGGATCGTCGACCTCCTGCTGGGGACAGGGAAGTCTTGCATGTTGGGAGTCTGGCAAGTCTCTTCCTTTCCCATAACCCTTGCGATATACACGTTTCAGCCAACAGTGGTTACTGGTTGTTCACCCTTCTCGACCCACGCTACACACAGAACTTTCCATTTCTTCTTCCTGTTGCAGAGAGGGCAAGTAAAACGATGTAATACTAGAAGACCCTAGTCAAACAATAATAAAAAAAATCCCAACTGACAACGCTGGTGATAGATGTTATAGATCCTTGGGTAATCAAGGAGGAGAGAAGAGGGAGACACACACCAGGTCCAACACAGGCAGGGGAACACTATCAAATGTCTGAGACAGTTTCAATAGACCCTCCAAGTGCCTATGCAGTGGTGCACGAGGTAGTTTGATATGGAGGGAATCGTTTTAGAAGATGGTGAAGGAGTACCTAGCCGACTGTACCGACAGTCCTCTGTGATTTCTCTGTGCCCAGCGTTGGACTGGAGCACCTTGGGCCCACCAGAGAAAATCATTCTTGGGGCCCACTATGTAGCTACATAGAAATAAATACAAGACCACCAATTGTGTGGTAAAACACACTAATATCAGGGTATAATATAAGGTAGTACACGTCTTAATTATGTAGCAGGGGTTGGCGTAGAATCATAAAATCATAGAGGGGTAGCCCCCTCATAGAATATAATGAAGCCTCTCTCATAGAATATAATGTAGCCTCCCTCATAAAAGTTAAAGCAGCCCCCCTCATAGGGTATAATGCAGCACCCTACAAAATATAATGCAACCACTTCGTAAGGTATAATGCAGTCCCCACCATAGAATATAATGTAACACCCTCATAGGGTATAATGCAGTCCCCCTCATATAGAATAATACAGCACCACCACAGAATATAATGCAGCCCCCCTATAGAGTATACTGTAGCCCTCTAATAGGGCATAATGCTGCCCCCCTCATATAGAATGATGTAGCGCCCCCAGAATATATGTAATCCCCTGAGAGAATAATGCAGCCCCACCACAGAATATAATGCAGCCCCCCAGAGTATATTGTAGCCCCCTCATATAGTATGATGTAGCCCCCCAGAATATAATGTAGTCCCCAGAGAATAATGCAGTCCCCTCCACAGAATATAATGTAGCCCCTTCATAAAGTATAATGCAGCTCCCCACCCCCATCATTGTCCTCATTACCACCTCCATCATTGCCTTCTCCCCCGCCACCCCTATCATTCTCCCCCACCACCCATCACTGCCCATTCCACCACCTCAATCATTGCCTCCTCCCCACCATCATTGTCTATTTCATCACCTCCATCATTGCCTCCCCCCACCACCATCATTGCCCATTTCATCACCTCCATCATTGCCTCCCCCCACCACCATCATTGCCCATTTCATCACCTTCATCATTTCCTCCCACCACCACCATCAGTGCCCATCACCTCCATCATTGCCTCCCCCCACCACCATCATTGCCCATCACCTCCATTATTGCCTCACCCCACCACCATCATTGCCCATCACCTCCATTATTTCCTCCCCCACCACCATCATTGCCCATCATGTCCATCATTGCCTCCCCCCACCTCATCATTGCCCACCACCTCCATCATTGCCTCACCCACCATCACTGTCTATCACCTCCATTATTGCCTCCCCCACCAATATCATTGTCCTTCCCCAACACCCCTCTCACACACACACACAGCACCGCATCACTCTCACACACAATACACAGCACCACATACACACGCAGACACACAGCACAACTCACCTCCCCGCAGCAGCAGCACATCCTGGAAGCCTCCGGCAGCTTTCTGTCTGAGACAGTACACTGGATGATTATGTCATCCAGCTGGGCTGTCTTAGACAGGAAGCACCCAGAAAGCAGGATGTGCTGCGGGGAGGTGAGTTGTGCTGTGTGTCTCCGTGTCTATGTGGTGCTGTGTGTGTGTGTGAGAGAGTGATGCGGTGCTGTGTGTGTGGTGCGGTGGTGGGGCTGGGCTGCTCGATATTAAAGAGAAATGGTATTCATGCCTCTCCTTGCCCATAGGGGCGTGGGGAAGCGTGAATATTCATTTCGATTTAGCAGTGGGGACAGGATCCTGTCTCCTGCTGCTGCTAGCTGGCACAGGGCGGGCCCCCCTTGACTCAGGGGCCCCATAGCCCCTGGTTTGGGGGTCCCTCGAGCAGTGGGGGGCACTTGGAGCAGTGGGGGCCCTAGGCAGCTGCTGGCCAGTATGCCAGCAGGTGTCAGTGCCTGGGCCCACCGGAGAATCCTCCGGTTCTCCAGTGGGCCAGTCCGAGCCTGTCTGTGCCATACAACTATTTGGCATCCAAACTGGACACATGGCAAGAACTGTCCCTCTACACTTGGGAGGTGCTGACCTACCCTGCCACTAGCGTTTTGTCAGAGCGGGTTTTTAGTGCTGCTGGGGGTATAATAACTGATAGGCACATCCACCTATCAAATGAAAATGCTGACAGGCTGACTGTCACGTGCCCCGTCCTGTGTGACACGGCCAGCAGGCCGATAACTAATACAACAAGACACAGGGGATAGGGAAACATTTACAACAGTGGGCCCTGCGATAGGGAACGGGGGATGTGGAGACCTCCTGCACTCCCCTGAGTCAGTGTCTCTAACACTCCTAACATTCCCTATGCAGGCTCCTCACCTGTCGCCGATCAGGATACCTGTCACCCTAGCACATCCTACACCTATTCCTTACTAGGGAGCTGGGTGGTGCAGGCACTGGCCCCACCGCTGTACTAACACCAACATGAGGAAAAGTGACAAACAAGGAAACACTTAGCTTTGCTCTGATGCACTTGCTCCAGGCAACAGAGTCCAACACCTGAGTGCATCTTCCTCCCACCGTGTCCAACACCTGGGTGCAGCTGTCCAGCAAAAGAGTCCAGCACCTGAGTGTAGCTGTCCAGCAACAGAGTCCAGCACCTGAGTGCAGCTTCCAGAAAAAGAGTCCAGCACCTGAGTGCAGCTTCCAGCAAAAGAGTCCAGCAACTGAGTGCAGCTCTACACCATAGCTGCCACTCCACCAAGCTTTGCAAGAATTCTTCACTGACACCATAGCTGCCACTCCACCATGCTTTACATGAACTCCTTGCTGACACCATAGCTGCCACTCCACCATGCTTTACACGAACTCCTCGCTGACACCATAGCTGCCACTCCACCATGCTTTACACAAACTCCTCGCTGACACCATAGCTGCCACTCCACCATGCTTTTCACGAACTCCTTGCTGACACGATAGCTGCCACTCCAGGACTCTGACTGAGCTGTTCTGGACTCTCCTCAGCTCCTTCCTTCACCCAGCATGGTTGGAAAAGCCAAACAATATCACCAAAGTCAGTGAGCACAACTGACACACCTTTATTGAGTAAACACACCTGTTAGTGATTCCCGTGCAATTACACTAACCACCACCGGGGGCAAAACTATCTCTAAAAACACCAGTGCGATGACCATACTGGCCACCGGGGGCAAACAGAACAAAAGACACCACCGTGTAATAATCCTAATGGCCACCGGGGGCAAACCCAAGTCCGAGCATACAGCTCAAGGAAGAAAAAAAAGGTTACTTTGCATTATATCAGTCATAATCCAGCATGGATCATGACACTGACTTATCAAAATGAACAAGGCCTGGATTGGCCAAGACTTCTCAACTCCACCTGATGACTGTAGCGAAACATAAAAATTAAAATGTAAGGTCATCATGCAGCCCTCAGTCCAAATTTTGAGAGGATCATCCTGCGTCACTCTCTCCAAATTTTTAGAAGGTCATTATGCGTCACTTTCTCCAACTTTTCATAGGGTAATTATGCTTCACTTTCTCCAGTTTTTTAGAGGGTCATTATGCTTCACTTTCTGCAATTTTTTAGGGGGGACATTATGTATCACTCTCTCCACATTTTTAGAGGGTCATTATGCATTACTCTCTTTAAATTTTTAGAGGGTATCGTGTGGCATTCAAAATTTTTGTCTTCCAGGGTGTATTGCTGTCCCTCTTTATAATTTTTGGCAGCCCTTGCATTTTATGAGTCTAGGAGTCACATTATCAAACAATTTTAACAGAACGTGTATGAGACCCTCCTTTATGTGTAATACAGGGTGTATCTAGTCATTCTTGCTTCTAATTTTTGCCAGCTCTTGCATTGTCCACATAGGCTTTGTGAGTTTCAGAGTCCCTCCTTCATAAATTAAACAGGATGTGTCTGACCATGTCATACACACACCACATGCTCAGATAAGGTAGTAAAATATTAAAATTACATTTATCCGTGACTACCAGTGGGTGTAGTTTATTTACCCTCCTACTATGACATCTACTGTAGTTATAGACAACAGGGAAATACGGTGATGGCTCAGCTATTAAGGGGTGTGTGTGTTTATTTCTCTTTTTAATTTTACCTTATATACAAGTCACTGTACAGGAAAGAATGTTTTCTAAACACTTTTTCCTGTAAAATCCATTTCATCTTTGGTTTTGTATGTTTTCTTGTCAGTCAGTAGAAGTGGAGTAATACGCTGACACCATTGTTCCCAGCAGTGACCTGGGAGGCAGAGAAGCTTCCAGGCGTCTTCCCCATGCTGTTCCCATTCCATTTTAGTGCTGTTTCCATCCTTGTTCGTGATGTTTCTGAACCCCCCCCCAACCCTCTGGGCAGGGTTTTCTAGAAAAATGCTCAAGTTTCCCACTTGCTTCCATTATACTTGTAACTCGAGTCAAGCCCATCCGAGCATACAACCTGCTCGATTTGGGTACCAAGCACTTAATCATCACTAGTGGTTGCATAAATATGGACATAATTAAACTTCTACTTTGCTGAAGTATGCTTTGAAATTATGACAGCATTCAGTCTTTTTGGGGTAGGGCTCTGTTAGCAAGTCACATCTAGATTTGGCAATCTTCGAACACTCTTCTTTGCAGTAGCATTCCAAATCTGTCAGACTGTGAGCGTATCTCCTGTGTACATCGGCCTCTTCAGGTCACCCACAAATTTTGTATTGGATTTAGGTCTGGGCTCTGGCTTTGCCATTCCAAAACTTTGATCTTCTTCTGGGGAATATATTCTTTTGTTTATTTGGAGGTATGCTTAGGGTCGTTGTCATGTTGAAAGGTGGCATTCCTTTTTATCTTAAGCTTTTTAGCAGAGGCATGAAGGTTTTTTAAATTGATATTTTGGACTGTTCATAATTCCCTCCATCTTGACTAAAGCCTCAATTCCAGCTGCTTAAAAACAACAGCCCCAAACTATAATGCTGCCTTCACCATGCTTCACTGTGAGCATGGTGTTCTTTTGGTGAAGTTGATTGTTGACTTTGCCCCCAAAATACCTATTGGAATTATGGCCAAAAAGTTCAACCTTGGTCTCATCAGACCATAGTACATTTTCCCACTTGCCTTTGGCAATTGGCTGACCTGTGTAGGTTTGGGTGCAAGATAACCAGGTTAGGATATTTTTTCACTGTAAGAAAAGGCTTCCAACTTGCTACTTTACCCCACAGGCGAGATATATAAAGAATACGTGAGACTGTTGTCACATGCAGTACACAACAAAATCCTGCAGCTCCTTTAATGCTATAGTAGTCCTTTTAGCAGCGTCCCAGACTAATTTTCTTCTTTCTAATTGTGCCAAATTTAAGTCACTTCTTGATGACTGTCTTCACAGTGTTCTACGGTATAGCTAATGCCTTTGAATTTTTTTAAGCACCCCTGTCCTGAATGATAACTTTCAACAATGAGATCCACAAGCTTTACATGAGGTTAATCAGAATCACTGTAAATGATGGAAGCTGTGAACTGACTACTATTCAACAGGAGTTTCAATGTGATTGACTAATTCTGAACACAACCACATGCCCAAATATTTAATATATAATTTTTATTATCCCCCACAAAATGAATTCAGTTTGTTTCTCAATGGATAGTTACAGATTATTGGGGGCATTAAAGCTAGAGAAAGTTCTGAAAAGCTTCTTGGTATGATTTTCTTTACACTGCACAAACTTGGTATTTTTACTGAGGTGTATTGACTTTGTATATTATTTGTATATACAGTATATGCCTTAGTTTAATAAAAATATAAACATAATAAATTAAATTTAGGGCTTCTGTTTATGATTATGACTTTTACAATCATAACTAAAAAGAAAAACATTTCTACAGAATTCACTCATTGCAACATTAAGAGTTTTAAAGGGGAAGTGTAAGTGTCGTAATTTATTTTATCATAGCTTGTCGTGACTAAACAGTATTGTGGAATTTTGGGGGCATTTTAGTAATTAAAATGAGTGACTGCATTTATCATTATGATCATTCTGTTTAAACCATTCTCTAGAAAAATGAGGTGCTTATTCCATTAAATTTAACGGTACAAAACTCTACCTATGCTGCCCATACACATTACACTGATGTTGGCACATACTATTATTTTTGTCCTAATGCACTATTGCTTCTCATAGGCTGGCAGATTCCCTTTGCAGGCCATTTGATGACTGGATGAGATGCCGGACAGGCCCATCATTGCCCTGCATGGGACGTAGGCTTGATCTTAGCCACCCATATGTGTGCTGATGGGCTGAAAGTATAGGTTAGTTTGGACTAATGACAGTGAAGGCTGAGTGGTAGCAATGCCCTCGGTGCCGTGAGACTGTCAGTGCAGTCAAGAGACGGAGACCCAGAGTCCGTGCCTAAGTGGAACCAAGCAATAAGGACTCAGAGTTGGCACCAAAGAGTTGGGCAAGTTTACTGGTGGAATTTAAAGTGTGAAGGGTTACAACTAAAATCAGAGCTGAAGTTTCGTTGTGTCCATTCTCTGAAGGTTTCGTTTCTCCATTTTTGTTGCTGTAAGATAAATATTTGTAATTGGGATGGGCTGTCATGAAACCAGACTGTTCCCATCAGGTGCAAGATAAGGGAGGTGGGGGTGTAGAACTCTGAAGAATATGCCATTTGGATACGTTCATATATGCAGTTTCCGGTTTTCTTGCAATATTATTGGCTTATAAAGTGAAATGATGTTATTGGTAGTTGAGAACTTTGCATAATTAAGCAAAATGTTATAAAAGAAGTGTCTAAAATAAAGTGGCTTGGTGATCTGTCTCGATCCTCCCGTTCAGAGACCCCCGTCTCCGTGTGGTCATTTGAGTTGCTAGCAACACTCTGTGGAATAATTTGGAAATCACTGGCTCAACCGTGAAGGGTTAATTTAGCCCTCCCTAAATAGCTACCTCAACAGCTGGCCGCCCAACCTGGGGCCCCCGAATAAGGACGCCTCTGCCCCCGGAGGGCAACAAGACAAAGGACCCTCGGAGCAGACACAGGTGCTGGAAAATTGGGACTGATCATCCCCCACAACAACCACGGTAAGTTGGCAGTTATACTGTTGAGACTGACCATTGGTGTGGTTTTCCTGTGCTTGTTGCTGCAAAGAGGATCTGAGGTTTGTCCCCGTGGTGGGGTGATTCATGGGTGGAATCATATAGAGGTGCAGTCCCATTGGGGGCCCAGTGCTCGAACCGTACCTCATAAGGGACGGACACCCCGGATTGACCAGTGATTGTGGCTCTCTTTATAGTCAAAATATCCTGAAATCCTGAATTCACTGTTAGAGTCAGGCGTGGTGAAGTGATCGAAGACTGGGTAGGATACGTAACTCAGGTATATATAGATAGATATATATAACCAGAGGTGTCCGAAGGGATAGTCTGAGACGCCCTCCTACTTTCACTGAGTACCGCAAATTTTGGGCTTCCCAGAGGGGGATTATTGACCCTGTGGAACAGACTGAAACGGCCACTCCAGATCTGTGCACAACTGAAGTAAGGATATTTAGCTCTAAATGAGAGAATCCGTGGAAGGAAAAGAAGAATTTTGTGGCTTGGCACATGAATTGTGTGACGAAGGTGTTAGGAAGAACAGAGAAAGTGAATTCTGATTGTTTCTGTTACTGCTATGTTGAAGAAGGAATAATTGTCTATTATTCTGGAAAGGACTGGATGTATTGTGGTTCAAGAAAGTGACTGTGGTGTGAGAAAGTGATTGGTTAAGAAGGAACTGTGATTGATACTAATGTGTCAGGCAGACAAATTGTTAAAATTGATGATTTGAAAGAAGAGGTTTCCCTGCTAGATGACAATTGTACAAGGAGACCGGGAGTAGCAGCCCCCCACCTTTGCTAACGGTACCTATTATTATCTGCCACCAGCCTTAGTCCCCGTTATGCCTAATATTGCTAGTGGTTATGAGTATCCACCCCCTTCCTTTTACCAGATCCAGAGAAAAAAAAAGTTTTTAGAAGACTTTAACCCACTCTGTTCAGCAGAGAGAGAAGAAAAAAAAAAAAAAAAAAAAGCTAGCAGCCGTAGCTGCTCCAGCCCCCTCCCATCGCCCCCACTGCAGCTGTGAACACACAGCTCCCCCTCAAACTCCAGCTCCCGTGCTCCAATATCTCTTCCAATCCTATGACTGGGAACCCTGCTAATTCTCGTCAGCAATTCTGGCGCTGTGCCCGATTTGGACATTTTCAGAGAGATTGTCATACAGGCCGCTGTTTTAATCAGGGTAGATGGCAGACCCAATTAATATACTTTTATAAACCCCATAAAACCCTTCCCCGAGGTTACTATTCAGTTTGTAATCTCTCTCACATGTCCTGTAAATTTACTAGGAGCAGATTTATTATCACAGTTCCGCTCCAGAATACAATTCAAAGATGATGGTCAGATGGCTCTTACGTTATACAATCCCTATGTAGATGAAGACAGTGAGGAAATCTGTATTTTTCATGCCTTTCCCACAGATGCCACAAGGGGCCCAAAACAGTCCCAACCAGTTTGCAAAAAAAAAAAAAAATATATGAGCAGGTGTCTTTTGCCATTGTTGCCACTGTTAGCCTCCTCAAGCATCTGACAGCACTGAACTGTTGGGTTTCGGCCTCGAGACTTCAGTTCTGCCTTGGTCAAGTGATATTCTTGGGTCACTGTCTCCTTCAGGGTGCCAGACACCTCGCAGAAGAAAGAAAAATAGCTGTCAGCTCCTTTCCTTTCCCAAAAGATGAAACTAGATTAAACTGAACTCCAGCGTTTTCTTGGACTATGCAATTATTGTTGTCAGTGGATACCGGATGCATCCCGCATAATGCAACCCCTTTACAATGCCTTGAAAGGCGGCATAATGAACTATAAGGAAAGATGGCAGTGGTGAGGATTACCTCCAAGATGATTGTTCCCAACTTCTGACTGAAGAAACAGCTACTCCACCAAATGTCAGTGAGAATCCACTCCCAAATCCTGATCTGGTGTTATACACGAATGGTTCAAGATATGCCGATGAGTTTGGTAGATTCCACACGAGATATGCTGTTACCACAGAGGACACTGTAGTGCACGCAGCTGCACTCCCACCCTCACAGTCAGCACAAGAAGCAGAACTCCAGGCTCTGTCTACTGCATGTACTTTGGCCAAGAACAGACGGGCTAATATATACACAGACTCACGGTATGCATTTGGTATTGCTCACGATTTTGGAGCTCTATGGGCCAATCGAGGGTTTATTACTACTGCCGGAACCCCAGTGAAAAATGCTGAAGCTGTTAAAACCCTCATGGACTCGATCAAATTACCTACTCAGGTGGCTATTATCAAAGTAAAGGCGCACGGTCCTAGGAACAGCCCACAGACTGTTGGCAACATATTTGCGGATATGCAAGCAAAAGCCACCGCTCTCTTACCCGTTGAACCAACCATACCAACTATGGTGACCACACGCTCTCAGCGTAAACAGTTACAAGAACCATTGACCCTACAAGAACCTGATGATCTACAACAGACTGAAGTTTTCTGTCGGACCCCACGAGACCGCTTAATGACAACGCAGAGAATGTCTCCAAAGGATGAGGTGAAGCAATGGAAGACTGATGGGGCACAAATGGATAATGGTCTCTGGAAAAAGGACCGACTTGTGTGTCTCCCTATGCGGATGTATCCTGCTATTGCCACATGGGCACATGGATCTACACATCGAGGAAAGAATCAGGCCCTCGAACTGGTGCAAAAATTCTACTGGGCCCCGGTTCTCCAGTTGGCCGGAAGCATTCCCTGTTACCAATATTACTGCAAAGACCACAGCGAAGAAACTGGTGATGTCAGTTATACGCAGATATGGGCTTCCAGAAGTTGTTGAAAGTGACCAACGTCCAGCCTTTTCTTCTCATGTGTACCAAAAAGTTCTGACAATGCTTGGATCCACTGTAGCCCTCCATACTCCATACCACCCACAATCCAGTGGGAAAGTTGAGAGGCTGAACGGCACACTGAGGGAACAATTTACCAAAATGATGCAGGAGACTACGGCTCCATGGCCAGAGCTCCTACCCATTGTACTATACCACATTCGTACTACCCCTATTGCAAAACATGGCCTGTCCCCATATGAGATATTGTTTGGTACTAGGCCCCCAGTTGCAAATTTCCAGCCTCAGCAGTTATCAGAGGAAACTGACCGTGCTGTTCAATATGTTATTCAGCTTAGTAAAAATCTTGCTAACACCTATGCTCTAGTTTCTTTTTCTTTTCCAGATTCAGCAGAAACCGACACCTGTTATAACCTGAAGCCTGGTGATTTGATAATCGTGAAAAGGCATGTCAGGAAGCACGGACTAGAACCCTTGTATGACGGTCCCTATCAAGTCCTTCTCATCATCCAACAAGCCAATGGTTTTTCGCATTTTCCATACTATTATTGGTAGAAGTTAAAAGTTAAAGTTAGAAGATATTCAAAGACTCAGAGATCAATACGATAAAGACAATGATTGTAATAAGGACAGTTGGTGGTCAGACACCTTCTCCTTTCTCAATCCAGCCAATTGGTTTAAGGGAATTGGGAGCTGGATAGCTGGGATCTTACAAAGCTTGTTGCACGTTGCTGTCTGTATCCTTGTTGTATATGTGATACTAAAACTTGTTTTTTGGTGTATTTCTGTATGTATTAGGAAATTCTGCACTAAGACAGCTAATGATGATACCAAAGGTGTCGTTGCCCCTGCTCTTCTCTGCACCGATCTCAAAAGGCTACTAGATGAAGATGTTGAAGCCAAGCACATGGCTACCTACAAAAGATCTCCACCACCGTCATCAAAAATTGTTATTCGTAAACTGCAGTATACATCGGGGACGGGTGCGCCACGACAGCAATGACTGGTAACACGGCATCAGTCATGTGAAGACCAGTACCCCTTAAGCTGTTAGCTTGGGATAGCACCTCTGTTGCTGCATATGTGTTTAAAAAAAATTATCTAGGGGGGAATGTGAAGGATAAAAACTAAAATCAGAGCTGAAGTTTCATTTTTTCCATTCTCTGAAGGTTTTGTTTCTCCATTTTTGTTTCTGTAAGATAAATTTTTGTAATTGGGATGGGCTGTCATGAAACCAGACTTCCCATCAGGTGCAAGATAAGGGAGGCGGGGGTGTAGAACTCTGAAGAATATGCCATTTGGATACGGACATATATGCAGTTTCCGGTTTTCTTGTAATATTATTGGCTTATAAAGTGAAATGATGTTATTGGTAGTTGAGAACTTTGCATAATTAACCCCTTACCTACAATTGAAGTAATATTCCGTCCATGTGACCATGGACCTAATTACCATGGATGGAATATTACGTCATCGCGATCAGCGGCGCCCACTTGGTGAGCGCCGCTGATCGCGGCCGGGTGTCAGCTGATTATCACAGCTGACACCCGGCACAATGTGTCAGGGGCGGTCACGGACCGCCCCCGACACGTTAACCCCTTGCACACCGCGATCAAACGCGATCGCGGTGTACCGGGGGTTAAAGGGAAGCATCGGCAGGGAGGGGGCTCCCTCCGTGCTTCCCTGAGCCCCCCACGGCAGCGCAATGTGCAGCGCTGCTGCGGGGGGCTCTTTCCCTACAGGCCCCCGGATCCAAGATGGCGACGGGGGCCTGAGGAAGCTGGCTTCCTCAGTGCCTGCAAAGCGCAGGCATGAGGAAGTCTGCAGCAGTGCCTGTGACAGATCGCTGATCTGTCACAGTGATCTGTGATGTGACAGATCAGCGATCTGTCACAGGACAGCGATGTCCCACCTGGGACAAGGTAATAAAGTAAAAAAAAAAAAAAAAGTGTTAAAAATCATTTTAAAAAAAATCGCTAAATAAATCAGTAAAAAAAAAAAAAAATATTCCCCAATAAATCCATTTTTTCAAAATAAAAAAAAACAAAAACAATAAAAGTACACATATTTGGTATCGCCGCGTCCGTAATGACCTGCCCTATAAAACTGTCCCATTAGTTAACCCCTTTAGCGAACCCCTTAAAAAATAAAAATAAAAAACGAAGCAAAAAATAATGATTTATTATCATACCACCGAACAAAAAGTGCAATAACGTGCGATCAAAAAGACGCATATAAATATGCATGGTACCGCTGAAAACGTCATCTTGTCCTGCAAAAAACGATCCACCATACAGCATCATCCGCAAAAAAATAAAAAAGTTATAGCTCGCAGAATAAAGCGATACAAAAATAATTATTTTTTATATAAAATAGTTTTCATTGCAAAAAACCGACAAAACATAAAAAAACGACCTAAATGAGGTATCGCTGTAACCGTACTGACCTGAAGAATAAAACCGCTTTATCAATTTTACCGCACGCGGAACGGTGTAAACGCACCCCCCCAAAAGAAATTCATGAAACGCTGGTTTTTGTTCATTCTGCGTCCCAAAAATCGGAATAAAAAGCGATCAAAAAATGTCACGTGCCCGAAAATGGTACCAATAAAAACGTCAACTCGTCCCGCAAAAAATAAGACCTCACATGACTCGGTGGGTCAAAATACGGAAAAATTATAGCTCACAATATGTGGTGATGCAAAAACTATTTTTACAATAAAAAGCGTCTTTTAGCGTGCGACAGCCGCCAAACATAAAAACCGCCATAAATCGTAAATCAAACCCCCCGTTATCACTCCCTTAGTTAGGGAAAAATAATAAAACTAAAAGAAAATGTATTTATTTCCATTTTCCCGCTAGGGTTAGGGTAGGGTTAGGGCTAGGGTTAGGGCTAGGGTTAGGGCTAGGGTTAGGGCTAGGGTTAGGGCTAGGGTTAGGGTTAGGGCTCAGATTAGGGTTAGGGGTGTGTTGAGGTTCGGGTTGGAGTTATAATTGGGGGTTTCCACTGTTTGGGCACATCAGGTGCTCTCCAAAGGCAACATGGCTTCTGATCTCAATTCCAGCCAATTCTGCGTTGAAAAAGTCAAATGGTGCTCCTTCCCTTCCAAGCTCTGCCATGTGCCCAAACAGTGTTTTACCCCCACATGTAGGGTATCAGCCTACTCAGGACAAATTACAAAACAACTTTTGGGGTCCAATTTCTCCTGTTACCCTTAGGAAAATAAAAAATTGGGGGCAAAAATATAATTTTGCGGAAAAAAATGTTTTTTTTATTTTCACGCCCAGGCGTTATAAACTTCTGTGAAGCACTTGGGGGTTCAAAGTGCTCTCCACACATCTAGATAAGCTCGGTGGGGGGTCTAGTTTCCAAAATGGGGTCACTTGTGGGGAGTTTCAATAGTTTAGGTACATTAGGGGCTCTCCAAACGCATATGACACCCGCATACCAATCCATCAAAGTCTGCATTCCAAAACGTCACTACTTCCCTTCCGAGCCCCGACGTGTGCCCATACAGTAGTTTTCTCCCACATATGAGGTATCAGCGTACTCAGGACAAATTGGACAACAACTTTTGGGGTCCAATTTCTCCTGTTACCCTTGGGAAAATAAAAAAAATGGGGACTAAAAGATGATGTTTGTTGAAAAAATACGATATTTTTATTTTCACGCCCGGTCGTTATAAACTTCTGTGAAGCACTGGGGGGTTCAAAGTGCTCACCACACATCTAGATAAGTTCATTAGGGGGTCTAGTTTCCAAAATGGGGTCACTTGTGGCGGGTTTCCACTGTTTAGGTACATCAGGGGCTCTCCAAACGCAACATGACACCCGCAGACCATTCCATCAAAGTCTGCATTCCAAAACGTCACTACTTCCCTTCCGAGCCCCGACGTGTGCCCATACAGTAGTTTTCTCCCACATATGAGGTATCAGCGTACTCAGGACAAATTGGACAACAACTTTTGGGGTCCAATTTCTCCTGTTACCCTTGGGAAAATAAAAAAATGGGGACTAAAAGATGATGTTTGTTGAAAAAATACGATATTTTTATTTTCACGCCCGGTCGTTATAAACTTCTGTGAAGCAATGGGGGGGTTCAAAGTGCTCACCACACATCTAGATAAGTTCATTAGGGGGTCTAGTTTCCAAAATGGGGTCACTTGTGGGGGGTTTCCACTATTTAGGTACATCAGGGGCTCTCCAAACGCAACATGACACCCGCAGACCATTCCATCAAAGTCTGCATTCCAAAACGTCACTACTTCCCTTCCGAGCCCCGACGTGTGCCCATACAGTAGTTTTCTCCCACATATGAGGTAACAGCGTACTCAGGACAAATTGGACAACAACTTTTGGGGTCCAATTTCTCCTGTTACCCTTGGGAAAATAAAAAAATGGGGACTAAAAGATCATGTTTGTGGAAAAAATACGATTTTTTTATTTTCACGCCCGGACGTTATAAACTTCAGTGAAGCACTGGGGGGTTCAAAGTGCTCACCACACATCTAGATAAGTTCCTTGGGGGGTCTAGTTTCCAAAATGGTGTCATATGTGGGGGGTTTCTACTGTTTTGGTACATCAGGGGCTTTCCTAACGCGACATGGTGTCCGATCTCAATTCCAGCCAAAAACGTCAAATGGCGCTGCTTCCCTTCCGAGCTCTGCCATACGCCCAAATAGTGGTTTACCCCCACATGTGGGGTATCAGCGTACTCAGGATAAATTGCACAATATCTTTTAGGGTCCTGTTACTTTTGGAAAAATAAGAATTGAGGGTGAAAAGATCATTTTTGTGGAAAAAATATGATTTTTTAATTGTACCGCTGTACGTTATAAACTTCTGTGAAGCCCTTGTGGGTTCAAAGTTCTCACCACATATCTAGATAAGTTCCTTGGGGGGTCTAGTTTCCAAAATGGGGTCACTTGGGGGGGGTTTCCACTGTTTAGGTACATCAGGGGCTCGCCAAACGTGACATGGCGTCCGATCTGAATTCCAGCCAATTTTGCATTGAAAAAGTCAAACGGCGCTCCTTCCATTCTGAGCTCTGCCATGCGCCGAAACAGTGGTTCCCCCCCACATATCAGGTATCAGCGTACTCAGGACAAATTGCACAATAAGTCTTG
Source organism: Dendrobates tinctorius (assembly GCF_039654945.1). Taxonomy (NCBI): domain Eukaryota; kingdom Metazoa; phylum Chordata; class Amphibia; order Anura; family Dendrobatidae; genus Dendrobates; species Dendrobates tinctorius. The sequence continues at coordinate 26,265,235 of NW_027361717.1, forward strand.
CAGTCCAATTTCTCCTGTTACCCTTGGTAAAATAAAGAAAATTGAACCTGAAGTATTTTTTTTGTGAAAAAAAGTTAAATGTTCATTTTTTTTTTAATATTCAAAAAAATTCCTGTGACGCACCTAAATGGTTAATAAACTTCTTGAATGTGGTTTTAAGCACCTTAAGGGGTGCAGTTTTTAGAATGGTGTCACTTTTGGGTATTTTCTATCATATAGACCCCTCAAAGTGGCTTCAAATGTGAAGTGGTCCCTAAAAATAAAATGGTGTTGCAAAAATGAGAAATCGCTGGTCAATTTTTAACCCTTATAACTTCCTAACAAAAAAAAATTTTGGTTCCAAAACTGTGCTGATGTAAAGTAAACATGTGGGAAATGTTATGTATTAAGTTTTTTGTGTGCCGTATCCCTGTGATTTAAGGGCATAAAAATTCAAAGTTGGAAAATTGCGAAATTTTCAAAATTTTCGCCAAATTTCCATTTTTTTCACAAATAAACGCAAGTTATTTGAATGCAATTTTACCACTAACATGAAGTACAATATGTCACGAGAAAACAATGTCAGAATCACCGGGATCCATAGAAGCGTTCCAGAGTTATGACCTCATAAAGGTACAGTGGTCAGAATTGTAAAAAATTGGCCCGGTAGTTAATGTGCAAACCACCCTTGGTAGTGAAGGGGTTAAGCAAAATGCTATAAAAGAAGTGACTGAAATAAAGGGGCTTGGTGATCTGTCTCGATCCTCCCGTTCAGAGACCCCCGTCTCCGTGTGGTCATTTGAGTTGCTAGCAGCACTCTGTGGAATAATTTGGAAATCACTGGCTCAACAGTGAAGGGTTAATTTAGCCCTCCCTAAATAGCTACCCCAACAAAAGGTGTCAGTGTTAAGGGCCAATTACACTGGAAGATTATGTTAAACAAGAGTTCCTAGGAACACTAGTTTCCGGCTGCTGATCTCTTAATGTAATAATAATCTTTATTTTTATATAGCGCTAACATATTCCGCAGCGCTTTACAGTTTGCACACATTATCATCACTGTTGTACCCTTTTAGAAAATATTTGCCTGCCAACTTTATTCTTTTTAAAATATAAAAACAAATGACCCGAACTTTACTTCCCTTGTCCAGGTCAAGGGCTATGTCTCTAACACTGCCTCAGCCTCTGTTTTTTTGGCTGTACCAGTGATGTCATGTCGACAGAGTCAAAGAGCTTAATGACTGTTACGCTGGTGGGAGTGGACCCACTGCATCACGGGCTCGGCTTACTCTGGAGAGTCATGACTAACGGTCTACCGGGTATTCACTAGAGCTTCTGATGGTGAGGATAGGCTGGGCTGCTGGCAGACTCCATGTGCCCCTGTGGGACAGTCCCTGGGACTGCAGCAGCTGACCATAGCGTCAGAGGAATGGGTACTAGGTACAGGAGGGTGAGACAGAGGTCACAGGTCCAAGGTCAGTGCAGGCAGCACAGGATCAAAGTACAAAGCCAAGATCAGGAGTGGGTAAATAATTTGGGTCGAAAACAGGAGAATCAATACAAATAAATGCATGAATAGGAGACTAGCAGACAAGCTAATAGGACCCAATGTCCGAGTGGGGATTGGGGTAAGGAGCTGCCTAATAATAAGTCATGGAACCTAATCTCTGCAGGACACAGCAGGGTTAAATTCCTGCAGTGACCAGCCATGCCCCCTAAGGCAAAATGGAATCCACAAACAGATGCAGCATCGCTGAGGAGTGTTGCAAGAAGCAATCTCAGTGAGGCAAAATAAGACGATGAGAAGCCGCACGGTGAGTAGAGCGGTGCTAAGGAGGCATGCAAGTTACCACCGTGACAATGACTTGTGCCATCTACACAGGCAGAGCTGCTGAGCTCAGTGATTGGCTGCAGCGTTGTGATGTCTCTGCTGTAACCTATGCACAATCACTAGAGCAGTAATCCAGTGCTATACCCAGGGAGGCCAAATAAGTGAGAGTTTGTTTTGTTTTTTTGCAAACAGAGGTAGCCAGAAAAAGTTTTCTGAAAGGGAGCAACCTTTTTAAGAGTACTAAACATCCTTTTATCAAAGGGTAAATTTAAAGGGAATTTGTCTATGTGGGCATTTCGGTGATAGAATGGAGTAAAAAAGGATACCTTGATACCTGTGACCAATGTCTTATTCCAAAGAAATCCATGTTTTTCTTTTATGTAAATGAGTTATTAAGATCTGTCAATGAGTGTCATTACAAACATCTCAAGCTTTCCTATCATGGCAGTTGAAATCGAGATTACAGCTGAGTTGAGTGCCACTGCACACACCTATTGCAGCCCTTCTCTCCAGCACTGTCAGCTCTGCTGTACTCCTCTCTCCCCACATTGACTGCTGATAGTTGCAAGAGGTACTTGTAATGACACTCATCTCTACTGTACTCTACACAGTAGCTGTTAGCTGTGAGATCACTGGAGAGTAGTGATGAGCGAGTATGCTCGTTGCTCGGGTTTTCCGGATCATGTTCGGGTGGTCTCCGAGAATTTGGAAGTGCTCATGTGGCGCCCCTGAGGCTCAGTCGCCACAGAGGTACTGCACCTTCTCCTAAGGTGTAGTGCCCCACCATCCAGGTAAGTTGGGAACTCCTTTCCACACTCCAACACTCACACCCCACACAACAGGGTAGTTCTGCACAACCACATTGCGGCTCAGTGCTTAGAGAGTAGCAGAGCACCTCTGGTGGTTCCCTGCTTGGAACATTGGATATGCTGGGAGGTGGGTGGAGTTGAGATATATAAAAGAGTGGGAAAGTGTAGGATTACGGGTTCAGTCTGACAGAAGGTCAGTGAGGAAGGAAGCCACTCGGGAGGAGTGGGGATCCCTGGAAGAAGGGATGGAAGAAGGAGTGCTGCAGCTGCCTCAGTGATCTGAGCCAGCTGGCACGGGAAAGGGAAAGAAGGAGAAAGACGTAGAACTGCAACTTAAGCTTCCATAAGAGAGAGAAGGATCAGTATGGAACGAAGGAGTAGGAGAACAGAGAGGAGACGTGGGTGGAAGAGGAACCCTGCCTATAGGTTCTCAGCGCAAGGCCGGGGCCCGGTCCCCGAGGTTGTATGGACACTTATGGTTCTGCAGCAGACACCGGTGGAGTAGTTGGCTGTAAATGCACTACTCCCATCTAAGACTTGGGGCACAACAGCAACTGATTTAGAGAGCCGGAACTCAGAAGAAGGGAGTCCCCGAAGTAGGCTACAGCTGTCTGCCATACGAGTAGAGTTCTTGGGAACATCTGACAGGAGGAACTCCAGGGTACCACGGTACTGGAGATCTTCACACTTTAAGGCGCAATAGAGGAGTCGTTCAGGGAAAGGTACATGTTGGCGGAGTGTTGGAGAGGAGCTTCCCATCTGGCCTGGAGGTTGGCTGAGTCTCTGACCCAGAGGACACGGTCCGGAGGCAGGCACCCTTGTGTACCGCAGACTGTGAGTAAAGCTTTGGAACTGCAAGCCTCGATGTCCTCCCTTCATTCTTGCGCCAACCTGCTCAGCACCGCTATGTGACGGACTCAGCTCCTGCTGAGCCCATTTTTTGAGTGGACCCTCTGGGTCGTGGCACCCACCCACCGAGGGCGAGCTGACCTTGTGAGAATCCACCCCCTATACAGGGAGTGTCAGGGGCAAGACCAAGGGGGTGAGCCACCACGACTGCTGGGACCAGACGGCCGGCTCAGGGGACACTAGACGAGTGTCTGACGACAAGGACGAGCAGGAAGCAAGACGAGACTAGACGTAGGTGCAAGGTATCTTCATTAGAATAACACAAGATCACATACAGAGAAAACAAGCAAAACGTGCAAGGTGCGCGCGTGGGCACGCCAAGGTCCATAACATGGTACGTGCCAGATGGCACGCCTAGGCACAGGTAATGGCATGATGGCATCGAACTCCGGACTGCTGGCAAACTGACAGGGTCCAGGGATCAGGCTGCGGACGTCAGCTCCGGACATCAGGCCGTAGTCATCTGGTTCCGGACCTCTGGCAACGGTCGGCAGGTTCCGGGCATCCGGCAGGCAAACCAGGGTTCAGGCAAGGAGGCACGACAGATATCCAAGCAGGGTGCGTGTTTAGGGGACACGCCAGGGTCCAAGGCTAGGTGCGTGTGTAGGGGACACGCCAGGGTTCAAGACTAGGTGCGTGTGTAGGGGACACGCCAGGGTTCAAAGCGAGGTGCGTGTGTAGGGGACACGCCAGGGTTCAAAGCGAGGTGCGTGTGTAGGGGACACGCCAAGGTTCGCAAACGAGACAGGGTGCGTGTGTAGAGACACGCCAAGGCACAAGACAGTGCGTGTGTAGAGACACGCCAAGGCACAAGACAGAGTGCGTGTGTAGAGACACGCCAAGGCACAAGACAGAGTGCGTGTGTAGAGACACGCCAAGGCACAAGACAGAGTGCGTGTGTAGAGACACGCCAAGGCACAAGACAGAGTGCGTGTGTAGAGACACGCCAAGGCACAAGACAGAGTGCGTGTGTAGAGACACGCCAAGGCACAAGACAGAGTGCGTGTGTAGAGACACGCCAAGGCACAAGACAGAGTGCGTGTGTAGAGACACGCCAAGGCACAAGACAGAGTGCGTGTGTAGAGACACGCCAAGGCACAAGACAGAGTGCGTGTGTAGAGACACGCCAAGGCACAAGACAGAGTGCGTGTGTAGAGACACGCCAAGGCACAAGACAGAGTGCGTGTGTAGAGACACGCCAAGGCACAAGACAGAGTGCGTGTGTAGAGACATGCCAAGGCACAAGACAGAGTGCGTGTGTAGAGACACGCCAAGGCACAAGACAGAGTGCGTGTGTAGAGACACGCCAAGGCACAAGACAGAGTGCGTGTGTAGAGACACGCCAAGGCACAAGACAGAGTGCGTTTGTAGAGACACGCCAAGGCACAAGACAGAGTGCGTGTGTAGAGACACGCCAAGGCACAAGACAGAGTGCGTGTGTAGAGACACGCCAAGGCACAAGACAGAGTGCGTGTGTAGAGACACGCCAAGGCACAAGACAGAGTGCGTGTAGAGACACGCCAAGGCACAAGACAGAGTGCGTGTAGAGACACGCCAAGGCACAAGACAGAGTGCGTGTAGAGACACGCCAAGGCACAAGACAGAGTGCGTGTAGAGACACGCCAGGGTTCAGAGCAGGGTGCGTGCTAGGAGCCACGCCAGGGCACAAGGAAGGGCTGCGTGCTAGGAGCCACGCAGGGGGCACGCCACACTGGCCAGTACACACGGCTGTACACAAACACGTGGCACTTACCACGGCACAGGAGACGGCCAAGGGGAACCCACGCCGGGGTTCAATGCAAGGACAAGGCAGGGAACAAGGCAAGGAATACAGGCAGAAACAGAGCCAGGTCAGAGAGAGGACAGAGTCTAGCAGCGGAGCGTAGGCAGAAGCCCAGAGCCGGGCCAAGGGAAGACCTTGGGACTAGACAAAGAAACGAGCACTAAGGAGAGGAGAAATGGTGCGTGTGCCAGGGAGCACTACAGAGCACCATAGGAGAGAGCGAGGCAGAGCAAGCAAAGACTGAGACCATAGGGAGGAACACAAAGCAAGGAATAGCAAGGCAGAGAACACAGGGAGGACTACAAGTCAAAGCATAGCAAAAGCAAGACATGGCAAAACAGGCGAGGCAGAGAACACAGGAAGGACTACAAGTCAAAGCATAGCTAAGGCGAGACATAGCAAAACAGACTAAGACAAAGAACAGCAGAAGGACTACAAGGCAAAGACAAACATGGCACGAGAGACAACACAAGACATGGCACAAGACAAGAGGCGGAATACGAGCACGGAGCGTGTGCAGAGACGCACTACAGAGCAAAGTGCAAGGGCACAGAATAGAGGGAGCAACCCCACAGACCCAGAGCCTTGCAGGGAAGCAACACAATAATCAGGCCCTGAGCATAGGAAGAGGCGGCCTGATATAGGGCATAGCACCTCCTCCTCCAGGTCAGGACCAGGGGAGCACTTCCGGGATTCTAGACATGACGAGATGATAGCAGAACCAGACAGTGCAGGATCTTAGGAAACGTCACATGATCAGGGTTTCAGACATGACGAGATGATCACCGAACCAACCAGTGCAGGATCCTAGGAAGAACACATGATCCGGGATTCTAGACATGACGAGATGATTGCAGAACCAGACAGTGCAGGATCTTAAGAAACATCACATGATCAAGGACTCCAGACATGACGAGAAGATCACAGAAGGCAGAGCAGAAACGCAGGGATCCTGCAGCTCAGACATGAGGTGAGTCTGCACACAGCTCTAGCGAACATGCAGGACAGTAGACAAAACATGCGCATGCACATCGCTCCAGGAGTTCTTGAGACAAACAGACATGGCGGACGTGACACGCTACATCTGGGTACCATTCTTTACACTGCCTGCGCCTTTCCACAACCATTACAACTACACTGCCCTGGGACATCAGCCCTGCCTGTGGAGGGCTATACCATCACTGCTGCACCATACCATCTGTCCCAGAGGATCTGTCTGCAGCGTCGGCTTAACACCTCCCTTGCCAAGCACCACAGGTGGCGTCACAAACTATTCCATTCCATTAACTACATTCCCCCATTACTTGGGCGCCCAGGGCCACGGACAGGGACACCGCTGCTGTGACACATTCCCCTGACACCGGCCTGGTACCGAGTACCCCACGGCCCTGGGAGGGCGACCCACTCAGAGATCCAGTTCCTGTCGCCGCAGCTGCATATTTTGCGACTACTTGACAGCCTGAATACATGGGGATACATGGGGATTTGCCTGTATGTTAGGTCCATGAGGGGTTTAACAAATTTTGAAAAATCCCACACTGCCTGCAGCAACTAAGGTGAACAATGATAAAACAAGCACAGGCACCAAAGCATGAACCTCCTCAGAAGCACAACACCACTAATCTTAAACACCTACCAGAACTGAAAATAATCACTGATAAAAGGAGGAAAAAGGCAGGATTAAATCTGCCTTCCAGCAGTCACCTGACCACGCTGGGGCAATACCCAGTTTCCGCCCCCAGACCACAGAGACACCAGAGAACGGGAGGCAAGACTGGAGGGACCTCCCACCATCTGACTGCCCCAGCAGGTACAGCGTCCTGCACCCGCTGGCAGCAGCTAACACCAGGGGACCCGTCGTCCTGGAGTCCCCACATAGCATAATCGCTGGGAGCAGCGGTGTTCCTCCTCCCAGTGATGCTAGAAGTGCATCTCCTAGAATGCGATATCCGGACTGAGCAAGCACCCCTGCAAGCTGCGCCCCTCGGAGGTGACACCCCGCCCATCATGGTCAATGATGGGCGCGAGGTGACCCACCGGAGAGCCACAGCCCACCCAGGACCACGAGGGGCCCGCTCAGGTAGGGAGCTACCATTCCTGACACAGTGACAGGTGCTTTTTATACAAGATGTCTCCTAGCTATTGGATGCAGGTGCTCACATCAACTAAACGACTCCCAGCTGACATAACTGCATATGCGTCGGCACAGTCCACATGCACAATAGAGCTGGGAAAAGTTCATCTGTGGGAGCTGGTGATGTCCCTGTGCAGGCTCCAGATTTCATTTGGTATGTGGATGATAGAGGATAAGTCATCCACATCAATCAAAGCTGGAGGACAGTGATTAGCAGTGGAGGGGAAGGATAGATGCCGCAGCAATGACGCCCATCGGACCGTCCCAATGTGCTTAAAGCACAGGAGAAATTCAAAAATTATTTTGGGTGTATACGGGGGAGTCAGGGGATAATATACAGCTCTGTTTATACACAAACAAATGGTGGCAGGTTCACTTTAAAATAAAGAAACTGGGCAGAACATCACACAACATATATTGGGAAATCTAAAGAGAACAGATGTGATTGGAAATTGGCAGGAAAGTAAAAGGGGGGAGTTTCATGCCCATTCAGTTCCCCTTTTTGTGCAGTTCTCCAAGCTCTGCACGTTTCTTCAGAGGAAACCAGAGGCTGAAGGATAAAAAAAAGAAGACCTGCATATCAGCGGCTTCCTGCTCAGAACTTCTTCTTTCTCAAGGGAAACCAAGTGTTCATGCTCACTCTTAAATTGCTCAAGATGAATCAAACACAAGACTATGCAATAGATTTTGCACAAATAAATGAATCTGCTGCACAAGTGTGCTTTAGATTCTACATCATTATTTAAAAAAAAAAAATTCCAACTTGGTTCATTCTCCATCACACTAGTAAATCAACAAAGTACTCATTAGGCAACAAAATATTTTTTATTAGTAAATAATAAAGAAAATAAAAACACAAGTTAATTACTTTATTGCCCAAAAATAGACCATGATTAAAAATACGCAAAACACAGCAAAAATATGATAAAAAAGGATAAAAACACAAATTGTAGTGGAACAATTAAATGCAATGTAAGGCAGTAGCAAAAAAATATATGGAATGAGAAAATCACAAATAAAATAATAATAATAATAATAATAATATATATGCTGCAAATATATTAAGGAAAATTGTCTATGACTCCATAATGGTGGCTAACATATAAATGTGTGTAACTAAATAACACTGAACACAGATGTATAATGAACTAATAATAAAGTGACAGTAAACAGGGATAATCTATTTATTATGTTGCATCCGCCAGAGCAAGTTACACATTTACACAAGAAAGCTAATGGTAATTATGTGCGTAATAGTGATATATAAATAAAATGATATATAAATAAATAGCACAGCTGGATGATAAGTGTGGGATATATAATGATAAAGTGACAATGCACAAAAGATGTGTAGGAATTATTATTATATTGCACCAACCCAAATGCACCAACATATGACCATGCACATGGAATCTAAAAAGCACACATTCAGAAGCTTAGGTACAAACCTGATTGTATGATGATAAGGAAATTGTCTCCTGCCACACACTCCGACGCGTGTTTCGCTTGGGCTTCCTCAGGGAGTGGGGCACTGTACCGCACTTGTGCCATTATTTTTGTGCTCTGTGCAAGTCACTGGTCTCAATGGTATTCGGCATGAATCCAGTGAGGCCAGCAGCTGGCTGCAGTGGTCACACAGCATGAAATTCACCGCAGTCGATGGATTAAACTGGGTGAGTAATGTTTATTCTTATTTTAACCATTTCCTGCCTTTTCTAAATTCAAGACATTTCTGTTATGAGGGAATCCCTCTCTATCAGGGAATGAGGCTTCATGGAGCTTCTACATCCACCCTATAGTCCAGACCTGGCTCCAAGTGATTACTTTACATTTCAGAACCTGAAAAAATGTCTCTATGGGCAACAAATTCCTTATGATAATGCAGTCAAAGAGGCAGGAACAGGGTTCTTGCCAGAGCAAGAAGTCCCCTTCTATTCTAATGGCATCCGATCACTGTAGGCAAAGTGGAATAACTGTGTTGAAGTTAATGGGGATTACTTTGAAAGTAGTCAATTCAATTTTCTCAGAAAAATTATTGATCACCTCTCATATGTGCCAAAAATCAGGAGTAGATCAAAAATGAATGAACTAGTATAAGGGGTCATGCATATAACCAATTTCACGGATAGCACTTGCACGTCACCAAATTTTTCTCAGTTCCATTTGGATCTGATTGTCGGTGAACCATTGTATGCGTACAATTTCAAACTGATGCACTATAGAGATTGTTTTGTATTGGCCTCCACATGAACAATATAGAAAGAAAATTCTAATATGTCACATTTGTTGTTGTGTGAACCTATATTGTGTGCTTACAGAGGCCACAACCTCAGTTAGCAGGTGAGTTTCGTTCGCTGTGATTGCTTTTTCAGGAGCTCCTGTGCCTCACAGCTTCCTTCTATCCAGGTGTGCTACTGACTGATTTGGAAAGGAGTGGAAGCTGGCCGGCCTATGAAGAAAATGCTGATGTGACCTAATGGGAGATATTATCAAATGTTAATGCAAAGTATTGTAATGTTGTATTGAAGAAATGTGACTTTTGTGCAGAAAATATGCTGTAGTAGAGTAATCTGGGCAAACCCTGAAGTGCTGATGAGTTTTGGGAGCAAAATGCTTCCTGGTTAGCGGTTAGTTATGGAGAGGTGTTTTACACTGTGTTGCCTTATTCACACTCAAATTTTTAGGCAGTGTTTAATCAGTAATTGTAAGCACAGATGAGCGAATGGATTCGTAGCTAGACAAAATTTTTGTGCATTCCGCTAAAAATTTGGATTCACCAGAACAACAACATAGCAGCCGGCCTGGAATGGGGTAAAAAGTATAATTCACACCTGTCCTATCATGGCCCCATTATTTGTCCTGCTACCACAGCTTTCTCTCCATTCCTCCACACACTTAGGATTAGTTTCTAGTAGGCCTTAGGCCGGTTTCACATTTGTGTTTCCGGGCGCAGCGACGGCCTGCGCATGGCCACCTCTAAGCCACGCCCCCTGCCGCGCCTCCACCGGTAGCTCCGCCTCCGGGCGCATGACGCTGCAAGCGTCATGCGTCCCCTTTCTTTATCACTGAGGACGCAGGCTGTGCGCAGTATGCGTTTTGGTGGCGCCTGCGTCCTTTTGACGGTGCGTCGACCAGCGCCAAACGCAACCTGTTGCAATTTGGTGGCGCTCGGCGCACCGTCAAAAGGACACAGGCGCCGCCAAACGTATACTGCGCATGGCCTGCGTCCTCAGTGATAAAGATAGGGGACGCATGACGCATGTAGCGTCATGCGCCCGTAGGCGGAGCTACCGGCGGAGGCGCGACAGGGGGCGGGGCTTAGCGGCGGCCGTGCGCAGGCAGTCGCTGCGCCCGGAAACGCAAATGTGAAACCGGCCTTACATGGTCATGTGAGGCATGATACACGTCAATGACATGCATCACCCAACATGCATGATTGGACTCAATGCATGCAATAATGTGGGTCGTATCCCACAAGACTGCCTGGTGTCAAGATCTGGACCAGAGGGCGATCCATAGTGAGCAATGGGTAAGATAGGGAGCTGCAGTGGGAGGACAGGAGAGGGGCAAGCCTGGGAGAGGTGACTATAAGGCCATGTGCACATGTTGAGTATTTGGTGAGTTTTTTTACCTCAGTATTTGTAAGCCAAAACCAGGAGTGGGTGATAATACAGAAGTGGTGACGGGTTTCTATTACACTTTTCCTCTGATTGTCCCTCTCCTGGTTTTGGCTTACAAATACTGAGGTAAAAAAGTCACCAAATACTCAGTGTGTGCCCAGGGCCTAATAAAGAAATTTCAGGAGAATTACCCATCCCTAATTGTAAGCCAAAGCCAGGCGTGTAATCTTAATAGAGAAAAACATAAAATAATAGATTTACCCATTTTAGGTTTTGTAGCTTCTTGGCAGATGCTGGTTAACGCGTTAATGCCTGGTTCATCACACCACCACAATCCCTTCATGCATGAACAGATGCGCCATGTGTCTTCCTTACCGGAACCTGAATAAGAAAAGTGCTGCTCTGTGAAATGAGATTCCTTGTTGAGCAGTCTGGAGACATTAATGCCTCAGAGTTGTTATTTTTCAGTGGGTGCAGAGATTCTGAACTGTTACAGGCAGAACAGTCGCCAGCAATAACAGACACGAAATGTATAACACGTGTAGAAAAATATTTTTAACAATATTTTAGATAATTATATTTTTGCATCCACTATAGATTTATGGTAGAAATATAACCTAGGTATGAACTGAAAGAGTCTTAAGCTTAAATACAGTTATTGCTTGTGCACCAAATGACTGAAAACTGCGGAAACTTGTGCACAGTCTTAGGCCACATTCACACATTGAGTTTTTTTACCTCAGTATCTGTAAGCCAAAACCAGGAGTGGGTGATAATACAGGAGTGGTGACGTGTCTCTATTATACTTTTCCTCTGATTGTTCCTCTCCTGGTTTTGGCTTACACATACTGAGGTAAAAAACTCACCAAATACCCAACGTGTGACCGTGGCCTAATCCAACAATGCAATAGTAGCCTTTTCTGTAGATTTCTCAAACCACATTATTAACTGTCTTTCCTTAGGATAAGCAATGAATATCACATTAGTGGTGGTCTAACTCCCAGCACTCTGCCGATCAGTGACTAAAGGAGACATGGCGCTCCATCCATCCAGTACTGCGTCCATCTCTGTCACCTGACTGTCAGCGGGCTTGGGACCTCACTCATCTAAAATGTTCATTTTACCAAAAAATGTACTGGAAAATCTATTTAAAATGTGGTGACTGCGGAAAAAAAAGGAATTCCGCCATTGTTTTTTCAGGTTTTCGTTTTAAGGTGACATAGCAATATGATTCTCCAGGTCAGTACGATTACAATGATCCTGAACTTGTATAGGTTTTTTTACATTTTAGTAGTGAAAAAAGAAAGACATTTGTAAAGAAATAAATTGGTTTGTATTTTCTGAGACCCCTCGCTTCTTAATATATCTGCCTTTTGAGCTGTGTTGGGGCTTGTTTTTTGTGTGGCAAGCTGACATTTTTATATGGATACCATATTGGGGTACATGCAGTGTTTTGATTATTTATTATTGCATTTTTTATGGAGATAAAGCAACTGAAAAACAGCAATTCGGGCATTTCAATTTTTTTTTTGCTTCATGGCTTTTACCATACGGGTTAAATAATATTACATTTTGGTAGATAAAACTTTTATGGATGCAGCAACATTGAATATTGTGATTTTTTGTTCTTAGTTTTAATAAAAATAGGGGTAAGTTGAATTTTCAGCTTTTTTTAGTTTTTATTTTACATTTTGCATTCCTTTTTTTATCTTCCCTCTAAGAGAACTTGAATCTGTATTTATATTATTGCTTGTTTTATACACTGTATTGCAATATATAGCTTAAATGTGTGATACAATGTGTTGCTGTATATAGATAGCTACAGTAAATAACTGATGGCTGTGCATTACAGGAGTACCAATAAGGAAGCCATGGGGGCTCTTGGCATGCCCCTTGCTGTCAGTGTAGTCCATCCCCATCCTTTTTGTTGGGTCACAATAAATGCCTGGAGTGGAGTGCGCCTTAAATGTTGCTGTCAAAAGATTGATATATATTGTCTATGTAACACAACCGGTACCTGCAGGGTCAGGTATAGGCTCAGCTCCTGAGTCCGCTCCAGATACCAACACTTGACATATGGAGTACAGGTATAGTGCATGTTGAGAAGAGGTTAATATTTTTTGATTAGTTGGCAATAATTATCTTTATTACTGTTTCCTTACAAAAAGTGAAAAAAACACATTTTACGTACCGTATATACTCGAGTATAAGCTAAGATTTTCAGCACATTTTTTTAGGCTGAAAGTGCCCCCTCTCGGCTTATACTCGAGTCATTGTCCCGGGGGTCAGCAGGGGGAGCGCAGCTGTCAGATCATACTCACCCCCTCCTGGCACGGTCTCTGCAGTCCCTGCTTCTCAGATGGTCTCCAGCGCCGCAGCTCTTCCTGTGCTCAGTGGTCACATGGTAACCTCTCATTAAAGAATATGCGCATATTCATTACTTTAATGAACGGTACCACGTGTCCACTGAACACTGGAAGGAGCTGCCGGAGACCATCGGAGAAGCAGGGACTGCAGAGACGTGCCAGGAGGGGGTGAGTATGATGGGGAGGACGGGGGGAGCCATGCGATATTCACCTGTCCCCGTTCCACCGATGACGTGGTTAGTGCATGCCCTCTGCCTGAACAGTCACTGCAGAGACCTGGAAGACAGAGTGGCACGCGGTGGTGGAACGGGGACAGGTGACTATCGCAGGTGTCGGGGCTTTGAGCCAGCGCTGACACCGGAACCTGGCCCCCATAGCGCGCTGGTGTTCCTGCCTGCTTAGAACACTAGCACCTGGCCCCCCAGCGACGAGAGGTGTCTTTTTTTTTATCACAGCAGCATATGGGGCATATATATCTATGGAGCATCTTATGGGGCCATCAACCTTTATGGAGCAGCATGAGGCATATTATTCTATGGAGCATCTTATAGACCATTATTAACCTATGTGCAGCATTGTATGGGGCGTATTTTGGATGGAGCACCTTATGGGGTAATCATGAACTGTATGGAGCATTATGTGGGGCTCCTGATTCAATATGGATATTCACAAACATTTAACCTACTGGTGTCTCAATTAATTTTACCTTTATTGGTATCTATTTTTATTTTTGAAATTTACCAGTAGCTGCTGCATTTTCCACCCTAGGCTTATACTCAAGTCAATAACTTTTCCCATTTTTTTGTGGCAAAATTAGGGGCCTCGGCTTATACTCGTCTCGGCTTATACTTGAGTATATACAGTATTTTTTTTTTTTTCAGCATTATTGTCAGTTTTAAAGACCACTAAAAGACCTCAAACTATTAAAGGGACTGTGTCAGCCAAACCTGACTGTATAAGCACGCAGCCTTGTAGGGGTTAAAGTCAGTATAAAAATCGCGTAATTGCGCTTTAGTTGCGGATTTTAAGATTTTGGTGCATAAAATACGCAGCGCTTTACAGTACCAGTATAGTCAATGAGATTTCTGAAATCTAATGTAAACACTATTTTCTTTCGCACATATATTGGAATCCTGCTGTATTTTTACCAAAACGAAGCATGTCAATTATTGCAGCATTTTTTGCGGTAATTTTTATCCATTCAGATGATTACATGAAAAACGCAACTGAAAACGCATTAAAAAAACACTTGCAATGTGAACAGCATTTTTCATGCGGAAAAAACCCCGCCTTGTGTGGACAAATCCTTAGCGCTCTCATCGCAGCCTCCATTCTGCAGAAACTGAAATGCTATCAAACATGACAATTAGGTGTTCCGTGCACCTGGAGTGTGTCGGAAACGTTCCGTGCACTTTTCCGCCGTCTGGTTTTACATGACCCCACCTGTTACTAGTGACATGCCTGTTTTTTTATTGGCGTCACGAATAAAAGTCCCCCATACAAGTCTATAGGTCAGCGTAAATCATCAACAGCATACGGATGGGATCAGTGTGGACTATGTTAAAAAGGGAACCTGCCATGTAAAATAACGCTATTATCCGTTCTGACACCTTGCGTCCCACTGTCGGAGGTAATGAACTTTATCCCCTCCCCCGGCAGCCTCATACTTTCAGTCACAGGGGTGGCGCTGACACAGTCTCTGTAACCGCGCCACCGGTACTGACTGACAACTGAACCTAATTATGAGCCAGCGTCAGTCAGTACCGTTGGCGCGGTTAAAACCCCCACTCACTATGTACTGAGCGGTGACTGACACTGTGTCAGCATCATGCCTATGACTGAATGAGGCTGCTTGGGGGAAATAAAGTTCATTTCCTCCTGGCAGAGGGGCTTTCAGGGCTGGCTCCGCACAGGGTCAGAGTGCTATTAACCTGCAGATTAACACCATATCTGCTTGTTAATAGCACTATTTTACATGACAGGTTCCATTCAAAAACACTGAAATGAATAGCATAAGCTTTGCAATTTATTTTTACATAAGTCAAATTACTGCAGAAAAATTTGTGGTAAAAAAAGACACTGACCAAACACTGATGAAACTCGGACGAAAAATACAGATGACTCTCGGACAGTTTTTTTTGCCTACGTGAAAAATTACAAAGGTCTGAATATGGCATAAGAACAGTAGGACTAAGGTCAGTCTTTTACGTTACGGACGTATTAATATAAAGTGTATTCCTGGATCAGTGTTCATATTTACCATTTGTCATTCTACATTTAGACCTGAAGGTAAATCTCTTCTCAATAATTAGCAGTATGGCTGTAGTATGCAAATCAGATGGAATTACTAGAAGGGTCTGATTTGCCGGAAGAGTTGGAAACACGAAATTCCATTGAACAATACATTTACATGTGATACTTTTGACCATGTAGTTACACCACAAATTGTACAGGTGGAATATATTTATTATACGTGTTTCCTTTGTAAAAGCTGCATGATAAAATATCAGAAAATCCCAAGAACATCTTGTGTACCTGCAGTCTGACACCAAATCTCACTGTACTGCATATTTCAGGACATGGAGCAACACACTGCGGCTGTGTCGGTGTTGTGGCTGCAACTTGCAATGGACGTACAGTGTTCAGTTTGATTCGTCTTATGAAAAGCATCAGACAAACCCCACTGGCATCATTTTGTTCCGCTGGGGTGTCCTTCATGTTGACAAGAATATTGCTATATAGCATTACAGGCAGCCGTATGCTCCGCTCCCGAGTGCCGGCGGCAGTGCCTGGTATTAACATGCGGACCTGTCCGTATTTCTCGCATGTGTGATCCCGGCCTAATTGTGACCATCTAAAGCGTTACACAGTTAGGTGGGAACTGCTACCAGGTGCAACAGTCTGTCTCCTACAGCTCATTTGGTACCAGGTTTCACAATATAAACTGCACACATTATTAAATAGATCTTTTAGACTAGTTAAAGGGTTTGTCTGGTCTAAAATTACAAGTCTGCAGTCACTGCGCGCTGTGAGGATTCTCTGGTGTCCGCATCGGGAACAGCGGTCAAATGACAGCAAGTATGTGATATGCTTGCTCCCGGCCACAATGAGACTAGACTGTTTACAGTGCGCTCAATGCAAGTGTATTGCGCAAGGCCAGAAACAGTCTAGTCGGATTGTGGCAGACAGCATGCATATCGCATACTTGCGGTCATGTGACACCAATGAATCCTCACAGCGAGCAGTGACATAGAGTGACTGCAGACTTGTTGCTTTAGATTGGGCAACCCCTTTAAGCTGTTTTGAACTTACTTTGAAAATCTGTCAGAATGGGTGTGTAATCTTAAAATATAAGGAAACATTTATGCTCATTTTAGTATTATGCAGGAAAATTTTTAAAAAGTCTGACACGGATTTTTGAAAATAAACCCATTAGCTTCATCAAGTCTAATCTATGTAAAAATGAATGCAGCTGTAGTTTTCTTTAAGCATCTTTTCCAGCGCTGTTTCACTTGATTTTATATGGCGGCTCTGCCATCTTTGCTCTCAACTTTGCAGTGTATAGATTTGGCAGGTTGCAAACGAAACCGCCCAAAGAATGAATATATCACTTCTTTTAACTGCTTCAAGATTTCCAAACCATGAATCGGTTAAAATATGTGATGTAAGATGGAACGTGCAAAGCGATGCTGTTTTTTCCATTTCTATGTAACATGTTCATTTTTGTGATAATTTTTTTCAGATGCAATATGCCTGAAAAAGTAGTCGTGTGCACATGCCCCAGTTAGGATTTTCCTGAGCCTCCCAGTCCGACTGTAAAATCTGCTGGATGCCACTGAAAGTACCCAGACCCTGATCTGCTTAGTTGAGCCTCGGTGGGCCAGTTGGGTTTTGATTCAATTACATTTCCTAGAAAGTGCAGGCACCGAAACAAAGAATGCAGTGGGATTTCAGCTCTGAAGGCCGGAGGATTGGGAATAAACTCTGCAGTGTAATACTCTTTTTTTAAAAAATTCTAATTCTTTTCAAAGACAAAGAATTGCAAGTGTCACTTCACACAACAATCCTTAGTGTTATAGACAGTGGTCAGAGGCCGATCTCAGATTCATCATCCCAACCACAGCTTTCCACAACCCCGTCCTGGGGAAAATCCATCTCTACATTATACTCAAAGTTTGGGTCATCTTTTTTCTTTCTGTTCTTTTCAAACAGTTCATCCATGATACTCTTTCTCTTGGAAAGCTCCTTGTCATCCAGTTTGTTAAGATCTTCATCTGGATCTATAGTTTCTTCTCTCTGGATGACATTGAGGCTAACGTCTAGACTCTCGCCTTTCAGATGTGCCTTCAGTAACTTATATAATCTTTCCAACTGCTTCAATGAAACTCCTTCCAAGTATTCTCTGTGTCGGGGATTGTTCTTAAGTTGCTCCGCTGCTCGGCTGCAATCTATGGGCACAGAAAATAAACAGCACATAAAGTGTCACAAAACCCACCAGGATTAAGCATCAGCAATGTCACGTAGCTAGTCTCAGTCACAAAAGATGTATGTATCACTGAAAAATAGTTGTCACATACGGCGTTTGCCCATTATCTAGAAACGGCCTGCACAACATGCGGCCCACCGATGGATGTTGTGCAGCCCCTGGAGCTGTGCGGGATACGACTAGAGTTGAGCGAATATCTTCGGTTCCTCACTTAGTTGGCAAGCTATAGTGCTTGGCGGATAAGCTACAGCAGGAAACCCGGCTTCCTGGATCACACTGGCTGAACAGCTGATCGCTGCCGCCGCTGCATGTGTCGTGGTTGTGTCACAGTCATGGATCTCCTGTATTTTGGGCTCTCCATGCATGTGCTGTGACACAGCCGCGACACATGCAGCTGCGATCAGTTGTTCAGCTGGCACGATCCAGGAAGCCGGGTTCCCGCTGTAGCTTATTCGGCAAGTGCTATAGCTTGCCAAATAAGCGGTGAACCGAAGATATTTGCTCAACTCTACATACAACTACAACTTCTTCCCATATTCCAATATATTTGTCCGTCTTTTTCCCCGCATGCCTCATGTTATCTGCCCGTCCTTTATTATGTGACCTTTAATGGTTGAATAAAGAAACGCTGCACTGCAAATCTGGGTGAGTGCCGCATCTTTTCCTTCTTTTCCAATATATTTGTGTCTTTCAAACGCAAATGCGTTAGAAACACTGCTGCGCCTGGACTGGGGCAGAGAAAGCGCTAGACATTCCCCGACCTGACGTGCAGCGGCGTGATGAGGTTAAAACGCTAATGCCAGGGTCTCACAGTCAAGGGAGACTTGGGGCACTGATGAGGACTCCATAGAAGAGCCATTAAATGTCATGTTATATTAGATAATGAGCTGGGGGTGGCAAGGGTTGTGTTAATACAAGAGCACACAATGTGACAGTTGGGTACATTATGGGGTAATTTGTGACATTATGGGGCATTTAGGGGGAATATCAAAGTGGGCATAGCATAGTGAGAGACAGTGGTAGGGGGGAACTTGGAGAGAGGCAGTTTAGGGGAAACATGGAAAGGAGCAGCATGTGGGGAGGCATAATGGAGGGGTTGTGTGGGGGGGATATTTTGGAGGGGGGTAGTGTAAGGGGAGGTATAGTACAAATGGGCATAGTGGTGGGGGATTTTGGAGAAGGGTAATATGTGTGGGGGTATTTAATAGAGTAGCAGTGTGGGGGAGCATGTATTTTCTGTGGAGCTACATTCATGTACTGACTGTTTCTGGCACTGCATTTATGTACTGATGATGTTTCTGGAGCTGTATTCTTTTACTGACTGTGTTTTTGGAACTGCATAGTTTTACTGACTGAGTGCACAAATGCAGCACCAGAAACAAAAGGAGGTTCTAGAGCTGCATTTCTGTGCTGATGGTGGTTCTGGAGCTGCATTCATGTAATGATGGTGGTTCAGATACTGCACTCATTTGCTGATAGTGGTTAGGATCTTGTACACATATAGCAATCCATAATGTGGTTCATAGCTATGTTAAAACTTAAGTGTCAAAACCTAGAGATTTGAAATTACGAGGAGGATTTGGCGAGTTTCTACTCCAAGGAACTCAGTTTAAGTTAGCGTGTGCTCACACTGATTTTCTCAAATACTCAAAATTTATGCTGGCTGAACTAGGGGCACCATGAAACCAGGACAGATTAACTAATTTCAGGCGTGCATTTTACACTCTGTAGCATGTCAGAGAAGACAATGTTTAAAAAGGAGCAAAGAATAACAGAGTCTGTTCTTGGGCATGCTCATATATTATGTTTGCATCCCTGCGGCTGCATGATTTGCAGCTGTTAGACAGCCTCAACACATGTGGAGATTGCCTGTTTGTTAGGGAAGCCCACATCTGTTCAGGTTGTCTAACAGCCACAAATCATGCAGCTGCAGGGATGCGAATATACTCAACATACTCGGATAACACCCGAGCATGCTCGGATAAGATGTTATCAAAGCAAGTTCGCTCATTACTAGAAGAGACCTGTCAATTAAACCAGCTCGGTGGGGAGCCGGTCCCATAACTCTTTTTTATTCATGGCTTATTTTTCAATCATCGTATATAC
The DNA here is from genome assembly GCF_039654945.1 of Dendrobates tinctorius. Taxonomy (NCBI): domain Eukaryota; kingdom Metazoa; phylum Chordata; class Amphibia; order Anura; family Dendrobatidae; genus Dendrobates; species Dendrobates tinctorius. The sequence goes on from NW_027361717.1 coordinate 26,285,258, forward strand.
TCGAGTATAAGCCGACCCGAGTATAATCCGAGGCACCTAATTTTACCATAAAAAACTGTGTTATGCATTGTCCCCTCATCCTTATCCTGGTGTGCATGGCCCCCTCATCACTATCCTGGTGTGCATGCCCCCCCATCACTATCCTGGTGTGCATGCCCCCCCATCACTATCCTGGTGTGCATGGCCCCCCCATCACTATCCTGGTGTGCATGGCCCCCCTCATCCCTATCCTGGTGTGCGTGGCCCCCTTATCACTATCCTGGTGTGCATGGCCCCCCTCATCCCTATCCTGATGTGCATGTCCCCCCATCCCCATCCTGGTATGCATGGCCCCCTCATCTCTATCCTGGTATGCATGGCCCCCATCAGAAAAACATTAAAAAAACCCATCCTACTTACCTTCCCTGCACTCCTTCGCAGCATCTTGTTCGGATGCCAGCAGCTGATTTATGCTTGTAAGCAGCGCATGGCAGTGACATCATGCGCTGCTTACAAGCAGAGGACAACTGCCGGAATAGTCACTGCTCCCCACGCCGGGACTAGGGGTGTGGAGGGCAGTGAATATTCACTGCTCTTTAATAGCGAGCACAGTAACTTTAGCCGCTGGATTGCTGCAGTGGAATGAATATTCACTGCCCACCAAGACCATAGGAGTGGAGAGCAGTGAATATTCATTCCCTTAAGTAGCGGGCACCCACGATCATCCATCAGCTGCAGGAAGCCGGTGGTTGCGACTACTGTGCCCACTATTAAAGAGAAATGAATATTCACTGCCCTCCACTCCCATGGGAGTGGAGAGAAGTGAATATTCATTTCTCTTTAGCAGCGGGCACAGTACTTGCAACAGCTGGCTCCTGCATTCTGTGACCCGCTCCCCCGCCGTATTGTGGGACCCTCACGCAAGTATAAGCCGAGGGGGGCTTTTTCAGAATAAAAAAATGTTGCTGAAAAACTCGTCTTATACTCGAGTATATACGGTATATTGAACCTTTAGGGTGGTAAAAATAAATATTTTTTCACTTAAATGCATGCATTTTGGCATAAATTGTAGCTGGGTTTCATTAAAAGTTCTCCACGGTTTGCCTCCTATCGTCTTTGTGCTTCATCATCTCTTGCTAGCTGCAGAATGAGTTCAGTAAGAATCCGTCAGTGAGCTTCTACTAATTAGCGTTTGTAAGCGTGTGATCACACTGAGTTTTTCTAGCAGAAACTCCAAAATCCTCCATAAACACTGCTTCAAAACACCAGTAAAACTCTTCCAATTTATTTCTATGACTTTTTTTTCTGAATAGATTGTGAAAAAACTCCTCGGGAGGAAAAAAGTGCTTGTCACTTCGTTCAAGCACAAGGGTGTTTAACCTCAGGCCTGTGGTCTGTTCATGGCCCTCCATGACCTTTTACCCCCCCTCCCCCGCAGATTCCCAGGGGGCCGCACTGCTTGTGCCGGCAGCTGTGCTTTGGTGGCCACTTGCCCATTAGTTTCTTCTTGCTCTGTGAGCACATGCACGCACACATGTGCGGCCCCTGAATAATGGTATAAATATCCGAATGGCCTTAGTGTGAACACAGCCAAATCTCTGCCTCAGGGAGATCTATGTCCGGCCCATAGATCTTACCAGCTCATTAACATATAAGAAAAACGTGGATTTCTCTGGAATAAGGCCCCCGTCACACATAGCGATGCACCAGCGATCCCGACAACGATATGACCTTGTCAGGATCGATGGTGTGTCACTAAATGATCGCTGGTGAGATGCCAAACAGGCAGCTTCACCAGCGATCAGCACCAGCGACACGTGGGTAACAAGCGACGCACGTCGCTTAGTTACCCGCTGTGTATGTTAGTAACCAGTGCGCTGGTGCAGGGAGCTGGTAACCAAGGTAAACATCGGGTTTCTAAGCGGCGCGCGGCACTTAGAAACCCGACGTTTACCTTGGTTACCAGGCTCCAGCTTGCTGATCTCCCACATGCAGCGAAGCGTGCTGGCCAGCGGGAGACCAACGATCAAAAAAATGTCCTGGCCTTTCCAGCACGATCAGCGATACTCGGCAGGGGGGCCGGTCGCTGGTAAGTGTCACACACAGCGATCTCGCTGGTGAGATTGCTGTTCCGTCACAAAACTTGTGACTCAGCAGCTAGCGAGATCGCTATGTATGACGGGGCTTAAGACATCGGATGGCAGATATCAAGGAATCATTATATTCAGCTTCCTATGTCCTAGATGCCCATATAGACGGCTTAGCAGGGCTGTGGAGTCGGTAAGCCAAACCTGCGACTCCGACTCCCTCATATATTGCTTATATTTAAGTGAAAAATTTATTGTAGTACAATGTGAACATCAGACACTTAATCATTTCTATGATCCAATAATCAAGATATTTAGATAGAACATAATATCTATTTATTGGAATACAACTTTAGGACACAAAAAACTGTAATATATTGTAAATATGTAATACACTGTATACTTGTACATGTATACAGTACAGACCAAAGTTTGGACACACCTTCTCATTCAAAAAGTTTTCTTTATTTTCATGGCTATGAAAATTGTAGATTCACTCTGAAGGCATCAAAACTATGAATTACATGTGGAATTATATAATTAACAAAAAAGTGTGAAACAACTGAAAATATGTCTTATATTCTAGTTTTTTCAAAGTAGCCACCTTTTGCTTTGATTACTGCTTTGCACACTCTTGGCATTCTCTTGATGAGCTTCAAGAGGTAGTCACCGGAAATGGTCTTCCAACAGTCTTGAAGGAGTTCTCAGAGATGCTTAGCACTTGTTGGCCCTTTTGCCTTCACTCTGCGATCCAGCTCACCCCAAACCATCTCGATTGGGTTCAGGTCTGGTGACTGGAGGCCAAGTCATCTGGCGTAGCACCCCATCACTCTCCTTCTTGGTCAAATAGCCCTTACACAGCCTGGAGGTGTGTTTGGGGTCATTGTTCTGTTGAAAAATAAATGATGGTCCAACTAAACACAAACCGGATGGAATAGCATGCCGCTGCAAGATGCTGTGGTAGCCATGCTGGTTCAGTATGCCTTCAATTTTGAATAAATCCCCAACAGTGTCACCAGCAAAGCACCCCCACACCATCACACCTCCTCCATGCTTCATGGTGGGAACCAGGCATGTAGAGTCCATCCGTTCACCTTTTCTGCGTCGCACAAAGACACGGTGGTTGGAACCAAAGATCTCAAATTTGGACTCATCAGACCAAAGCACAGATTTCCACTGGTCTAATGTCCATTCCTTGTGTTCTTTAGCCCAAACAAGTCTCTTCTGCTTGTTGCCTGTCCTTAGCAGTGGTTTCCTAGCAGCTATTTTACCATGAAGGCCTGCTGCACAAAGTCTCCTCTTAACAGTTGTTGTAGAGATGTGTCCGCTGCTAGAACTCTGTGTGGCATTGACCTGGTCTCTAATCTGAGCTGCTGTTAACCTGCGATTTCTGAGGCTGGTGACTCGGATGAACTTATCCTCCGCAGCAGAGGTGACTCTTGGTCTTCCTTTCCTGGGGCGGTCCTCATGAGAGCCAGTTTCTTTGTAGCGCTTGATGGTTTTTGCCACTGCACTTGGGGACACTTTCAAAGTTTTCCCAATTTTTCGAACTGACTGACCTTCATTTCTTAAAGTAATGATGGCCACTCGTTTTTCTTTACTCAGCTGCTTTTTTCTTGCCATAATACAAATTCTAACAGTCTATTCAGTAGGACTATCAGCTGTGTATCCACCAGACTTCTGCACAACACAACTGATGGTCCCAACCCCATTTATAAGGCAAGAAATCCCACTTATTAAACCTGACAGGGCACACCAGTGAAGTGAAAACCATTTCCGGTGACTACCTCTTGAAGCTCATCAAGAGAATGCCAAGAGTGTGCAAAGCAGTAATCAAAGCAAAAGGTGGCTACTTTGAAGAACCTAGAATATAAGACATATTTTCAGTTGTTTCACACTTTTTTGCTAATTATATAATTCCACATGTGTTAATTCACAGTCTTGATGCCTTCAGAGTGAATCTACAATTTTCATAGTCATGAAAATAAAGAAAACTCTTTGAATGAGAAGGTGTGTCCAAACTTTTGGTCTGTACTGTATATATATATATATATATATATATATATATATATATATATACACACACACACACACTATGACTTATCTCAGCTAAGACAAAGCCTAGATCCTCAGGCTACATTCACACTATGGGCGTAGCCAGGATCAAACCTAGGGGGGGGGCAGAACCTCATGCTGTTCCGCAGAATTTCATACTGCACACCTCAGCTGCTGCAGAACCTCATACTTCACACCCCTACACTTGAAAATAAAGCCTGCACCTTAAGAAGATGTGGTGATGAATGCAGTCTATTTAGTCCAACTATCAATTGATGTTGATGTGTTACTGAAGACGAGCAATGCCTGTCCTGGGCGTCCTTTTGGGCAGCTATGAGGTGTCCCTGACTGGTGCTAAAAAAAAGTAGTGTTAGTCTGTGTGCTACCCGCCTTTCATTCTTTTTGGTACAGATATGATATGGATACAGATATGGATAAATGGATAGATAGAGCAGATTTCTAATCTGCTTTTGCTATTGAAAACATTATCTATGAGCTCAAAAGCCTTTCAGGTGATGCGTTTTTTTCAAAAGCTGATCTGCTTTTGCAACTGAAAAGCATATCCTCAAAAAACGCAGGAAAAACGCTGTGTGTGAATGTAGCCTTAGATCAGGAACAGAACAGCCATTTATAGGACATTTCATAACTTTCCCAAATTCCTATGAAAAAATATTCAGCACATTCTGCATTGAACTACTGTACCCAATTTATTATATATTTTAGGAGTCGGTCCATTTTATACCGACTCCACCAAAATGAGCACCGACTCCACAGCCCTGCGGCTTAGGACAGTGGATCCTACTGACAGATTCCCTTTAATAGTGCAAATACTTCTAGTTCTTTCATAAAACCAAAAAAGCCCTTTATTTTCCACCTACTGACAGATCAAAAGCAAGAAAACGGTCTCCTAAATGTCAGATTTCATCAATCAGAAAAGAAAAACACTGTCTCTCTAGTGCCACCTACAGGTAAATGAATACAGTTAATACCATATACTACAAAAAACATGTGAAAATCAGTGCGCTGTCAACGATATAAAGACACAGTGCTTTTTGACAATTAAAGCCAGTTTTCAGACTCCTTATTGAAATTGCTATAATTTCTCCTGACACCAGAATATTGCAGGTTGGTAGATCCTAGTGAGTGATTTCAATGGCAGCGTCCATTTTCTTCATTTGTATAGACTGTGCAGAAATAGCCGCCATCAGCACAGTCCTAGACTACTGTTTATCACCCATCGTCACTGAAGAGGAATGGTGGTCTGAACGTTAGGTGGGTTTCACCGAGTATGGACCGTGATGTATGTTCTGGCAACAGGTCTCCTCACCTGACCTCCTATGGGGCTGCTGATTCAGGTCAGGAGACCAACGAGCGGTCCGTACATGACTACGTCTGGCATTGCAGCCATTGCTGTGATCACAGGAGATAAAGGTTCTCAGGGCTGAATCTCAATCCGACCACAATAACAATAGAAACTATCTACATAATCTTACCAGAGAATTTGGAAAAGTTCCTGATGGGCATAATGCGTTGTCTGGATTTCCCCTCTGTCTTCTCATACACAAAGATAATGGCTGGCGGCTGAAACCGAACACCACATTTTTTAGCAGTGTAACTCATATTATCCATTCAGAAAAAGAAATGACCAACGCGATACCACCTACAAGATAAAGAATGAAAACACAAAGAATAAGAGGAAGGTTTTAGACAGTGAAACTCCACCTTTTCAATGAGTTTTCCATTGTTATTTGTACCCTTAGTGTGGCCGCGCCGCTCAGTGCACCCTTCTGCATACTCGTCATCAATCTATTTCTGCCTTCCTATATAATTCAAGAGCTGTCAATCAAGGAGGTGGAGGGAAGAGATAGATTAAAACCAAGTAGGTGGGAAGGTGCTCTGACCTGCTTGGCCACACCAAGGGTGCACAGAGCGCCTGTGCCTGGCCACACCAAGGGTACACCGTGCACCTGTGCCTGGCCACACCAAGGGGGCACCGAGTGTCTGTGCTTGGCCACACCAAGGGGGCACCGAGTGTCTGTGCTTGGCCACACCAAGGGTGCACCCAGTGCCTGTCCTTGACCACACCAAGGGTGCACCCAGTGCCTGTCCTTGACCACACCAAGGGTGCACCCAGTGCCTGTCCTTAACCACACCAAGGGTGCACCCAGTGCCTGTCCTTGACCACACCAAGGGTGCACCCAGTGCCTTTCCTTGACCACACCAAGGGTGTACCCAGCGCCCGTGCTTGGCTACACCAAGGGTGCACCGTGCGCCTTTGCTTGGCCACAGCAAAGGTGCATCAAGTGCCTGTGGTTGACCGCACCGAGCACCTGTGCTTGGCCACACCAAGGGTGCACCGAGCACCTGTGCTTGGCCACACCAAGGGTGCACCGAGCTCCGTTGCTTGGCCATACCAAGCGTGCACTCAGTGCCTGTGCTTGGCCACATCAAGGGTGCACCAAGTGCCTGTACTTGGCCACACCACGGGTGCACCGAGCTCCTGTGCTTGGCCACACCAAGGGTGCACTCAGTGCCTGTGCTTGGCCACACCACGGGTGCACCGAGTGCCTCTACTTGGCCACACCACGGGTGCACCGAGCTCCTGTGCTTGGCCACACCAAGGGTGCACCGAGCTCCTGTGCTTGGCCATACCAAGGGTGCACCAAGCTCCTGTGCTTGGCCACACCAAGGGTGCACCAAGTGCCTGTACTTGGCCACACCAAGGGTGCACCAAGTGCCTGTACTTGGCCACACCACGGGTGCACCGAGCTCCTGTGCTTGGCCACACCAAGGGTGCACCAAGCTCCTGTGCTTGGCCACACCAAGGGTGCACCAAGTGCCTGTACTTGGCCACACCACGGGTGCACCGAGCTCCTGTGCTTTTCCACACCAAGGGTGCACCAACTGCCTGTGCTTGGCCACACCACGGGTACACCGAGTGCCTGTGCTTAGTTTGAACAGTTACTTTATGCTGACAGAATCCCTTTATCAAACTGTCCACATTTTCTGATAGTTCTGAAGAACATGCAGTGACGAAGAGGAGCGGTAAATTAATTATTAGCATAAGGTGCTGCCCGAGATCACACACAAGGAGATGGTAGTAAGCACGGGCCATAGGGCTACATTCACACGTCTGTGTGACACTTCCCAGTGCTGTCCCATTCTTTGCAGTACAATGGAAGAGTTCACACATCCGATAAAATCAGAGATCACAGTGAGATCTGTGAGACACACACCAAGTCCTACTCCCATTCAAGTCTATTGGGATCCGTGAGACACAAATTTACACTGGAAGCTTCCACCTGTGGATCTCCTGGAATAAAAACATGTGAACTTCCCAGGGGTTTCTTATTGACTCGAAAGTAATCCCACCTCTTCAGTGGGAAAAAATGGAAGAGAAAAAAGGGAGCAACTGAGAAAAAAAACGGTCTTTATCTCTTGGATGTAACACACACGGATGTGTGAATGTGGTTTAACCATAAACTTTTAGTGCTGGGATTCTCATCTATGGGGGGGATATGAGCTTAAAAGGGTCGTCCGGCCTTTGGCTACAAGTCTGTAGTCACTGTATGTGACTGCAGAGAGTCCTCACATCGTGCTGTGGAGATTCTCCATCACTGGGATTTGCATAATTCCGACTAGACTTGTTCGCCCTCGTTCAATACTTGCATTGCAGAACCTGTCTAGTGGGAACATGACCTCATGTCTGCGAGTCACATCCTCACAGTGCACGCGATGTGAGGATCTACAAGTCTGCAGTTAGGGTGGTTTCACATTAGCGCTTTTTAAGCGCACGCACGGCCGGGGGTAGCTCCGCCCCCGAGACGGCTCTCTGCCCGGCGTGCCCGCCCCTTGCTTGTAGCGCCGCCTCCTAGCGCACAGCGGCGCCTGCGATCGGCGCACCCTATCTTTAGCATAGGGTGCGCAGATCGTGCGCAGGCCGTGCGCTAGTTGCTCTTTGACCTGCGCTGCGCACCTTTGACGGTGCGCCGTGCGCGCCAAAATCCGAAAAGTTTGATTTTGGCGCGCACGGCGCACCATCAAAAGTGCGCAGCGCAGGTCAAAGCGCAACTAGCGCACGGCCTGCGCACGATCTGCGCACCCTATGCTAAAGATAGGGTGCGCCGATCGCAGGCGCCGCTGTCCGCTAGGAGGCGGCGCTACAAGCAAGGGGCGGGCACGCCGAGCAGAGAGCCGGCTCGGGGGCGGAGCTACCCCCGGCCGTGCGTGCGCTTAAAAAGCGCTAATGTGAAACCACCCTCACATAGAGTGACCGCAGACTTTCAGCCTAAGTCCGGACAACCCCTTTAAAGGGTTATTCATAAAATGTTAATTATCCCATAGGATGGGTGATATCTTACTTAAAGGGAATCTGTCACCCCTTTTTTGAGATATCACATAATGATATCATTCAATTGGGTGTCACATAAGGATTCTCTTAGTACTTTTGCTTCCCCCTGACCCCGCACCTTTCATGCATAAATACCTTTTTTATATCGGTTCAGATGTATGTAAACTGCCGCTGTCCGGGGCTTATTCAACTGCTCCCCCATCTTGCTCTATGCATTTCTTCTTGTGTAGAGCAAGACAGGGAGGGGGGGGAGCAGGTGAATAAGCCCCACCCATCGGATCGGAACGTGGCAGTTTACATACATCTGAACTGATATAAACAAGGAATTTATGCATGAAAGGTGCGGGGTCAGGGGGAAGCAAAAGTACTAAGAGAATCCTTATGTGACACCCAATTGAATGACATCATTATGTGATATCTCAAAAAAGGGGGGACAGATTCCCTTTAATCGCTGGGGATTCAACCGCAATCCCACCAGTAACTCCAAGTAAGGATCTCAGGATCGCGGGGGCAGCGCTCGGCTCCTCTCAGCATTCCTATAGGTAGTGGGTGGACTGGTGGGGAGTCGGAGGAGACGCGGACCACCCCTGGCTTAGTGGGAGGGCCAGCTGCGGCCATGTTGGGTGCCCCAATCTGTTGGGTTCAGCAGACTGTACAGTGATGGTAATAATGACCGACTAGTGGCAGGAGTGTTTCCACATGGCTGTCGGGGGCATTATTGGGGCAGATGACTGAGGGTATAACGTGCCCTCCCCCACTCTGCCAGATAATCCAGATACATCACTTCACAGACAACATTACAAAAGCTCAGAATGTGGAGGGAGACATCCCAGGTACAGCAGTCTGTGTCAGAGAACCACAACTCCCAGCAGTCGGAGCCTGCCATGAAATCACAGGGCCTATGGTCTCCGTGTACGGCCTGTGCGGCTCAGCTGCTGCGGGGCCTCCCAGGCCGCGGCCATACCCTCACATGTATGGGCTAAGGTCCTTCCAAACCGAAACCTTGTGTCACTCACCTGGAACCTGGCGAGAAGGCGTTACCAGGGCAACCAGCCCCAGGCCCCGCACTGAGGCTGCCCCGGCTGCCTGCGGGAAATAATACAAGACTGACGGTCGGAAACCAGGACGGTAATGATTTGTGAGCAGTGTACAGTAAGTGCTGGGACGCCAGGGCGGCGTTATAATGGTGTGTCAGTGACTACGGCGTGCTTATTTCACACAGGCACCGTCCTGTACGTCTGTGACGGGTCCTGAGGAGGACCCCCGTGGAACGCGGAAGTGGCGGCAGGAAGAGCAGAGGACACTGGTGGGTGATGACTGCAGCTACTGTGAGGGCGGCGGTGGGTGAGCAGCATGTGAACATGGCTCTAGGCTCCTGGCTGAAGCGTGATGGCAGGGTCATATTTTTTACTTTTCTTATTTTTATCCCTTCCCAAAAAAAGAATTGTGTCTCTCAATGTATTTGTACAGATTGTGGGTGAATAAAGTCCTGTGATGTTTCTTCTTGGTCTGATTTATTTTTACATGACCTAAAAAGCATTTAAAGGGGTTGTCCAGGACTTTATGGCTGATGGCCTCTCTGTAGGTCTGAGGGGTGGTGGTCCGGCCCCCGCCGATCACTGCTCAGTTATGGAGCTGCAGCACAACTCAGTCTACAGAGTAATGGTCTCTATTGTGTGAGAAAAATGGCGTCACAGCATCGCTCTCCTGTCATAGTTTCATAGGGTGAGAAATATCCCCGCTCCACCAGGTCCAGCCGTCCGTCATCACTAATGGAACTATAACCCGCAAGGTTATGTGTACTGAGGAAATCATCCGGCCCTTTATTAAAGGTTCTCATAGTGTCGGCCATTACTACAAGAGATGAGCGAAGTTGTTCGGATTCGGTTCTGAATAGGATTGGCAGTGAATATTGTTTCTGCAATATTTGTCAAACAACCGAACATCATTAGAGTCAATGAGAGCAGAAATTACCGAATATGTTCAGAACCGATTATAAGACAAACATTCGGCCTGAATATGTCAAAATCAGATTCAGGGACAAAATCCAAACAAATTTGCTCCTCTCTAAGGGTATGTGCACACACTGCGGATTCTGCTGTGGATTTTGCAAAATCCGCAGGTAAATTCTCAGGTCAAAAGACCTGCGGATTAGCCTGCGGTTTTCCCCTGCGGTTTGATACCTCTACAATGGAGAAGGTGTGAAACCGCTGTGGATTCCGCACAAAGAAGTGACATGCTGCCGATTTGAAACCGCAGCAAATCCGTGCGGAAAATCTGTACCGTGTGCACCGCGATTTTTGTTTTCCATAGAATATAAAGGTACTGTACACCGCAGCAAAATCTGCTGCAGATCCGCAGCCGAATCCGCAGTGTGTGCACACCCCCTTATTCCTACGTCTTGTGGTCGGCATTCCACATTCTGACTGCTCTAACTGTAAAGAATCCTTTCCTATTTGGCTGCCGGAATCGCCTTCCTTCCTCCTGTAATGAGTGCCCCCTGGTCCTTAATATGGTCTTTGGAAGGAATAAATCATGAGCCCGTCCTCTGTACTGACCACACATATATTTATACATGTAAATGAGATCCCCTCTGAGGTGTCTTTTTTTCTAAGCAAAACAAGCCCAACTCTTCCACCCTCTCATCATATGAGAGGCCTTCTGTCCCTTGTAATAATCGAGTTGCTGCCTTTATATAAGGGGTGGATGTGTATTACCTGTCCGTGGCCAGTATACAGGCGACAGAACTGTGCTGTGCAGATGAGCAATTCAGGGTGCAGACGTCGCCGGGAACAGCTCATCAGCGGGGGGTGCCGGGCGACACACTCCCACCGATCAGACATAGGTGACCATCAATGTTAAAGTCCCAGACAACCCATTTAAAATGGGTGTGCAGACTTTTTATATCCGCTGTATATACCCAAAATTGGTGCCAGTGACAGTTTGCCCAGCAAAAAAAAAAAAAAAATAGTCCTAAAACATCTGTCTACAGAAAAATAAAAAAGTGATGTGTGTAAGAATCCGGAGACTGACAAAAGATGGTTTAACTTTTATGAAGTGTTTCTATGCAAAAGAAGTGTCATAGAGGAAAATTAAAAACCGTACTGAGGGTGTTTGTGTATGTGGGTGTATATATAAAGTTGCACTCTAGTGCTTAAGCATGTAAATATGAAATATATGGAATATGAATAGCAATACTGCTCTAGATAATAAGAAATAATGTACATAAATTGGCTAATTCATGCATGCCCAGAAGCCAACAACAAGACGGTCTTAGATCTGCTGGGAACCTTTGTGTCTAGTGTGAATACCTCTCTTAGGCTAGTTTCACACTAGCGTTTCCTGGAGTTGCGGAGGGATGCCCACGGCCTCACCTCCGGTCAGCTCCGCCTATGTGCGCGTGATGCTGCATGCGACCTGCGTACCCTATCTTTAGCATTGGGTACGCAGGCTGTGCGCAGGTATGCATTTGCTGGCGCATGCGTCCTTTTGACGGTGCGGCGACCTGCGGCAAACGCACCGTGTTGCATTTTGGTACAATCGGTGCACCGTCAAAAGGACGCATGCGCCGGCAAACGCATCCCTTCGCACGGCCTGCATACCCCATGCTAAAGATAGGGTACGCAGGTCGCATGCTGCGTCATGCGCCCATAGGCGGAGCCGACCGGAGGAGGCGCAGCCATGGGCGGAGCTTCACGGCGGCCGTGCGCATCCCTCCGCAGCTCCAGGAAACGCTAGTGTGAAACTAGCCTTAGGCTGAAGCCTGAATTTATGCGTAGGTGGGATCCTGCTTAAATTAGAACCGTCAAAGGCCAGCGGTGCCATACATGCTGAGGCCAGGGTCAATATAATATAAGGCAAGTACTTGTCCAGCGCATTCGAGGGCGATACCCGGCGGGGGGCCAATCGCTAATACCTGTCACACACAGCGATATCACTGGTGAGATCGCTGTTGCTTCACAAAACTTGTGACTCAGCAGCGATCTCGCTAGTGATCTCGCTGTGTGTGACGGGGGCTTAACACTGATAGAACATAAAGCGTTCATTCATCAAGGCAATTCCACCCAAAATTCCTGCTTAAATCACTTTGAAAAGTCGCAATTTTCTCTGCGCAACTTGGAGTTGTGCAAAATTTGGCAGCTTTTCACCACTTTCTCCTATCACCGCCAAAGTTGGCGCGGCGGGGGGTCTATACACAACAGCTCATGAAACTCCTGATGAGCTGTGGTATTGCCAACTGCAGAAATGTTACTGCTGTTAGAGACCGAGGTGCGCGCCAGTGCTCAGATGACCATGCTCCCTCGTCAAGACCGCCAAGAAAATCACTCTGGTCTTAATTAATTGGGGCCAAAATATATTTATTTGAGCAAAGTCTGTGTGCTGCCCTGGGCCGGCATCCAGTGTTCCAGACGTCGACTATAGTAAGGGCAAGGTGAGCCCTGGATACCGGTCTGAGGATGAAACGCCCATCAAAAACACGGTGAACCTCTGCCCATGTTTCATGTACGTCCGAATGAGGCCATACTACCTGTGATAAGTGAATGCGCTCACATTAGGCGTTATCTGAGCATGCTCGGGTGCTAACAGAGTGTCTTTGGCGCGCGTGAATAATATGTTCAAGTCCCTGCGTCTCCATGTCTCGCCGCTGTCAGACAAACAGGCAATCCCTACATGTATTGTGACTGTCGAACAGCAGCGAGACATGCAGAAGCGTGGACTCGAACATATTATTCATGCACGCCAAAGACACTCGCTTAGCACCCGAGCATGCTCAGACAACACCCTATGCCAGCATGTTTGCTCATCACTACTTACGCTACTAGTCCAGCAGCCAGGCCTTATAGGCGGTGCGCTTGCTATGCCGCCATTGCATGCTCACTATGTAACTGACACAATGGACACGTGAATTTTGTGCAAATTAATTTTTCTACCAATGGTCCTGACTGAACTTGTTTTTATTTTTACAGATTGACATGTTGAAATCAGCGGAGACTTTGATCTTCTTCATACTGATAAGTTCTTTCTATTCTGGGATCTCTTCAGGTAAAATAAAATATTCTGGCATTACGGGGAACAAATCTTCTGTGACATAGAATATTTCAGTAAATTTCCTTTTTTTTCATTGGCTATATGGCGGCACTGGTGGCTCGGTGTTATGGAGCTGCCCCACCATGTAGTGATATTCTTATTATAGGGGTTGTCTGTTCATCTTGATATGTCCAGTCATAGGACAGGAAGTGTCATCACTATGATCTCGGTGGGCGTCTGACATTCGTCAGCGGCTGGATGTACCGTATTTTTCGCTTTATAAGACGCACCCCCAAATTTGGTGAAGAAAAAAATGTTTTTTTATGTTAAATGGAGGTGTGTCTTATAATGCCAGTGTCCGTCTTACAAATCATATATATGTCCCTCATCCTGGTATCTATATAACCCCCATCCTGGCACATGGGCCCCTTGTGCTGGCACATAGCCCTCCATCCTATCCTGGATATGACCCCCCAGTCACTATATGCCCCCCTGCTGGCACTCACATGGCCCCCCTCTCTCTATATGCCTCCCTGCTGGTACGCACACGGCCCCCCTTCCCTATATTTCCCATGCTGACACACATTGTCCCCCCCGGTCCTATAATCCCCCCTGCTGGCACACATTGTCCCCCCGGTCCTATAATCCCCCCTGCTGGCACACATTGTCCGCCCCTCCATATATTTTCCCCTGCTGGCACACATTGTCCCCCCCTCCATATATTCCCCCCTGCTGGCACACATTGCCCCCTCCTATCCCTATATTCCCCCCCCTGCTGGCACACATGGCCCCTCGTTCATATATTTCCCCCCTGCTGGCACACATTGTCCCCCCATCCCTATATTTCCCCCTGCTGTCACACATGGCCCCCGTCCCTATATTTCCCCCCTGCTGGCAAGCACATGCTAAAATAATAAACAGTTAACTCACCTATAGATGATTGCTCCTGCTCCCAGCTCCCCTGTGGCTTACCTGTGTCTGTGCTGAGTCTGCTGTCATCCTCCTCCTGCAGGGCGCACGCAGCTGCTGCTCATTCAAGCAGCTCATTGTAGCTACAGGACCTTCCATGATGTAACCAATAGGAGCTGCTCAGCTGCGGTCATGTGACTCGCAGTGCACACTGGGAGTCATGTGACCGCAGGTCCTATGGTCACATCATGCAAAGTCCTGAAGCAATGAGCTGCCTGAATGAGCTGCTGCTGCCGCTCGCCCTGCAGGAGGAGGATGACAGCAGACTGGACACAGGAAAGCAACGGGGGATCTGGGAGCAGGAGTGATCATCAATAGGTAAGTGTCTATAGTGACTGGGGGTGAGTGCAGGCACATGTAATATGCACCGCTCCCCTGTCTACCAACTCGGCGCTGTTTCAGCACCGAGGTGATGGACAGCGGGGGCAGTGAATATTACATGAGCCTAATGAGCGGGAGCACAGGACCTCCCGCTGTCTCTGCAGCCCCCATCCGGCCCACCCCAGCCCCCTGACTCCATGCCAGAGCCGCCCCCCCACTCTATAGCACAGCAGCACAAAGATTCGCTTTATAAGACGCACCCCCCACTTTCCCCCAAAAATTTGGGGGAACAAAAGTGCGTCTTTTAAAGCGAAAAATACGGTAAACATGGCATAGATCTGTACGGCACAGCTCCATTCACTGTGTAGCAGCCACTGCCGAGTCCTGCTCCAGAGAACATGGGCTGATCTGCAGGACCCGGCACCGTCTGCTACACACTGAATGGAGCTGTGCGATTCTACGTGGCTGTAGATTTGGCTTTGTGGTGCGCTGACAGCCCGAGATGCGCCAGATTTATTAAGGGGCTCTTGCCTCTTCCTAAATTGGGGCTTCCTGCTTGGGTTAGCTTGAAATTAGGTCTTATCAGATGTCTGGTTGGTTTTGTTTTGCGTGAAAAAAAACCAGACCGATTTTCATCAGGGGTTGGTCTATGTGTCCGCTTCTACCATCAGTGATTTTTTACTCTTCGCCACGACAGCACCCACTTGGAGAGAGGGATCCGCCCATAGGAACAGGAAACCTACAGAGATAAAAGAGGGCGGTCCGCCTCTCCCCCTCAGTTGGTTTCCTGTTCCTAAGGGGAACCGCAGGATACGCTACAGCTTACCTGGGCCAAGGAACCGCCTGTGCAGTGTCTGCGAGAACGGCAGGGGTTCCGGTCCGGAGGCAGCGGCGGGGGAGTGCTGGAATCCGGCTCCCTCCTCGGCTGATATAGATGAATGCGGCAGAAACACCGGTACCGGGTGGCGCCGACCGGGGTTCTTCTGAAAATGATATGGCACCGGCGGGAGGATCCATTCCGGTCCATGTGGGGGCGCAGGAATCGGAGAAAGCGGCAGCCTCCGGCGTTCCTAAGGGGCTTCAGCGTCCAGGAGGACGCAGATACAGCGCAGCAGGAAGTGGTAAGGAGGAACTTCTGGGTTACCGGAGGTTCCTCGGCTCACAGCGCACGCGCGGCTGGGCGGCACCACAGACGTAGAGGCGCTCCCCGCCCCCTCCAGAAGAAGAAAGAGAAAAAAAAAAAGGGGGATTTATCCTGCAGAGCGCGGGCGGCTAAAGTCAGCGCTGAAAGCGCATACTAATGAGCCGCAAATAGGCGCACCTGGAGGGGGAGGTACCAGGTATGATGGGGCTTACAAAAGGCCGGGGGCAGAGGGAGACAGCGTGCAATCATGTCTTCACCAAGGCAGGACACGCATCCCCAGGCAGGCGATGCAGCAGCAGCCAAGGACCACGCAAGACGGGGTTCCTCGGATCGTAGCCACAGAAGCCACGCCAACAAGCCTCCTTCTCAGCCTCCTGAGCCGGTACCTACAGCTTCTCTGGGTGAGTGGACGACGCTCTGCCTATCAAGCTGATAATATGTCTCTCTCTCTCACCCCTCCGTCATGATGTCTCTATATCAGACTAAGAGGAAGGAAAAATCAAAAAATAAAGAATGTGCCCTGTGTACACGTCCGCTACCGGACTCTTACACAAAAAGGCTGTGCAAAAGGTGCATTAACGAAACGGCAAAACAGGCATCAACATCAGCCGCAGATATAAGGGCCATAATTAGGGAAGAACTACAGGCCTTAAACCAGTCTAGCAGGCCTACTAATATCGAAACTACTAAGCCAGCAGGGGCCGTAGACACCGATGAAGGCGAAGTAGCCTCAGATAGTTCCGATGCATCCACATCAGGATCATCCTCAGATATTGAGGGCCGTTGCTGTTTTCCTTTAGACCATATGGATAATTTGGTTAAATCCGTGAGAAATACAATGGGATGCACAGACACAAAGGAGCCACAAACGACTCAAGAAATTATGTTTGCAGGTCTGACAGACAGAAAGAGGAGAGTTTTTCCAGTTATTCCAGCGATAAAAGCTCTGGTTAAGAAGGAATGGGAGAGACAGGACCAGAGAGGGTATCTTCCCTCAACCTCAAAGAGAAGGTACCCCTTTAGCGACGAAGAATTGTCGACATGGGTTAAGGTCCCGAAGGTGGATGCGGCAGTAGCCTCCGCCTCAAAGCAAACGGTCTTACCAGTGGAGGACACAGGGGTTCTAAAAGACCCTCTTGACCGCAAAGTTGACGCCTCATTGAAGAGAGCATGGGAGGCTACCGGCACGTTTAAACCGGCAATAGCTAGTACATGCACAGCTCGTTCTATGCTGGTCTGGATCGATCAACTAGACCAGCAAATAGACCAGAAGATCTCCAGAGACAAGCTACGAGCCGCCATACCACTAATCCGTGGCGCGGCAGCATATATAGCAGATGCTTCGGCTGATTCCTTACGCATGGCAGCCAGAACAGCAGGGTTGGCTAATAACGCCAGACGTAGCCTATGGCTTAAAAGCTGGAGAGGTGACACCCAGACCAAAGCAAAGCTGTGTACCATTCCTTGCGAGGGTGAGTTCTTATTTGGCAAAGCCTTAGATGAAATCCTTACGAAGGCAAAGGAAAGGAAAAAAGGATTCCCTAACCCTCCTCTCCCATTTTATAGGAGGGCGTTTAGGAGAAGACCATTTGGTCGAGGAAGACCAGCAGAAAATCAGAACCGCTGGGCCACAAAGGAAGGAAAGGGCAAAGGTGCCATGTTTAGGGGATCCTCCTTCCGCAGGGACAGGAACTTAGGAGCCAGTCCCTCCAGTAGGAGGAAGGCTAAAAAATTTTTTTCGAGAATGGGAGAAAATTACCGCTAGCCCTTGGGTTCGGGGCATTATTAAAGAAGGGTTAAAGATAGAATTCCATCATGTACCCCGTAATTCATTAATCATAACATCCTTCAGCTCACCAATCCAACAGCAGGCCCTGGAGGCTGAGGTTTGGAACCTACTGGACAAAAAAGTTTTGGTCCATGTACCTAAAGGGCAGGAAGGGAGAGGATTTTACTCCCCTCTCTTTTTGATATCTAAACCAGACGGATCATTCCGAACGATAATCAACTTGAAGAAATTAAACTCGTTTATAATAAATCATAAATTTAAGATGGAATCCATAAGATCCACGATTAAGTTCTTCTTTCCCAATTGTATGATGGCAGGCTTGGATCTGAAGGATGCTTATTATCACATTCCCATCCATTGCAGATATCAGAGATACCTCAGAGTGGCGGTCCTCCTCGATGGCAAGATACAGCATCTCCAGTTCACAGCCATGCCATTCGGCATTTCCATCGCACCACGAGTATTTACAAAGGTGATGCTGGAAGTGATGGCTTTTTTACGCCAGAAGGACACACTAATAGTACCCTATCTGGATGATTTCTTGATAGTAGGGAATTCAATTCGGCAATGTAATGAGCGAGTTGCTGATACAATCTTGTCCCTACAGGCCCTAGGGTGGATAATAAACTTCAAGAAGTCCAGAATCAAGCCGCAGTCGGTTCAGTCCTTCCTGGGTCTCGAGCTAGACTCCATATACCAAAAATGTCTGCTGCCACAGGTAAAAATTTCAGCAATTAAAAAGAAGGTTAGGATAGCAATAGATCGGCCACACTTATCTTTGAGGGAAGCAATGTCCCTCCTGGGATTCCTTAATGCCTGCATCCCGGCAGTTTGGTGGGCCCAGTTCCACACGAGGGAGCTACAACACCAAATTCTCTTAGAGGAGTCCTGTGACCGAGGGAATCTAACAAAGAAAATCACGCTATCCCAGGAGGTCCTAACCTCCCTGGCGTGGTGGCTAAGGGACGAAAACCTAGCGGGAGGAGTACCTTGGGTTATAACACCCTCCCGTATAGTTATCACGGACGCTAGCCCCACAGGTTGGGGAGCCCATATGGGGGAAAATTTTGCCCAAGGCCTATGGGATATAGGCGAAGATAAGGATTCCTCAAATTTAAAAGAGCTAAAGGCAGTCTATCATGCATTATATCATTTTCTTCCATAGTTGCAACGGGAAAACGTGAGAATCCTTTCGGACAACACCACAGTAGTCGCATATCTGAACAGACAAGGCGGAACTCGATCAGTCACCTTAATGTCTTCCGCAAGAAGGATTTTATCCCTAGCAGAAAAACATTTTTTGTCTCTCTCAGCCCTCCACATAAGGGGAAGAGACAATTTGGAGGCAGATTTCCTAAGCCGCCATACACTGCGGCAAGGAGAGTGGTGTCTAAGCCGGGGGATATTCACACGCATCGTGTCACTATGGGGTCTTCCCCAAATAGATCTCTTCGCCACCAGAGAGAACAGGCAAGTGCGAAGGTTCGCCTCTCTAAACATGACAGACAATCCGGAAATTCTGGATGCCCTCCAGGCCCCGTGGCAATTCAAACTGGCATATGCTTTTCCACCAATCATACTACTGCCGCAGGTGATCAGGAAGATCAGAGCAGAGGAAGCACGAATAATCTTAATAGCACCATTCTGGCCCAGAAGGCCATGGTTTTCGTGCCTACAAGCAATTTCAGTGACAGACCCGTGGGTGCTTCCCTCAACCCCCAGGCTCCTCTCACAGGGGCCATTCTTCCATCCTCAAGTGGACAATCTCCACTTGACGGCCTGGAACTTGAAAGGAAAATGTTGAGATCAAGAGGATTCTCGGAGGGATTAGTCAATACACTTCTACAAAGTCGGAAAGTGACAACGACAAAAATTTACACCAGAGTTTGGAGAACATTCCTAGAGTCCCACACAGGCCCTGATTCTGGAGAAATTCCGATTACAGCGATCCTACAGTTCCTACAGAAAGGAAAGGAATTAGGACTATCTTTTAACACACTAAAAGTCCAGGTGTCTGCTCTAGGAGCCCTCTATAGTTATAACGTGGCAGGAAATAGATGGATAGACAGATTCATCTCGGCCTGTGAGCGGAGCGTGCCGGTGCACATACCTAGAGTTCCTCCTTGGGACTTAAACCTGGTTCTGGAGGCCCTAACACGTCCTCCTTTTGAACCTTTAGATTCAATATCCCTTAAACACCTATCCTTCAAAACAGTACTTCTAGTTGCACTAACCTCAGCCAGAAGAGTTAGCGACATACAAGCACTTTCAATAGAACCCCCTTTTCTGTTGACATTCCAGGATCAGCTAATATTAAAACCAGACCCCTCATACTTACCAAAGGTAGCAGGGACGTTTCATAGATCACAAGAGATCCACCTCCCTTCATTTTTTAGTAACCCTTCTACTCCAGAGGAAGAAAAGTTCCATACACTAGACGTTAGAAGAGCTGTATTACAATACATTGAGAGGTCTAGCAGCTGGAGGAAGAGTAGGGCTCTGTTTATTTCCTTCCAGGGCCAAAGGAAGGGATATGAAGTTACAGTACTCTGTCTCGGTGGATCAGAGACGCGATTGGGCTGGCATACTCCGAGAGCAATGAGAATCCTCCAGAGAGTATCAGAGCACATTCCGCCAGAGCTATGGCTTCCTCTTGGGCAGAGAGGGGAGACGTCGCAATCGAGTCTGTATGTAAGGCGGCAACCTGGTCTACACCCTCTACCTTTTATAATCACTATAGGCTTGATTTATCATGCTCATCTGACCTAGCCTTTGGTAGAGCGGTCCTCGGCACGGTGGTCCCTCCCAGGTGAAAGTCTCTGAAAGTCTCTCCAAGTGGGTGCTGTCGTGGCGAAGGGTAAAAAGCCGGGTTACTTACCGGTAATGCTCTTTTAATGAGTCCACGACAGCACCCGTTCACTAACCCTCCCTAGAAGTTAACATGTTGTGTATATACACCTTCTTAGTTGTAAAGTTAATAAATTTAGAATATTGGATAATATAATGGCCTAATAATTGGCGGTCCTCCTGGTACTCTGAAATCCAATTGAGGGGGAGAGGCGGACCGCCCTCTTTTATCTCTGTAGGTTTCCTGTTCCTATGGGCGGATCCCTCTCTCCAAGTGGGTGCTGTCGTGGACTCATTAAAAGAGCATTACCGGTAAGTAATCCGGCTTTTTTTAATATGCAATAAATAGAAAAAAAATATTATAATGGTAGGTTCACACTGAATTTTTTTCAATTCCTGCAGCGTTTCATTAGCCGTTTTTGCTGCGTTTTTTTTTTTATTTTTCCACCATAATTTGCAAAATAAGACTTGCCAAATCAGACAAGGTGATTTTCTGGATTTGTTTTCTCATTCTGACTCTCATAGTTGTGTTCTACCTATGATGTCAATTACAGGCCTCTCTCATCTTTTTAAGTGGGAGAACTTGCACAATTGGTGGCTGACTAAATACTTTTTTCCCCATTGTATGTAGTGCGGGGGCTTCCACATCTGCCGTCTGACGTATGATCATGTCACCCTTATAGCTGTCTCAATGTTCCTGAACCCTGGAGCAGGTAAAAGCAGTGACGTAGGGTGGAACGTGTACACAGCGAGGTCATTATTACATTGCGTTACTTCACGTTCATTTTTTACCCCTGTTGCGGCACTATTTCTGCCGGAATCCGCCTGAACACGTCGTGTGCGCATAGCCCGACTATCATTGCTTTACCTGCTGCCAAGTTTCTGTAGTCTTTTATTTAATATTTTATTATCTTTGTTTTTCAATTGCAGAAACGTTCTGTCCCAAACTCACTGTAAAGAGAGAGATCTTGAAAAATGGTTTTCACAGGTACAGATTAATTTTAATGGGTTATCGGAGATTTTTACATTTTGACCTGAAGCGCAACTTGTCTGAAGCCTTTTCTTCACCCTTTCACATTCTCCCAGTACTGTATCATCATTGTGTATAATATACAGTGGGTGCGAAAGTATTCAGACCCCTTTACATTTTTCACTCTGTTTCATTGCAGCCGTTTGGTAAATTAAAAAAGTTCATTTTTTTCTCATTAATGTACACTCTGCACCCCATCTTGACTGAAAAAAAACAGAAATGTAGAAATTTTTGCAAGTTTATTCAAAAAGAAAAACTGAAATATCACATGGTCATAAGTATTCAGACCCTTTGCTCAGTATTGAGTAGACGCACCCTTTTGAGCTAGCACAGCCATGAGTCTTCTTGGGAATGATGCAACAAGTTTTTCACACCTGGCTTTGGGGATCCTCTGCCATTCTTCCTTGCAGATCCTCTCCAGTTCTGTCAGATTGGATGGTGAACGTTGGTGGACAGCCATTTTCAGGTCTCTCCAGAGATGCTCAATAGGGTTTAGGTCAGGGCTCTGGCTGGGCCAGTCAAGAATGGTCACAGAGTTGTTCTGAAGTCACTCCTTTGTTATTTTAGCTGTGTGCTTAGGGTCATTGTCTTGTTGGAAGGTAAACCTTCGGCCAAGTCTGAGGTCCAGAAGACTGTGGAAGAAGTTTTCATCCAGGATATCTCTGTACTTGGTGTAACAGCAGCGGCCGTGCCCACCGCCGTCCCACTTGCACCGGGTCCCCCCGCGGCAGTCACTTACCCGGCTGGTCGCGTGCTCCCTCCTCCGTCCTGCTCACGTGCACCTTCTCCTCCTGTCTCTCGCGCAGCTCCCCGCCCGCACATGCACACTAGGGCGCGGGCGCGCACCCGTCGGGCTGTTTAACCCTGCGGTGGGCGGTGGCCGATTAGCGGTCAGCCAATCGCCTGCCAGCAGGGAATTTATCAGGTGTCTCCCATAAGGGGAAGACTCCTGGTTATTGTGTGAGTCCTTTGCACTAATTTGGCCGCCTGTAGTTACTCTATAGGTTCTCCCTCTGTCCTGTGGTTGTCCCTTGTCCCAGCCTTGCTGTCTCTGCCACTGCTTGTTCCCCTGTCTCTCTGCCTGTCCTCCGTCCTGCCTGGTCCGTGTTCCGTAGCCTTCGCTCACCTGTTCTCCGCTCCTGTTCCACCCTCTAGTGTCTGACCGTTCCCTGTCCTCTTCCCCTGCCTGCTCTCTGTCTGTCGTCCTCGTTGCCTCTGGTACTACTGCTCTGTATCTCTCCTCGCCCTCTCCATACGGAGCCCCGTACTTTGGTTCCGGTGCAGCCTCTCAGTCCAGCCTGTGGCCACTCCAGTCCTTCGAGCCGCCCCTCTTGGTTCCAGCTGTCGCGGTGTCTGATCCCCCGCGGGCCTGCCCCTAATGGTCCCTGTATAGGGGACGGTTCCACCTGGTGCGCTCGCCCCGGGGGCCTCAGTTCCGCGACCCAGAGGGTCCACTCTCGAACGCTGCCAAAACCCCTGAAGCGTCACACTTGGCCACATTCATGTTTCCTTCAATTGCAACCAGTCGTCCTGTCCCTGCAGCTAAAAAACACCCCATAGCATGATGCTGCCACCACCATGTTTCACTGTTGGGATTGTATTGGCAGGTGATGAGCAGCGCCTGGTTTTCTCCTTCGCCTCATTGGGGGACACAGATACTGTGGGTGTATGCTTCTGCCGTTAGGAGGCTGACACTAAGTGAAAAAAAGAGGTTAGCTCCTCCTCCGCAGTATACACCCTCGCCCCTATTGCAGACGGAAACCAGTTTTTTGCTTAGTGTCTTTGGAGGCACACGTGTCTGGTTGTCTCCAGACTTCTTTTTTTTTTTTTCTCTTTCTTTTTTTCCATGAAGATAAGGCAGGGGCGATGGATCC
Organism: Dendrobates tinctorius; assembly: GCF_039654945.1. Taxonomy (NCBI): domain Eukaryota; kingdom Metazoa; phylum Chordata; class Amphibia; order Anura; family Dendrobatidae; genus Dendrobates; species Dendrobates tinctorius. The sequence goes on from NW_027361717.1 coordinate 26,308,732, forward strand.
TATTGAAAGGGTCCGATCTCCCCAAACCAACAACGGGCGAGCACGTATTGAGTATCGTCTCCACGTATCCTTTCCCGCACCGAGGGACATATCTGGGCTTTTTTCCCCAGACGTCTATTTTTGTTTGTTATTTTATGAAGAAGAGACAGGGGCAACGGATCCTATTGAAAGGGTCCGATTTCCCCAAACCAACAACGGGCGAGCACGTGCGAGTGTCCCTCCACGTATCCTCTTCCGCGACGTGGGACACGATGCCGGACTTAGCCCTGTCCACCCCTAGGTATTGAAACCATGGGCTTGCACAGAGGCACAAGACTAGTCTGTGTGGCCCCCACTGCTCCACCAATGCTAGACGGCGGTGCTGCAAGGTGGCGGACGGTCCCTCTCCTCACCCCCTGAAGGGGTTTGATGGAGTTAGGGTGCCTGCACCGTCCAGAAACGAACCCCATCCCCTCTACCTGGTGGCAACAGGTTAGAGCTGGAGTCAGGTATGAAGGGCTGGGGAGGGTCTGCGGCAGTGTTCCGGAAGCTCCAGGCATCTTAGGAAGTGTAGGGCAATCCTCCTTCCCTCTCCTCTCTCCTCCCTCCTTCTGCCAGGCGTGGGCGCCGGGTTCCGGCGGCAGGAACTGGAGCCTGCGGGCCGCCGGCCCGCCCCACCCCCCTTCTCCCCTCCCACGGCGGGCGTGCAGGCAAAATTTAGTCCGCGGCTTCGGCCGTGACTGGGCCACGGGCGGAAGTCCCGCCCCCGGCGTGACGTCATTCCCGGCGCCGCCCCCTGGTTAGGGCAGACGCCGAACAAATTGAGCCCCCGGCTTCATGGCAGGTAGGCCATAGCTGGGAGAGGAATGGCCCGCCCTACCCGGAGGACAGGAGCGCGGGGCAGCGCAGCGCAGAGGCAGCGACAGGAGCACGTGGTAAGTGTGGCTCCGATCTTGGAGGCTCGCTACGATTAAAGGTGGCATTTTTTTCCCCTCCTCCCTTCAACCCTTATTTGGTTTAGGCCTGGCTGCAATATGATTGGAAAAGGTAAATCGCGTTCCCTTATGCCGCAAGCATTTCTGGAGGGGTTAATTTTTTTGCCACATGCCAGAGCCAAAAATTATGCTAAGCCTGTGAGCCCGATCGCGCCCAGGAGCCCTCCCTTGCGACGTGACCAATGTACAAGCCCCCCGGAGTGGGCCCTATCTCTGTCACAGTACGAGGGCAATCGAGTTCCGTCAGGCCCCAGATAGGGGCAGGGACAGTGATTAATCGGCCTTAAAGGGGACCTCCACCTCACTAGAGCCTTTGGCCTGCAGGGGCCGCTCGTACTTCAGGCAGACCCGGTTGAAGGAATCCTCGCGGTATCGCCCAGTCCATCCGGTGCTGTGGCATCTGTAAGTCCTGCTTCTCGCTCCCCATCACTAGTGGTTGATAGCGAGCAGACCTCAGGTCGACTCAGACAGACACCTTGACCTGGATGCTCCGGGGTCATGTGAGATAGTGGACAGGCTCATAGAAGCCGTCAGTCAGACCTTGAGGATTGAGGATGGTTCCACCGCGGCTTTTAGGCCATAAGGTGGCGTTTAAGCGAATGAAGCGGGCACAGAATTTGTTCTTCTTATCCTGAGCTTGAGGACATGGTGCAGCGACTCAGGGAACGACCCGATGGGGGTTTCTCGGGTCTAAAGGCACTCGAAGTAAGGTATCCATTTGCCGGACATCCGTAAGAAATGGATGAAATCTCCGATGGTGGTTCCACCGGTGTCGCGTCTAGCCACTAAAACCATGTGGTTTCGTTTCTAGTGGTTCCTCTATTAAGGATTCCACGGATCGCCTCATAAAGAGCTTCTTGCTCAGTAAGTGAGGTGTCAGGATCAGCGCTCTCTCCTTCGTTCGCCGCTCCCTATCCTGGACACTTCGCCAACCAGTCCCTCATTCCCATCTGGTTCAGGATGAGGATTCTAAGAGAAATGGTGGCAGCAATAGAAGTGTTACCATTCGCCAGTTCCATCTTCGCCCCCTGCAGCGCGCCCTCTTGTCACCTTGGGACAAGAATTCCGTTCACGTTCGTTCAGCGGGGCCGGCGATCCTGTCAAGTCAGGGAGTCGCTCGAATGGTGGATAACCAGTCCCCCTCTGTCCCAGGGGAAGCCCTTTTTGCCCAGACCATTGGTTGGTGATGACAACCAAAGCCAGTCTCCTCGACTGGGGAGCAGAGTTTTCTCCACCACACGACCCAGGGGCGGTGGTCCCCGCAGGAGGCTCTCCTCCCGACCAAGCTAGTCGAGATACGGGCAATTTGGCTGGCTCTGCAACAGTTTCATCTAGCAGGCCGCCTTGTCCGAATTCAATCGGACAAAGCCACAGCGGTGGTCTATATAGACCATCAAGGGTGCACCTGCAGCAGAGCAACCATGCGCGGGGTGGGGCACGTTCTTCAGTGGGTCAGACAAACCACTCGGTGATCTCGGCAGCTCACATCCCGGGCGTGGAAAATTGGCGGCAGACTTTCTCAGGATCCTGTGTCCTGAGAGTGATCTCTACATCCCGAGGATTCCAGCAGATTTTTTAACTACGGGGAACACCAGATGTGGATCTGTTGGCTTCCGGAATGAATGCCAAGGGCCCACATGCGGCGCTCGGGCCAGGGATCCGCAGGCAATCGGTGGACGCAGTGGTTCTGTCATGGAACCAGTGTCGCCGCCCATATCTATTTCCCCCGGTGTCGCTACTGCCGAGAGTCATCAAAAGGATCAAGAGGGAAGGGGATCCGGCTAGCCCCAGACTGGTCCTATTGAGCGTAGTACGCCGATCTAATGCACCTGCTCGCCGACGTTCCTTGCGCCCAGAGCTACTTTCTCAAGGGCTGATTTGCCACTCAAGCTCAGTGGGCCTGTGTTTGACGGCATGGCCAGTTAATCTTGGATTCTAACCCAGGCAGGGTTTGGGAGCAAGGTGGTCGCTACTATAGTTAGCGCCCGGAAGTCGACCTCAGCACAAATTTACCACTACACCTGGAGGGTGTTCTTCGCTTGGCGTCGAGGACGAGGTGTTTCTCTGCTGAGATTCTCGATCCCCCAACATCTTGATTTTTCTCCAGTCGGGCCTAGACTTGGGCCTGGCCCAAGTTCCCTCAGGAGACAAATATCGGCTTTATCCATCCTGGTCTAGTGCGGAATGGCTACCAGGTTACAGGTAAAGACTTTCATCCAGGGTCTCTCCCACTTGGTACCTCCTTATAAGGCGCCTATGGATGCCTGGGACCTTGATCTGGTCCTAAGGGTTCTGCACGAACCTCCTTTGTGGGACCGCCTCAGAAGGTTTCTTTGAGGTTCCTTTCCTGGAAAGTGGCGTTCCTAGTGGCCATCACTTTTGTCAGGCGGGTTTTCAGAGCTGACGGCACTATCCGGCCGACCTCCATTCCTCACTTTCCATAAGGATAAGGGGTGCTCAGACCAACCCCTCCTTTTCTGCCGAAGGTCGTGTCCTCTTTTCACATTAATGAAGATGTTGTTTTGCCTTCATTTTGTCCAGCACCGTGTGGAAGAGGCTCGTCACACGGTAGACCTGGTAAGAGCCCTCCGGGGGTACGGGTCGAGGACGGCTCCCTTTCGTCAGACGAACACGAAGTTCGTGATCCCCGAAGGGCGCAGAAAGGGACTTGCTGCCTCAAAATTGGCCATAGCCAGATGGTTTTTTGTTTGACTTTTTAGGAGTCCTACTGCATTAGAGGCACGCCGATTCCAGCAGGGATCAGAGCGGACTCTACTTGGGCAGTGGGCGCCTCTTGGGCGCTTCGGCATCAGGCTTCGACAGAACAGGCTTGCAAAGCAGCAACCTGGTCCAGCCTGCACACATTTGCCAGACATTGTAATAGTCATACTCAGGCTTCGACGGATGCGAGCCTGGGTAGAAGGATTCTCCAAGCAGCGGTGGCGCACCTTTTAAACAAAGGAGGCATATAGCTTGGATCGGTGAGTCAATCTCCCACCCAGGGACTGCTTTAGGACGTCCCACAGTATCTGTGTCCCCCAATGAGGCGAAGGAGAAACATGGATTTTTGTGAGTACTCACCGTAAAATCCTTTTCTCAGAGACGCTCATTGGGGGACACAGCACCCAACCTAATAGCCAGTTGGCTCTTGTTTTGTTTAAATTTATGTGCATTTACTAATTTGAGATAAGGGTGGTGTTTTTTGATATGTACCTGTATTAAGGCTGATTTGTTGTCCTCCTACTGCTTTGGCACCAAACTGGTTTCCGTCCGCAATAGGGGCGAGGGTGTATACTGTGGAGGTGGAGCTAACCTCTTTTTTTCACTTAGTGTCAGCCTCCTAACGGCAGAAGCATACACCCACAGTATCTGTGTTCCCCCAATGAGCGTCTCGGAGAAAAGGATTTTACGGTGAGTACTCACAAAAATCCATGTTTCTCCACACAAACCACCAGCAATTATCACTAAAAAGTTCTATCTTTGTCTCATCAGACCAGAGAATATTATTTCTCATAGTCTGGGAGACCTTCATGTGTTTTTTTGTTTTTTTAGCAAACTCTATGCGGGCTTTCATATGTCTGGCACTGAGGAGAGGATTCCATCGGGCCACTCTGCCATAAAGGCCCGACTGGTCTGGAGGACTGCAATGATAGTTGACTTTGTGGAACTTTCTCCCATCTCCCTACTGCATCTCTGGAGCTCAGCCACAGTGATCTTGGGGTTCTTCTTTACCTCTCTCACCAAGGCTCTTCTCCCACGATTGCTCAGTTTGGCTGGATGGCCCGGTCTAGGAAGACTTCTGGTGGTCCCAAACTTCTTCCATGTAAGGATTATGGAGGCCACTGTGCTCTCAGGAACCTTGAGTACTGCAGAAATTTTTTGGTAACTTTGGCCAGATGTGTGCCTTGCCACAATTCTGTCTCTGAGCTCCTTGGCCAGTTCCTTTGACCTCATGATTCTCATTTGGTCTGACATGCACTGTGAGCTGTGAGGTCTTATATAGACAGGTGTGTCCTTTACAAATCAAGTCCTATCAGTGTAACTAAACACAGCTGGAGTCCAATGAAGGAGTAGAACCATCTCAAGGAGGATTACAAGGAAATGGACTGCATGTGACTTAAATACGAGTGTCTGAGCAAAGGGTCTGAATACTTATGATCATGTGATATTTCAGTTTTTCTTTTTGAATAAACTTGCAAAAATTTCCATATTTCTGTTCTTTTTCAGTCAAGATGGGGTGCAGAGTGTACATTAATGAGAAAAAAATGAACTTTTTTGAATTTGCCAAATGGCTGCAATGAAACAAAGATTTAAAAATATAAAGGGGTCTGAATACTTTCCGCACCCACTGTGTTACTATACGGTGACATCACTGTGTATAATATCTCTTTGGTGGGATAGCAGTATTTGCATTTCGATGTTATATAATAGTAGTATTATTCTGGTGACGTGACGTGGCGGAATTTAAGGGGTGTAATTGTATGAGGTTCAGGGTTCGCCTTCTATCTAGTAACTAGTGCCTAAAGCCCCTGTCACACATAGCGATGCACCAGCGATCCCGACAACGATATGACCTTGTCAGGATCGCTGGTGTGTCGCTACATGATCGCTGGTGAACTGCCAAACAGCTTCACCAACGATCAGGACCAGCGACACTTGGGTAACAAGCGACGCACGTCGCTTAGTTAACCGCTGTGTACCTTAGATACCAGTGTGCTTGCGGCGCTTAGAAACCCGCTGTGTACCTTGGATACCAGCTCCCAGCGCGAGCACGTTGGTATCCAAGGTACACAGCGGGTAACTAAGCGGCGCGTGCGCTTAGTTACCCGTGGTTTACCTTGGATTCCAGCTCGCTGATCGCTGGTCTCCCGCCTGCCACACGCAGCGATGCGTGCTGGCCAGCGGGAGACCAACGATCAAAAGAATGTCCAGGGCTTTCGAGCACGATCAGCGATACCCGACAGGGGGGCTGGTCACTGGTAAGTGTCACACAGCGAGATCGCTATTGAGATCGCTGTTGCGTCACAAAACTTGTGACACATCAGCGATCTCGCTGTGTGTGACGGGGGCTTTAATGTGTAAATGCTGATATGGAGGCCGGACATATCTGTGTATAATCCTTGTGTTCTGGTGGATTTAGGGATGTGGTGACCAGAGTGCAGGTTTCCAGCTCTGCAGAGCAGATGGCCGGCTGCAGCATATTGCTCCGAGAGACACTGCCATCAGGGCTATATCTGGATCCCTATCAGCTTTCCTCCCGGAGGCAGCACAATCTGACAGAGGTGAGGTCCTGGA